>NC_081552.1:89408130-89761740 GCF_963082655.1 Stomoxys calcitrans | reverse complement strand
ACTGACCCAACTGCTTGATGAAAGCACTCCTTGTTCCGATGATATAATGGCGCAGTGGCAAACTATTGCCCACTCCATGGAAAATGCCGCGAAATCCTTACTTGGGTACCGAAAGCCTCCTCCAAAAAACCCATGGTACGACCAAGAGTGTCGAGATGCTACTGAAGCCAAGAATGCGGCATATAGAGCAACCCTGCAATCAGTAGCAACGCGCCAGTTGAAGCAGAGGTATCGGGAGAAAAGGAGAGAGGAGAAACGTCTATTCCACAGAAAGAGGATATGGAAAGAACATTTTACCCAACTGCTAGTGTCCGATGTTGGCGGCGAAGAGGATACCGCAGAACCAATCCCTGATGATGGTATAGAATGTTTACCCCCTAGTCAGAATGAGGTCCAAGTAGCAGTAACCCGACTAAAGAACAACAAGGCAGCAGGAGCCGACGGGTTACCCGCTGAACTATTTAAGACCGGAGGCGACACGCTGATAAGGCGTATGCATCAGCTTATCTGCGCAATCTGGCTAGAAGAACACATACCCGATGATTGGAACCTCAGCATACTATGTCCCGTACACAAGAAAGGAGACAAGACGGAATGTGCCAACTACAGAGGAATAAGTCTCCTCCCCATTGCATACAAGATACTCTCGAGCGTACTGTGTGAAAGATTAAAACCTAAAGTCAATGAGATAATTGGGCCCTATCAATGCGGCTTTAGACCTGGTAAATCCATCCTAGACCAGATATTCACACTGCGCCAAATCCTGGAAAAGACCCGAGAAGGACAAATCAATACCTACCTCCTCTTTTTTGACTACAAAGCCGCCACCGATACTTCTTTACGTTCAAAGGTATTTCAAGCCATGTCTGAGTTTGGTATCCCTGCAGAATTAATAAGACTCTGCAGGATGACACTTGCTGATACGCGTTCCTCAGTAAGAATAGGAAAGAATCTCTCCGAACCATTTAATACCAAACGAGGTTTCAGACAAGGAGACAGCCTCTCGTGTGATATCTTTAATATCCTGGTGGAGAAAATTATACGAGATGCAGAAGTGAATAGATATGGCACAGTAATCACAAGAGAGCACATGCTACATGCCTATGCCGATGATATCGATATTATAGGTCGGTCACCGGAAGTAGTAACTGCAGCCTTTGAAACGAAAGAGAGTCAGTGAAAATGGGTCTGGCAGTAAATGGAGATAAGACGAAATGGATGGTCTCCACTCCCAAAAAGCCTTGTACAACCGAGCAGATAAAGAACATGGAGAAAAATGGGAACCACAACTTTGAGATAGTCAGTAACTTTATCTACCTTGGCACCGCCGTAACCGAAACGAATGACACCAGTTTTGAGATAAAGCGAAGAATAATACTGGCAAACAGATGCTACTTTGGACTAAGTAAGCAGTTTAGAAACAAGGCCATCTCTCGACAGACGAAGACTACACTTAACAAGACACTGATACTACCCGTGCTGTTATATGGTTCTGAAGCATAGGTACTTGTGAAAGCAGATGAGGCAGTGCTTGGAGTATTTGAGAGAAAGATTCTTCGTAAAATATATGGACCAGTTTGCGTTAACGGAGAATATAGGCGACGTATGAACCACGAGCTGTATGACGACGATAGCATAGTTACACGCATCAAAATACAACGGCTGCGTTGGTTAGGTCATGTTGTCAGAATGGATGAAGAAGCTCCAGCAAAGAAGTCTTTTGAAGGCAAACACGGTGGTACACGCAAACCGGGAAGACCAAAAGCCCGATGGAAAGATCAAGTTGTGGCAGACACCTCGAAACTTGGTGTCAGAGATTTTGAGCGCAGAAGATCGAGGCGCTTGGAATGCTATTCTACGTTCGGCTAGTGGAAGAAATATTCTGTTGTAGCCAATTAAAGAAAGAAAGTCTATAAACTGATGTTACACATATAAACCAATCTCGCGATTTGACTTCTTGAGCCTCTAGACGACGCAATTATTATTCGATTTGCCTGAAATTTTAAAGGTTTTATTTTTTTAGACTTCTACTAGCCATGACAGGGACGGTCTATATCGGTAGATAACTTGATATAGCTGGTACGAGTATATCTTTTAAAGAAGTAAGATATGTATACCGATCGGATCACTTTCTGTTTCGACCAGCTGTCGGTTTGTTTGTCCATGTGTTCTTGTAATCAAGGAACAGGGCGCATTTTTTGTCAGACTGTCGTAAAATTTTGCACAAATTACTTTTTTGGTCCAAAGCCGAACACATTAATTTGGAAAAACATGGGATTAGATTTAGATATAGCTCCCATGTATATCATTCATCCGATATGCCCTTTTAAGACTGTAGGAGCCACAGTTTTGATGCGACCTTTACAAATTTTGGCATGAGGTGTTCTACTTAACTTTCCAATATGAGTGCATAATTTCTTTAAAATCGGTCCATATTTACTTATAGCTCTTATATATATTTTTTTAGTGAACATTCGCCTTTAAAACTGCGGTAGCCAGAGTTTGGACCCTATTGTAAAACAAATTGCTGTTCTATTCGATATCTCAATAGGTAGACAAGATTAAAGTCTGACAAGATTTAGAAATTGGTTGTTATACCCTCCACCATAGGATGGGGGGTATACTTATTTCGTCATTCTGCTTGTAACTACTCGAATTCTTGATCGTCGTGACATTTTATGTCGATCTAGCCATGTCCGTCCGTCTGTCTGTCTGTCGAAAGCACGCTAACTTCCGAAGGAGTAAGGCTAACCGCTTGAAATTTTGCTCAAATACTTCTTGTTAGTGTAGGTCGGTTGGTATTGTAAATGGGCCATATAGGTCGATGTTTTGATATAGCTGCCATATAAACCGGTCTTGGGTCTTGACTTCTTGAGCCTCTAGAAGGCGCAATTCTTATCCGATTTGATTGAAATTTTGCACGACGTGTTTTGTTATGATATCCAACAACTGTGCCAAGTATCGTTCAAATCAGTCCATAACCTGATATAGCTGTCATATAAACCGATCTTGGGTCTTAACTTCTTGAGCCTCTAGAGGGCGCAATTCTTATCCGATTTGAATGAATTTTGGCACGTAGTATTTTGTTATGATACATAACAATTGTGCCATGTATAGTTCATATCGGTTCATAACCTGATATAGCTGTCATATAAACAGATATGGGGACTTGACTTCCTGAGCTTCTAGAGGGTACAATTCCTATGCGATTTGGCTGAAATTTTGCATGACGTATTTTATTCTTACTTTCAACTACTGTGTCAAGTAAGGTTCAAATCGGTTCATAACCTGATATAGCTGTCACATAAACCGATCTGGGATCTTGACTTCTTGAGCCTGTAGAGGTCGCAATTATTATCCGATTTGCCTGAAATTTTGTACGACGTATTCTCTCATCACCATCAACATACGTGTTTATTATGGTCTATATCGGTCTATAGCCCGATACAGTTCCCATATAAACCGATCTTTCTATTTTAATTCTTGGATCCCCAAAGGGCGCAATTCATATTCGAATTGCCTGACATTTTACACAGGTCTCCTATATATAATTTAATTGTGGTTTTAACCGGACCAAATCTTGTTATCGTTCTAATAGCATAGCAAATCTTTTCTTATATCCTTTTTTGCCTAAGAAGAGATGCCGGGAAAAGAACTCGACAAATGCGATCCATGGTGGAGGGTATATAAGATTCGGCCAGGCCGAACTTAGCACGTTTTTACTCGTTTTTATTTGAAGTAGATTTTAGCCTTTCCTTACTGGTTTTTTTTTCGAAAAGTTCGCTTGTGGCTAATGACTTATGTGAATTCGCAAGATTAAGCCCGAACTGAGCACGTATTTTCTTGGGAAATCTCTTTTTGTATTTTTGGGTATACAAAAATCGGACTCTTCGGGACTGGAAGCGACACGAATTGCAAAATACGATAAAGAAACTGAAACAATGCAATTATTAGAATTATAATGACATAAGCAACATACTTGCCTGGGTGTGAAGTGAAAAGTTTCAAAATATTGTTATGGTATCATTGAACCCACCAAATGTGTCGATCTTTTCTGCGTCTTTTGGTACCATTTTACTGATAAATTAAATTTAATATTCCAATCTGAACAAGTAAAAAGGCGGCCGGGCCGAACTTTGGATACCCACCACCTCGGGTATATGTATAAACCACCTTTCATCATAATTCGGTGAAAATTTCATACCTTATGTGCCATATCAGTTATATCAAAATATGTTCCGATTTGGACCAAATACTAATAAGTACAGAAGCTATATCTAAAAATAAACCGATCTGAACCATATACGACACGGATGTCGAAAAGCCTAACATAAGTCAATGCGTCAAATTTCAGTTAAATCGGATTATAAATGCGCCTTTTTTGGGGCCAAGACTTTAAATCGAGATATCAGTCTATGTGTCAGCAATATGCAAATCTTGATCGATCTAGACCAAATTGCAGAAATATGTGGGGGGGCTTAACTTAACTCTCTGTCCCAAATTTCGGCATCATCGGACAATAAATGCACCTTTTATGGGCCCAAAATATTAAATCGAGAGATCGGTCTATATGGCAGCTATATCCAAATCTGGACTGATCTGGGCAAAATTGAAGAAGGACGTCAAAGAGCCTAATTAAACTCACTGTCTCAAATTTCAGCGACATCGGACAATAAATGCGTTTTTTATGGCCTCAAAACCTAAAACCAAGATATCGGTCTATATGGCAGCTATATCCAAATCTGGATATATTGCAGAAGTATGTCAAGGGACTTAACAAAACTCACTGTCCCAAATTTCGACATCGACATCGGACAATAAATGAGCATTTTATGGGCCCAAAACCTTTAATCCAGAAATCGATCAATAGCAGCTATATCCAAATCTGAATCGATCTGAGCCAAATTGACGAAGGATGTTGAAGGGCCTAACACAACTCACTGTCCCAAATTTCAGCAAAATCGGATACTAAATGTGGCATTTATGGGCCTAAGGCCCTAAATCTGCTGATCGGTCTATATGGCAGCTATATCCAAATCTGGACCGATCTGGGCCAAATTGACGGGGGATGTTGAAGGGCCTAACACAACTGACTGTCCCAAATTTCAGCAAAATCGGATAATAAATGTGGCCTTTATTGGCCTAAGACCCTAAATCGGCGGATCGGTCTATATGGGGCTATATCAAGATATAGTCCGATATAGCCCATCTTAGAACTTAACCTGCTTATGAACAAAAAAAAAAAAGAATCTGTGCAAAAATTCAGCTCGATATCTCTATTTTTAAAGACTGTAGCGTGATTTCAACAGACAGACGGACAGACGGGCGGACATGTCTAGATCGTCTTAGATTTTTACGTTGATCAAGAATATATATACTTTTTAGGGTCGGAAATGGATATTTCGATGTGTTGCAAACGGAATGACAAAATGAATATACCGCCATCCTTCGGTGGTGGGTATAAAAACATAGACTTACACCCTTTTTAGACGTTCCTTGGTGAAGTCTAGTATAACAAAGCGTGTCGAGGAACGGCAAAATGCGATCGGTCGTATTCAAGCCGTTCAACAGCAAATGAGCTAAGAGTTATGGTTGCGTTACGTCCACGTAAAGGTTCCTATCATTGTAATAAAATTGGACTAGCTTTCATTAACTAATAGACGATTTGATGAGTTGTTTGCTATGTGTGTTTCTGGCTTCATAAATATTATAGTATCTACCAACAATCCTTATAAATCCCTACAATATTGTGTTTTATCATAATCGCAACAAATTCTGATGTTATTGAAAAAATATGTATGTCAAATCTTTTCAATGTGTCAATTTGATTTTTAAAGTGTCCTCTCCTCCATTCGTTCTTCAAGTTTCTTCTTTGTACCTTATGGAAGTTCTTTGCTACAAGATTTTCTCCACAACACTTAGACAAAAACTGTCCTTTCAAGAAATACAATAAAATTCAATTTGTTTTTCATTCATTACTCGCCTTCCTCCACAGAGCAAAATTTAATATTTCAGGAGTGAGCCATTCATAATAAATATGAATAACTCAACAAAAGGATAATTTATGCTAAAATCTCTTCTCATATATTTTTCTATGGCTAATGAAAGGTCTATAAACGAAAGAACATGTAATAAAAAAAATTTTTTTCTAATCCATAAAATTTATTGAAATCAAGTGATAAATTGAACAAAAACTGTTATTTTTGCTCGAACAAAAGAAACTTATGAATGTTGATTGAAGTGAAATTGGAAAATCATCTGAACATTGATGAACGTTAGTTTTTTCTCATTTAATTAAAAACGGAGAAAATGAAAAGAAAACTTGCAACAAACGAAAAAGAGGTGTGACACCCTTGCCACGGAGGCAAAAAAGAAAATGACGTTAGCGCATTTCTTTTCTTCGATTGATGAAAAAAGTTCGTAATTGGAAAACAATGTGAAAAGTAATGCTAGTGACAATCAAGAAAAAATCAGGCATTTTAAAGCTGATTAAAAAATATTAGTAAAATGTAAAAAGTAAACAAGTAAAAGCGTGCTAAGTTCGGCCGGGCCGAATCTTATATACCCTCCACCATGGATCGCATTTGTCGAGTTCTTTTCCCGGCATCTCTTCTTAGGCAAAAAAGGATATAAGAAAAGAGTTGCTTTGCTATTAGAGCGACATCAAGATATGGTCCGGTTTGGACCACAATTAAATTATATGTTGAAGACCTGTGTAAAATGTCAGCCAATTCGAATAAGAATTCCGCCCTTTGGGGGCTCACGAAGTAAAATAGACAGAACGATTTATATGGGATCTGTATCGGGCTATAGACCGATTCAGACCATAATAAACACGTTTGTTGATGGTCATGAGAGGATCCGTCGTACAAAATTTCAGGCATATCGGATAATAATTGCGACTTCTAGGGGTCAAGAAGTCAAGATTCCAGATCGGTTTATATGGCAGCTATATCAGGTTATGAACCGATTTGAACCTTATTTAACATAGTTGTTGAAAGTAAAAATAAAATACGTCATGCAAAATTTCAGCCAAATCGGATAGGAATTGCGCCCTCTAGAAGCTCAAGAAGTCAAATCCCCAGATCTGTTTATATGACAGCTATATCAGGTTATGGACCGATTTCAACCATACTTGGCACAGTTGTTGGATATCATAACGAAATACTTGGTGCCAAAAATTGATTCCAATCGGATTAGAATTGCGCACTCTAGAGGCTCAAGAAGTCAAGACCCAAGATCGGTTTATATGGCAGCTATATCAGGTTATAGACCGATTTGAACTGTACTTGGCACAGTTGTTGGATATCATAGCAAAACACGTCGTGCAAAATTTCATTCCAATCTGATAAGAATTGCGCACTGTAGAGGCTCAAGAAGTCAAGACCCAAGATCGGTTTATATGGCAGCTATATCAAAACATGGACCGATATGGCCCATTTACAATACCAACCGACCTACACTAATAAGAAGTATTTGTGCAAAATTTCAAGCGGCTAGCTGTACTCCTTCGGAAGTTAGCGTGCTTTCGACAGACAGACGGACGGACGGACGGACGGACGGACGGACGGACGGACGGACGGACGGACGGACGGACGGACGGACAGACGGACGGACATGGCTAGATCGACATAAAATGTCGCGACGATCAAGAATATATATACTTTATGGGGTCTCAGACGAATATTTCGAGTAGTTACAAACAGAATGACGAAATTAGTATACCCCCCATCTTATGGTGGAGGGTATAAAAATAAGGAAAAATATTAATTTATCACTGATTGCTGACAACTTTCGACTTCCTTTTTATACCCTCCACCATAGGATGGGTGTATACTAATTTCGTCATTCTGTTTGGAACTACTTGAAATATTCGTCTGAGATCCCATAGGTAGAGGTTGTAAATGGGTCATATCGGACCATGTTTTGATATAGCTGCCATATAAACCGATCTTGGGTCTTGACTTCTTGAGCCTCTAGAGTACGTAATTTTTATCCGATTGGAATGAAATTTTGCACGACGTGTTTTGTTATAATATCCAACAATTGTACCAAGTATGGTTCAAATCGGTCTAAAACCTGACATAGCTGTCATATAAACCGATCTTGGGTCTTCTTCTTCTTCAGCCTCTAGAGTGCACAATTCTTATTTGCTTTGACTGAAAATTTGCACGACGTGTTTTGTTATGATATCCAACAACTGTGCCGAGTATTGTTCAAATCGGTCTATAACCTGATATAGCTGTCATATAAGCCGATATTGGGTCTTGACTTCTTGAGCCTCTAGAGGACGCAATTCTTATCCAATTTGAATGAATTTTTGCACGAAGTATTTTGTTATGATATCCAACAACTGTGCCAAGTATGGTTTAAATCGGTTTATAACCTGATATAGCTGTCATATAAACCGATCTGGGATCTTGACTTCTTGAGCCTCTAGAGGTCGCAATTATTATCCGATTTGCCTGAAATTTTGTACGATGGATCCTCTCATGACCATCAACATACGTGTTTATTATGGTCTGAGTCGGTCTATAGCCTGATACAGCTCCCATATAAATCGATCTCTCTATTTGACTTCTTGAGCCCCAAAAGGGCGCAATTCTTATTCAAATTGGCTGACATTTTACACAGGTCTCCAACGTATAATTTAATTGTGGTCCAAACTGGACCATATATTGATATCGCTCTAATAGCAGAGCAAATCTTTTCTTATATCCTTTTTTGCCTAAGAAGAGATGCCGGGAAAAGAACCCGACAAATGCAATCCATGGTGAAGGGTATATAAGATTCGGCCCGGCCGAACTTAGTACGCTTTTACTTGTTTTTGGTTGCCTTCAGCCTCAATCAGCGGGAAAGGTGGCAATAACAATGACTTTGATATGTTGTTAAACATTGAATTATTGCTGCATGTCATTCTTAGTCTGGCTGGATCGAATTCAGCCATTCGTATGATTGCCTGAAACAGCCTTTTAGCGGCAACTTCGTCCGTCTGTTGTGCTTTGTGTTTGTTTAAAGGGATACAATAAACTGTCAATCATAATCCAAATTAATTATACGATAATGTTCAATTTGTGTTAAAAACATCCGTCATCATCGATTTCATTCGAAAACCCAGTCTTATGATGGAACATTTCTCATAATCATTACAACACACAGTTCCCGTCACAATCATCAATAACATAATTATCATCATGAAAAACATGACCAAAGTCAAAGTCTTCACTGTTATTTGCTCATTGATGTGTAAACTGTTTGGTGTGGGAAGACTTATACCATTTGTACGATAGTGTATATGCATGTATATATGTAGGAATATGCAGGAATGCATTATTGTTCTTTGGAGTTTGTTTGTATTTCCGTCATTACACTTTCTTAATACTTTAACTCCGAATCAACTAAAAGGGTCTTATTATGGTAAAGGATAGAATTAAAGACATTTAGCCATAGATGGGTGAAATGAAAAAGGTATTTTTCCTTTAGTAAGATATATGTGTCTCTCCGTTCCGTCCGTACTCTGGATTCATGCTATCTTTCAAACGAATACATCCATCTGTTCAACATCTACACCGAGTACACTCAAAATAAGTTTACTCAACATCAATGATTTTGTCCTTAATTTTAGGATTTTGGTAATAACTTCAAGCCAAAGATATACAACTTATAAACAAGGATTGCGTTCTAGCATAAAAAACATAGTGTGGATATGAACCACGTACACTGCATTTTAAAATAAGTCATGCTTATTTCATTAACACAAAGATATGAATACTAGGTTAGGTAAGGTTGACAAAAGGGTGCGGATATTAACTTATGCCACTTTGGACATACACCTAAACCTATAATCGGCTTTTTGTGCCCTCTAAATACTAAATAAGTAACCTCGAAAAAGAAAATCTAATTTAGGTATTCGGTGCTACTTATAAAATCGTTAATTGTTTTCCATGCCATGCCGTTAAGTTGGTTCATGTCTGGTATTGTGTCCCCACCTAAGTATCGGTGTCTTAGCCGCGAAAGCTGGGCAATGACATGCTCCAACGTCTCATCATCTTCCCCACATGCCATACATATGCCATCACATGTCGCACCGATTTTGGATAAGTGAGTTTGTAGTCATTTGTATCCCGTCATGATACCAAAAGCTGTACTGACCTCCTACTTACTTCGTTTCAGCAACTGCCTCGTCCTCTCACGATCACCCCATGGGATTTTTGCCGCCCTACCGACTGTTTCACAGTTCCACAGTGCTTCATGCACGTGCGTCGCCCACATTCTTTCATTCCTCCTTACTCCGTTATGACCCGGCACCCAATCGATGCGGATTGTGCCATCCTCAGAGGAGGCGTTAATCTCCTTCTTACATTCCACGATTGTTCGTGATCTTACCGTCCTGATTGTTATTGCCCTTATGGCCATTTTATTGTCAGTAAAGATATTCACACTCGACGTCCTTGCGTTGGCACTACACCACCTCACGCAGTCCATGATCGCCCGGATCTCCGCCTGCAGGACTGTATTATGGTCAGGCAGTCGGATATCTAGAATAGTTTCAAGTGCTCTAGTGGGAGTGGTCCTCATCGATCCGCCTATGCCAAGACAACATGTTCTCAGAACCTGATGTATTGGGTTGCCCAAAAAGTAATTGCGGATTTTTCATATAGTCGACGTTGACAAATTTTTTCACAGCTTGTGACTCTGTAATTGCATTCTTTCTTCTGTTAATTCTCAGCTGTTACTCTTAGCTTGCTTTAGAAAAAAAGTGTAAAAAAGCATATTTGATTAAAGTTCATTCTAAGTTTTATTAAAAATGCTTTTACTTTCTTTTAAAAAATCCGCAATTACTTTTTGGGCAAACCAATATTATCCTTACCTTGAAATTTTTCTCCTTCGCAGTCCACCAAACTACAGAGGCGTAAGTAAGTATTGGCCTTATAACGCTCCTGTAGAGACAGTGGACTATCTTCGGACTCAGGCGCCATTTTGAGCCCACGGCCCGTCTACATAGTGTCAAACATCTGTGAGCCTTCTCAGTACGCTGCTGAATGTGACACTTCCAAATCTGTTTCCTCTCCAAGATCACTCCTATATATTCGACTTGTCAGATATCGAAATCATTTGGTTGAGGAAACGTGGTGCTTTAAACTGGCCCACCTTCGTCTTCCTCGTGATCAGGCATATTTCAGTCTTCTCTTGGTTAAGATTGAGACATCTGGGTCTAGCTCAGTCATGTGCCTTATGCAGACCTTTTCGGCCCTTCTGCATAGCTGGTTCGGATTCTTACCCCTAAGAAGTTTTATAAAATCGTATGCATAGCAGACGGTTTCAAATCCCTCCTCAGTCAGCATCCGTGTAAAGTTATTTATATTGGTCACCCAAAAGAGTGTGCCACTTTCACGCTTATATTTATGTTATGGGACCGCAATTTATCCACCTGTTCCTTAGCCGGGCAAGGACCCGGTTCACCCGGTACTGATATAAGGATTAGATCAATTGGATCGGTCCGCACATTGTTAAAAGCCGCTCGATGTCAATGCAAACCGCCAATGTGTACGTCATGGCATCAAAGGATGCTTCTAATTTATGATCAACCACGTGCAAGGCAGTCTCCATCGACCTTTCTTGACATAGGCAAGCTGTTTGTATATAAGCAGTTCGCTGGACGTCCTACTCTTTATCATGGTATCTACAATACGTTCCATGGTTTTGAGTAGACAGGACGAAAGGCTTATAGATCTGCGGGCCGTTGGTGTCGCTTAACTTGCCTTGCCGGGCTTGGGTATAAATATCTCTCTTGCCTCCTGCCAGGCTTCCGGAGTAAAAGCAAAACGTAGGCACACTGTGAAATACAGGGCAGATGGGGCGCCAGATAGTCCGCTTTATTCTGTAGATCGCCGAAAATATTCCATCACGTCCGGGTGACTTAAATGGTTTGAAGCTCCTCAAGGCATCATTGACCATTAATTCCGTTATGATAAGCCTTCGATCAACCTAATTATCCCAAGATTCCGGTGTCTTCCCGCTTATAAATGTTGGTACTACCCCACGAAATGTGGTGAGAGTTCGCATCATTTCCTCTCTGTTTTTTCATCACCAACCGTTGCAGCTCCGACGTAGGTGGCGATGCCGGAGAAAAGCAGATAAAGTGATCCCAGGTATGCTCCACCGTCTCCCTGTCTCGTCACTGTTGCATCCGACGTTGACAACTCTGGGAAAAATACAAAATTTACATTTTCATGAAAATTAATGCATGTCCTCGACCGAGTAGCAGTGTTAACAAAGAATAATTGGTAGTTGATATGGTTCAGTCCAGAAACTTTGCTCTGGGTCGTCAAAGGCAATATGAATCTTGCCCTTGCTGATTTTCTTCATCAGAGCGTGAGTAACAGTCTCGCTCCGGTGGATGACCTCAATCATTTGGATGGTTTCAATCATTGGACCTCCATTAGAAGGGCCCATTGGGAGTGGCCGATGGTCAAATCGTCTGCTCCTTTTTCCTTAGGCTGCATTGAGTTGCCCGTCACTGCACTGCCTGATGTTTTATTATTAGGATCTTTCCCTGTCCTATTCATCCGAGTCTTGAGAAAGTCGGTAATGATTCCATCACCGGTTCCCTGCTCGTTAGGCTGTATTGAGTCTACCGTCCCTGCGCTGCCTGCTATTCCAATATTAGGATCTTTGCATATACTAGTCTTCCAAATCTTGAGTATATGGGCTTTTTGGGAGTAGGTCATGGTTTTATCGTTTACTCACTGTGTGTTAAGAGGTATTGAGTTCTCTGTCACTACACTCCCTGATGTTTTATCATTAGGATCCTTATCCATCCTAGTTTTCCTAGCCCCGAGATAGTTGTTGATGGTTTCGCCATCGGTTCCCTGTTTGTTTGGCTGTGTTGCGTCTCTCGCCACTGCACTGCCTGATATTTTAGTACTAGGATCTTTGTTTATTCTAGTCTTTCTATTATTGAGAGAGGCGGTGATTGTCTCGTTGTCAGTTCCCTGTTCATTGGCGAGTGTCCCGCCACTGCACCACCTAATGGATCAATATGGGGATATTTGCATATTCTAGTCCTTAAAATCTTGAAAAAGACGATCATGGCCCCGTAGTACGTCATGCATTTAGTCTTAGCCAAACTTGTCACGGAGACTTTATCAATGCCCAACACAAGGAGTATTCCTTCCTTCTTTCCCTCCTTGTGAAAAACTTCCCATTTCTACACGACTAAATCTTAGTTTTGCTTGTTTAAGACTTCCTTCATGCGTTCAGTCGCGATTTCGCCGCCCACATTCTTGATGAAGACCGTCGCTTTTGTGAGCTGTGGGATGTCCATCTTTCTCACAAGGCCGAGCTTTGCGCCCCAGGTAGTGTGGATACTTTCAACGAGCTTTTTGACGGTATCAATACATTCCGCTGACGCAAAGCGCATAGTTAAATTAAAATTGTAGCTCATAATCCGAATGGGTGGACGCCCTTCAGAGTTTAACACATACATGTTCGATAACCCTTTCGATTACAACCTGGGACCGACGACCTGGTGGAATTCTACCGGATGCACAGCTGATATCGATGATTGCATAAGTCATCTCATGTCTCTTGTGTTTTCATGCCACTCTGGGGTAAAAGGGCGGCTCCTTACCTTTCTCAGCGACCAAATTCCCCTTCCGTATGGGCTGTGGTATTCTTTTGGAAGTCACAGTCCTCCATGAAGATTCGGGGGCCGCGCGTGCTTACTAATGTTACCAATTTGTCTATTTTGATTAACCACATTCGACGATTGAATGTCCATCAATGTATTTTTGGGTATCATGTGCAGCTTAGCGATGTGACAGAGGTATCGTGGCATACAAATCACGCTCTATTATTATGCGCGTATCGGTGCGAGTCGGTTAGATTTGGATTACGTTCCCAATTAATCTAAACTTTCAACTTCTTAAGGTCGTAGAAGTCTATACTTTAATGAATTTTGATTGAAAATTGATGCTTAAGGTGCACTGCGCCCACCCACACTCAACCAAATGCCAGTTAAGTAGGTCCATAAATAAATAAAGGCCCGTACAAACCGATACATCAATTAACTTTTTGATATCAGATTTATATACACATTCGCATAAAATGGCAAAGATAATTTAATAATTTTTCTCGAAAATGAACCGCATAAGTAACATTTTTGATGTAAAAGTTATGAAAACCTTTCTCCATATTTATGAACACAAAATAAATTCTTTTGATTTGTATTGGGATACACCATTTAATGAGGTCTAATTTAATAAATATGGAAATATGGCTCACAATAAGGACAATATATAAGTTTAATAAAAAATTGATTTTTGTTTAAGTGTTTTTTAATCTTAACAAGTAAAAGCGTGGTAAGTTCGGCCGGGCCAAATCTTTGGAACCAACCACCATGTATTCTGCTAAAAATTAGTACAAAATAAATATATATTTTATCCTACATATCAAACTTCTGTCAAACCAGCAAAAACTAAAGCTTCTAAGAACCGAAAAAGGATGATCGAGAGGCCGCTTTACATGAGAGCAATGTCAGGTTATAGACTGATTTGGACCGTATTTTTTTACAGTTATTGGAAGTCGTAACAGAACACCGCATGCAAAATTTCAGCCAAATCGGCAAAAAAATGCGACTTGTAACGACTAAAGAAGTGAAATCGGGAGATCGGTTTATATCGGAGATATATCAGATTATAGACCGATTTGGGCCGTACTTGTCACAGTTGTTGAAAGTTATAACAAAACACTATATGCCCCATTTCTGCCAAATTGGACAAAAATTGCGGGTTGTAAAGGCAGAAGAAGTCAAATCGGGAGATCGGTTTATATGGGAGCTTTATCAGGATTTAGACCGATTTAAACCGTACTTGGCACAGTTATTGAAAGTCTTAGCAGAACACTAATTTCAGCCAAATCGGGCAAAAATTGCGGCTTTTCTAGAGGCTTAAGAAGTCAAATCCGGAGATCGGTTCATATGGGAGCTATAACTAAATCTGAATCGTTATGACCCATATGCAATCCACAACAACCTACTTCAATAATAAGTATCTGTGCTAAAAATTTCAAGCGTCTAGAACGTCGAGATGATCAAATATATATATACTTTATGGGGTCTTAGACGAATATTTCGAAGTTGTAACACCTCGGAATGATTGGTTAGTATACGGAATGACTAGATAAGTATACCACCCTCCACCATGGATCACATTCATCAAGTTCTTTGACCGATATCTTTATAGACAAAAGATAATAAATAAGAGTTGCTATGCTATTTGAGCTATACCAAGTTATGAACCGATTGGGGCCATGGTTGCTTTGGCTCTTGGAGACCAAAGTAGAATTAATTTTGCAACATTTCAGCCAAATCGGATATGAATTGCGCCTTATAGTGGCTCTAGAAATTGAGCGATGTGTTTATATGGGGGCTTTGTCAGGATGTGGACCTTTTCAGGTCATACAATAAGTCGTTGTGCAAATTTCAGCTAAATCAGATAAGAATTGCTACCTCTAGCGCAGATGTTGATGGTCAAACCACAACACTTCATTTCAGCCAAATCGGATAATAACTGCGCCTTCTAGCGGCGCAAAAGTCAAGATCCGAGATCTATTTAAATGGCAGTAATATCAGGTTATGAACCGATTTGGTCCACACTTTTCACAGTTGTTGACGGTCAAACCAAAAAAATTCTTGAAAATTTCAACCAAATCGCATATTAACTGCGCCCTCTATCAGCTCAATAAGTCTAGATCGCATTCGGTTTATATGGGAGCTATATGAGGTTATGCACCGATAAGATCCATACTTGGCTCTGGTGTTGATGGTCAAACCAAAACAAAATTTCAGGCAAATCGGATATGAATTGCGCCCTCTAGCGTCTCAAGAAGAGCTTTATCAAGTTATGAACCAATTTGAGCCATACTAGGCACAGTTATTAGTAGTCAAACAAAAACACTTAGTACAAGATTTCAGCCAAATCGATTTGGCTCATTTACAATGCCATCCGATCTACACTAATAAGAAGTCCTTATGTAAAATTTCGAGCACCTATCTTTACTCTTTTGAAAGTTAGCGAGCTTTCGACAGACAGACGGACTGACGGACGGATATGGCTAAATCGACTTAGAATGTCAAGACGAACTAGAATATATACAAACTTTATTGTATCTCAGATCAATATTTCGATGTGTTGCAAACGGAATGAAGAAAATTAGTATGGCCCCATCCTATGGTGGAGGGTATAATAAAGTTGCAGAAATTTCTTACTAATATCATTGCTATATTTGCCGTTTAGTCAAAGTCGTGTGGTCTTTTGTTTATACGTAACTAGCTGAAATACCATGATACGAAAAGAATAAATGTGTATCGCAAAAGCAAAACAATATAAAAACCTTTATGTGAATCTTCACTGAACTATGGATTTGCTCGAAGGGTTTAGGGTCATTAACGTTTGGGTGTTCGATATACTCCATTATTAAAAGTCTTTATTTCAGCTCCATATTGTCATGATGGTGCCCCAAATACATGGTCCCACATTTGGATATCAGATTCGTATTCTACTCCCAAATACCTTTATTTGAGCCCCACATTGACGTGGTTGGTAAATATGCCCGATTTAAAGGTATTTTGTGGAGTGGGGTGGTCCCCCAAACACTTAGCCCTGAAAATATTGTATATCAGCATCGTGCTCTACTCTTAAATATCATTTATTTGAACCCCATATTACCATTGGCCTCAAAATTGGGTATCAAATTTGTTTTTATACCCACCACCGACGGATGGGGGTATATGCATTTTGTCAATCCGTTTGCAACACATCGAAATATCCATTTCCGACCCTATAAAGTATATATATTCTTGATCAGCGTAAAAATCTAAGACGATCTAGATATGTCCGATCCTCCGATTTAGGGTTTTAGGCCAATAAAAGTCACATTTGTTATCCGATTTAGCTGAAATTTAGGGCAGTGAGTTGTGTTAGGCCCTTCAGCATCCTTCGTCAATGTGGCCCAGATCGGTCCAGATTTGGTTATAGCTGCCATATAGACCGACCCTCCGATTTAGGGTTTTAGGCCAATAAAAGCCACATTTGTTATCCGATTTAGCTGAAATTTAGGGCAGTGAGTTGTGTTAGGCCCTTCGACATCCTCCGTCAATGTGGCCCAGATCGGTCCAGATTTGGATATAGCTGCCATATAGACCGATCCTCCGATTAAGGGTCTTAGACCCATAAAAGGCGCATTTATTGTCCGATGTCGCCGAAATTTGGGACTGTGAGTCAAGTTAAGCCCCTTGACATACTTCTGCATTATCGCACAGATCGGTCCAGATTTGGATATAGCTGCCATATAGATCGATCTCTCGGTTTTAGGTTTTGTATATAATTGTTGTATATAATTCTGATCGGTTTATTTTTAGATATAACTACTAAAAGGTCCAATATTTTGTTATATACAATTGAACAATGACTTTTATCTTATTAGTATTTGGTCCAAGTCGGAACATATGTTGATATAGCTGCTATGGGGCATAAGGTGTCAGTTTTGCACCGGATTTTGACAAAAGGTGGTTTACATATATACCCGAGGTGGTGGGTATCCAAAGTTCGGCCCGGCCGAACTTAACGCCTTTTTACTTGTTAAATCGCCCCTTAAAACTCATAATGTCATGCTGAGCAAATATGTCCTATTCGCGCGTTGTTGTGGGGGTGGGACGTCCCCTATGCTGTTGGTCCCGAATGTTGATATCAGATATACTTCTTATTACAGCCACATATTGGAATAGTCAGCAAATCCGTCCTATATGGGTGGAGTTATGGGGGTGGGGTGGCCCCATACACACTTTTTCCCGAATATTGATATCAGATTCGTGCTTGACTCCCAAAGACCTTTCACTTGAGCCCCATATTGGTATTGTAGTAAATTTGTCCTCTTTGGGGGTTATTTTTGGAAGGGGCCACATTTGGATATCACATTCGTATTCTACACTTAAATACCTTTTATTTGAGCCCCATATTGACATGATCAGTAAAGAATTCCTGTTTGGAAGGTGTTTTGCGGAAGGGGTGCACCCCCAGAAACTTGATACCAAAATCGTGTTTTACTCGCAAATACCTTTCATTTGAGTCCCATACTGCCAAGGTCGGTAAATATATCCGATGTAGGGGTGTTTTGGGGGTTAGGATGGTCCTCCAAACACTTAGTCCGACAATTGGATAGCAGATACGTTTTCTACTCTTAAATACCTTTCATTTGAGTCCAATATTGTGGGGGGCTGCCCCCCTAGGTAATCCATTCGAAATTTGGATACCAAATTTTTATTTTTAGGTTACTATAAGAGATCACACAAAATTTCGCTTAAATCGCACCACTTATCACCGAGATCTGGCTTTTCTGAAAATTAGGTTAAGGGGGAGGGTCCGCTCCCTTTTCAGATAAGAAAAAAATTTAGTACCCTATTTTCACCACGGGATCATAATACACCATCTGTGAAAATTTCAAGAAAATCGATTCAGCTGTTTTTGAGTCTATAAGGAGCACACAAACAAACATACAAACAAACACAAATTGATTTTTTTTATACCCGCCATCATAGGATGGGGTAATATTAATCTAGTTATCTAGTTAATATTGATCTGCTCCATAACGTATATATTCTGTATAGTCTCGACATTCTGGGTCGATCTAGCCATGTCCGGCCGTCCATTCATCCTTCCGTCTGTCGAAATCACAACATTTATGATCAAACACGTAAAGCTAGCCGCTTGAAATATTAAACAGATACTTCTTATTGATATAGGGCATTGGGGATTGCAAATGGGTCATATCAGTTCAGATTTCGATATAGACCCCATATAAACCGATCTACCGATTTGATTTATTTAGCCCCTAGAAGCCTCAATTTTCATCCGATTTGGCTGAAATTTAGAACAAAGACTTATGTTGTGACTTCCAACATCCGTGCCAATTACGATCCTAGTTGGTCTATTGACTGATATAGCCCCGATATAAACCCATCCCCGAATTTGATTTCTTGAGCCCTTAGAAGACCCATTATTGTCGGATTTGGTTGAAATTTGATCCTAAAACATATTTTATGACTTAAAACATCAGTGCCAAGTTATATCCGAATCGGTAAATACGGTGATATAGGACTAAGTACCGATATCCTGATACGACTTCTTGAGACCATTGAAGCCTCAATCAATTCCTGATTTGATTGCTACAAATAATTCAAATACAAACTCAGTTAATAAAGGTATATTTTTAGCGGAATCCATGGTGGTGGGTACCAAAGATTCATCCGGCCGAACTTAGCACGTTTCTACTTGCCTTAAAGTTAATATATTGCAATATAAAGCTCCTCAAATTTAGCTTAATGATATACATCCTTATATCAAGGACGAGATATTATAGATTAAACATACTATTTTTAATGTCAATAAATCAATGTATTTGACACCTAATTTTTAAAACAAAGCATAAGATCGTAAAGATTAGGAGCATTTATGTTTCATTTAGGACAAAATCGCTTCATTTCATTTAGAAAGATTCTATTATATAAGGACAATTTTTTTTAGTATATGGTTCAGATCAGACCATGATAGGATAAAGCTATCATATAGACCGATCATGCGATTTGCGACTTTAAGACCATTTTTTAACCGATGCGCTTTTACACATCTTCGTCAAGTTTGGTTCAGATTGGACCATATTTGAATCTAGATGCCATGTAGACCGATCCTTCTATTTAAGGTTTAGCTCCTTAAAATTTATTTCCTGATTTCGGTGAAATTTTGAACAGTGAGCTCGGCCCCGTTGCCAGAGCGCGGTAATGGATTTGATTCCCGCCAGAAGCCTTGGTCTGTCGCTACTGTGGTATCACAATGGATTTAAAATTGTCTAAGTGCGTCCGTCAAAGGACTGCCACTCTTACCTAACCTAACGTAATCTTCTGTGGTTTGGCATAAGGGGTTGTATTGAACATCGCGATTTGGTCCTTTTTTGATTGTGAATCTAGTAGACAGTTTATTATTGAACAGGATACAACATACATTCATATTGTTGGGTATCAAAGCTTCAGCTCGACCGAATTTAATGCATATTATCTTGTTACTCTACACTACTACATTGGTACAGGGTATTAAAACTTAGTGCATTTGTTAATACTCACCTTTCGGCCGAAGCCTATTGAAATTGGAAGAAATCGGTTCCGATTTGAATATAGCTTTCATATATGTAGATGTTCATTCAATTAAGGACGGAATATTGCAAATATCATAATTTGTTAACCGATTCTTACGGAATTTTGCACGAGAGATTCTTTTATCACTCTCGACATTGAATTTCATGGAAATCGTTTCAGCTATATCTATAACTTTTGTATATATATGAATCGCCCGATTGTCACTTCTAGGGCCTTTGCACGCGCATTTCTCAACCGATGTTATATTACGCTATCTTCTACAAATAACACAAAACGTACGAATTTTGGTCGAATTAGGTCCAAATTTGGATGTAGTTCCCATGTACGTTTATGTTTGTCCAATTTTGACTAATATTGCAATAATATGGTTATATGTTAGCCGATTTTCATAAATTAATTAACACTTTACACAATGTCTGCTTTTATCACTTTTACTATGTGTGTCGATTTTGGTTGATATATTTTTCAGATTTATATAAAGCTCCCATATATATTGGGTTGCCCAAAAAGTAATTGCGGATTTTTTAAAAGAAAGTAAATGCATTTTTAATAAAACTTAGAATGAACTTTAATCAAATATACCTTTTTTACACTTTTTTTCTAAAGCAAGCTAAAAGTAACAGCTGATAACTGACAGAAGAAAGAATGCAATTACAGAGTCACAAGCTGTGAAAAAAATTGTCAACGCCGACTATATGAAAAATCCGCAATTACTTTTTGGGCAACCCATATTTTTCTCCGATTTTCTCTAATACTGCAATAATACTAATAATTGGCTGAACCCTGCCCGCTCCGCTGCGCCTACTTTTATGTCACTGGGAATATTATATTTATCATATTTTCTCGCTTTATTGATTTTTTATATCAGTTTAGTTTAGAGTGGCAGCCTTTCACAGACTCACTTAGGCAATTACAAGTCTATTGCGATAACCGAAGTAGCAACAAACCAAGGCCTCTGGTGGGTACCAAATCCACTACCCCTGCGCTGGCAATCCGAGCGCGCTAATAACTTGGCTACCGGGGCGCATTTTTTCAAGCTCAACTTTTTAATGTACTTTTAGACTTCCATAAATTATTCCATTAGGTTATAGATTTTTTTATTCTATGGAAAGTTTTCCCATTACTTTTATTTAAAGACTTTTTTCAAAATTCTTCAAAGGGCCGACAACTTGTTGAAACTATGGTGAAAAGCATATGATCAACTTGGAGCATTCTGTTCTCCCTCGTTCGTGTTTGCGTTGTCATTCAAATAATGGCAATCCCCCAATAAATTGCGCCGATGTTATTGTTAGTGATATTCGCTATTGATTCCCATTACATTGTCATCATTTACGGCCTAGACGACAAACTTTTTTTGTAGTCATTCGACTTGATGACCAATACACTGATAACAGCTGTTTTCCCCTTATGAAATCAGACGGCTTGGCCATCAGTCTATTCTTAAATCCAACAAATTGCCAAATTGTGAAAATAAGTGCGTCAGTTGTGAACGGATGAATACATTTTCTCGATTTTAATATGGTTAAACCTGAGGTGTTATCCAGACCATGTGCAAAATTTCAGGGCCCTAAAATGCCACGGAGCTAATAGGCATCTTGTCCCTATAAAATATTGCTCGGGCTGTCAAAATCGCATTTATGGTCCAATCTTAAAATTATATTATTTGTTGGAAAGTGGTCAAAAAGCCCCACAAAAAAATGCTTTTAAAGCAAATAATTTTTTAACGTGCGCGAAATTCTACTAACAATTTTTTTTTTTTTTAATTTTTGCAGAGGTTGGTGTTTTAATTTGTTGTTTATGAAGACATTTAATAGCCGATACTCAATATTTCAACCGATGTGGCCACATTTCTGACAAATGTACCCAAAATCACCATAAAGGAGAAAGATGTAAGCAAAATCAAAATTTTTCAGTAAAATGGCCGCAGAGACCATAATTCTTGGATGTCGCAAAAAATTGTTTGCATGTATTTAGGTACTACCTAGGGTAACAATAATATGTTATCAAGTTGGGGCGTCATTTTTGCGATGTGAGAACTTTCTTTTGTAAAAAAATTTCAACATTGTATTCCGCATATCTCCTACTAGAGTCAACCCAAAATTATAGCAAATTTTATCAGCTATCCAAAATTGAGTATCGGCTAAGAAATGTCATCATAAACAATAAATTAAAACACCGGCTTTTGCGAAAATTAAAAAAAAAAAAAAACAAAGTGCTAAGTGCTTATATACCCTCCACCATGGATCGCATTTGTCGAGTTCTTTTCCCGGCATCTCTTTTTAGGCAAACAAAGGATAAAAGAAAACAAGTAAAAGCGTCCTAAGTTCGGCCGGGCCGAATCTTATATACCCTCCACCATGGATCGCATTTGTCGAGTTCTTTTCCCGGCATCTCTTCTTAGGCAGAAAAGCATATAAGAAAAGATTTGCTCTGCTATTAGAGCGATATCAAGATATGGTCCGGTTTGGACCACAATTAAATTATGTGTTGGAGACCTGTGAAAAATGTCAGCTAATTCGAATAAGAATTGCGCATTTTGGGGGCTCAAGAAGTAAAATAGAGGGATCAATTTATATGGGAGCAGTATCGGGCTATAGACCGATTCAGACCATAATAAAGACCCAAGATCGGTTTATACGGCAGCTATATCAGGATATGAACCGATTCGAACCATACTTGGCACAGTTGTTGGATATCATAACAAAATACTTCGTGTAAACATTCATTCAAATCGGATAAGAATTGCGCCCTCTAGAGGCTCAAAAAATCAAGACCCAAGATCGGTTTATATGGCAGCTATATCAGGTTATGAACCGATTTGAACTATACTTAACACAGTTGTTGGATATCATAACAAAACACGTTGTGCAAAATTTCATTCCAATCGGATAAGAACTGCGAACTCTAGAGGCTCAAGAAGTCAAGAAGTTATGTGGCAGCTATATCAGGTTATGGACCGATTTAAACCATACTAGGCACAGTTGTTGGATATCATAAAAAAACACGTTGTGCAAAATTTCATTCCAATCGGATAAGAATTGCGCACTCTAGAAGCTCAAGAAGTCGAGACCCAAGATCGGTTTATATGGCAGCTATATCAAAACATGGACCGATATGGCCCATTTACAATACCAACCGACCTACACTAATAAGAAGTATTTGTGCAAAATTTCAAGCGGCTAGCGTTACTCCTTCGGAAGTTAGTGTGCTTTCGACAGACAGACGGACGGACGGACGGACAGACGGACGGACATGGCTAGATCGACATAAAATGTCGCGACGATCAAGAATCTATATACTTTATGGGGTCTCCGACGAATATTTCGAGTAGTTACAAACAGAATGACGAAATTAGTATACCCCCCATCCTATGGTGGAGGGTACAATAATTGCTATGGTATAAGAGCTATATCAACTTGTAGTCCGTTTTGGACCACAATTGAATTGAATATTGGAGACTATATTAAAAGTCATTGTTTATAATCCTAGCCAATTCGTATAAGAATTGCGCCCTTTATGGGCTCAAGAAGTCAAATAGGGAGATCCGTTAATATGGTAGCTGTATCAGACTATAGACCGCTTCAGACCATATATGACACGTAAGTTAAAGGTCATGGGAAAAGCCGTTGTATAAAATTTTAGCCAAATCGGATAAAACTTGAGCCCTCTAGAGGCTCAAGAAGTCAATAATTCAGACTGTCCTTCAGACCTATTACGGTGGGGTATATTTAGAAGTCAGAGAATGTATGGACAAAGTCTATTGAGGAAACATTAGAACTACTCGTTTATATACATTTCCCGGGAAATTCTCCAACGGACAACGTGGCGCCAGAAGAGGTTGTCACTGGCATGCATTCGTCGGAGAAAATCCTTTGGGCGATAAGAAGTTTCGACTCCTTTACCGGTTTAAATTCATGCTGTGTCTGATAGACTGGTCCCTGTCTTAGGGAGATATACTCTGCTTGTATCAGAACGTCATATATACCTTTTGGATGGAGGGACCCGAAAGTAATCCCCACCACACGAAGGCGAACGATTTTTGTCCTATTAGTCTGTCATTCTTTATGCTGAAGACTCTTGAGAGGTTGATAGAAACATATCTTACGGCAAAGATCCCTGGAGATTGCCTATCGCGGCAGCAGCATGCATATAGTAAAGGCAAATCCACTGAAACAGCCCTTCACGACCTAGTCGGGTACATAGAAGGTTTACTCCTTGTCAAGGAATTCACAATGATAGGTGTTCTTGATAGTGAAGGTCCTTTCAATAATGTAAAACCGATGTCAATCATGAAGCAGTTGGAGTTTCTAGGCATCATCTATACCGTAAGAAAGTTTATTAAAAACTTACTAACTGCAAATGCAAATTTTGCCCATGAACATTCCACTAAGGAACAGGGGCAAACTTCTCACATATCAATGAGTGCAGTCCGATTCAAGTTTTAATCTCAATGATAAGGGGCCTCCTTTGTATAGCCGAGTCCGAACGGCGTGCCGCAGTGCGACACCTCTTTGGAGAGAAGTTTAACATGGCATTGTACCTCACAAATGTTGCCAGCATTAGGAGGGGAAAACCACCGCTAAAATTTTTTTTCTAATGGTCTCGACAGGATACGAACCCAGGCTTTCAGCGTCATAAGCGGACATGCTAACCTCTGCGCTACTGTGGCCTCCACTAACTAAAAGATGCATTACGGCAGGCTTGGGATCTGTGAATCTAAAAAGATGGGTCAGCAGAGGAACATCTCAAGGAGGTGTACTGTCTTCTCTACTTTGGAATATAGCCATTTACAATATATTATTGTCTCTGAAAAAAAAGGTGTAAAAGTGGCTAGTATGCTGATGGCGTGGCAATTGCGGTTAGGGGAAAATTTCCCAGCACTCTAAGAGATATACCTCAGGAAGTTTTAAGTGCCACAGCAAAGTGGTCTAGGAATAAATCCGATCAAGACAGAGGTAGTTCTTTTCAGCAGGGGATACAAGTTGCCTACAGTGGAACCTGTCTAATTGGAAGAAAAGAATGTTGCATTTACAGAAAGCGCAAAATACCTGGGTGTTTTGCTGAATAGGAAATTGAACTTCAAACCCAAAATTTTGGAAAGGGCAAAAAAGGGAACTCTTGCCCTATATACCTGCAAGAGAGCCATTGGCAAAAGTTGCGGGTTTAGACTGTGTATCATGCATTGGGTATATACTGTAGTTGTGAGACCTATAATGCTCAATACGTAACCGGATTGGCTTGTTTGTGCATCACGGCCGCACTGAGGACGACACCATCTGATGCACTGAATTTAATGCTACATCTTATGCCTCTGGACATTGTGGCTACCCAAATTGCTGGGACCACTGCCATGAGATTAAGGGAGCGCTCTCATTGGTTATGTGGCGGCTACTATGATAGACTGTGTTATTCTTGATACAATATGCCTGAGCCGCTTTTTGATAAAAAGTGCTGTACCACTAATCCTGATAGTTCCAATTGAAACTACAACATCCCTGGTAACAGAAGTTACATAGACTTCTATACGGATGGTTCCAAACTAAACGCCTCTAAAGATCTAAAACTGGTCATATCGAAAAATTACCCTACCACTACAGTATGTATCAAGCGGTAATCCTTGCAATTAAGGACGTGGTGGAATGGCTAAGATATAATGACATTACGACGATTGGCATCAATATCTTCTCAGACAGCCAGGCAGCCATTAAATACCTGAACACAAAAACCGCACTCCACTGTCGCAGATCTCTCAACGAGATGGCTAAAGAGTTTATAATTCACCTGCTCTGGGTGCCGGCCCACAAAGATATCCCAGGGAATTGTAGATCGGACGAGCTCTCGATAGTAGGAACAACTTTATACATTCCAGGGATACTGGAATCTGTGGATATGCCTCTAGCGACATGTAAGTTATGTTTTCAAGACCAGGCCTGAAGGACAACGAATGATAGATGGTCACAAAGAGGGGCTGTGAGCATTCCAAAACTATGTGGCCTAATCTAGACTTGAAGAGGTCTACCGCTCTGCTGTCACTGACCAGAACAAACGTCTCAGTCATTGTTTCCGCCATGGCAGGTAACTGTCTACTCGGAAAACATGCTGACAGACTGAAGGTTGCCATCAAAGACTTTTGCAGAAGGTGTGAGGACATCGAAGAAGAAGAGACTATAGAACAGCTTCTGTGTGTGTCCCGCACTAGCAGTCAGAAGGAGTTCCACTTAAGGTTCTCATTTCTTTGAGAACCCGTCTGATTTAGCGGATGTTAATATTCGCAAGTTATTGGGCGATTTGGATGGTTCAATGGTAGGAACTAGCAGGCATCTTTTTATACCCTCCACCATAAGATGGGGGGTATACTAATTTCGTCATTCTGTTTGTAACTACTCGAAATATTCGTCTGAGACCCCATAAAGTATATATATTCTTGATCGTCGTGAAATTTTATGTCGATCTAGCCATGTCCGTCCGTCTGTCCGTCCGTCCGTCCGTCCGTCTGTCTGTCGAAAGCACGCTAACTTCCGAAGGAGTAAAGCTAGCCGCTTGAAATTTTGCACAAATACTTCTTATTAGTGTAGGTCGGTTGGTATTGTAAATGGGCCATATCGGTCCATGTTTTGATATAGCTGCCATATAAACCGATCTTGGGCCTTGACTTCTTGAGCCTCTAGCGTGCGCAATTCTTATCCGATCAGAATGAAATTTTGCACGACGTTTTTTGTTATTATATCCAACAACTGTGCCAAGTATGGTTCAAATCGGTTCATAACCTGATATAGCTGCCATATAAACCGATCTTGGGTCTTGACTTCTTGAGCCTCTAGAGTGCGCAATTCTTATCCGAATGGAATGGAATTTCGCACGACGTGTTTTGTTATGATAACCAACAACTGTGCCAAGTATGGTTTAAATCGGTACATAACCTGATATAGATGCCATATAAACTGATCTTGGGTCTTGACTTCTTGAGCCTCTAGAGGGCACAATTCTTATCCGATTTGAATGAAATTTTGCACGACGTGTTTTGTTATTATATCCAACAACTGCGCCAAGTATGGTTCAAATCGGCCCAAAAAATCGGTTCATAACCTGATATAGCTGCCATATAAACCGATCTGGGATCTTGACTTCTTGAGGCTGTAGAGGTCGAAATTATTATCCGATTTGCCTGAAATTGTACGACGGATTCTCTCATGACCATCAACATACGTGTTTATTATGGTCTGAATCGGTCTATAGCCCGATACAGCTCCCGTATAAATCGATCTCTCTATTTTACTTCTTGAGCCCCCAAAGGGCGCAATTCTGATGATATTCCAACACAGGTTGGAATGTTGGAGACACAGGTCTCCAACATATATTTTAATTGTGGTCCGAACCGGACCATATCTTGATATCGCTCTAACAGCAGAGCAAACCTTTTCTTATATCCTTTTTTGCCTAAGAAGAGATGCCGGGAAAAGAACTTGACAAATGCGATCCATGGTGGAGGGTATATAAGATTCGGCCCGGCCGAACTTAGCACGCTTTTACTTGTTTCTTCTGTTCCTGTGGTATCACAATGGATGAAAACGTCTAAGTGAGTCTGATGGCAGACTGCCACTTAAACCTTTCTACTCAAAACCATGGAACGTATTGTGGATTCCATGATATTCTTGGAACGAAAATTTAATGTCAGGCAAGTACTCTTCTCCCATATATTGGGTTGCCCAAAAAGTAATTGCGGATTTTTTAAAAGAAAGTAAATCCATTTTTAATAAAACTTAGAATGAACTTTAATCAAATATACTTCTTTTACACTTGTTTTCCAAAGCAAGCTAAAAGTAACAGCTGATAACTGACAGAAGAAAGAATGCAATTACAGAGTCACAAGCTGTGAAAAAATTTGTCAACGCCGACTATATCAAAAATCCGCAATTAATTTTTGGGGCAACCCAATACCTTTAATTTGACTACCATAATACTATGATAGATCAATATTTCTGTTATTATCATGATCGGTAAATATGCCTGTATGGAGTGTTTTTATATGAGGCGTTTTCCCCAATGTTTGCACCCGATTTTCAATATCAGATTCGCAGTCTTTTTTCGTATACCTTTCATTTGAATCCCATATTGGCAAGGAGGTTGGAGTTTTTTGTTGGAGGGAGTTTTTGGGTTAAGGCGGGAATTTAGGAATTTGAAATATCATATCGGAATTTTACATTTTCTACCTTTCATTTCATGTCCATATCGGTCGACTTTTGATTTTGGATGGTGTTTTTGGGGCAAAGAGAAGGGTCCGTCCCGCTTCCGATATCAAAACTTTAAATAGCCTATTGCTCTTGCAGACCGGCCTACACGATCTGTGAAAAATTTCAAGCAAATCGGTTCAGCCGTTTATGATCCTATACGGAACAATCAAATCCCAATTCCAAACACGTCAGGAAATAAGTTCTGTTTGAGGGTGGTGGTACGGCCTTTCAGATATTTCGCGAGAATGTGGATATTTTATTGGTTCTCTTCTCCTAAATAACTTTCATTGGAGCCTTATGTTACTATGGTCGGTAAATAAGTCCGGTATGGGGGTGTTTTTTGGGGTAAGGCGGATCCCCGTATATCCAATTCGTGCTCTGGTCTCAAATACCGTTCATTTGAGTCCCATTTTATAAATATTGGATTATATTCCATTTGGCTAACTTTGGAGGTGGGTCGGCCCCCTAGCTATCCCACCCTAAATAAGAATACAAATTTGTGTATTTAAGTTGTTATAAACAAACTAAAATTCGCTTAAATCGCCCCACCCATTTCCAAGATCTGGCGTTATTGAAAAAAGGGTAAGGGGAGGGTCCGCCCATTAAAGTTTGGAAGTTAGATCTACTTCATTCTCTTGGATTTGGTGGTGGATTGGAGTAGCCAAACTCTTTGCCCCGAAAGTGGATATCAGATTCATTTGGTATATATGTGGTTTAGGGGGAGTTAATAAGGTGACGCGTCCCTGAAACACTTGGCCATGAAACAGATACAGATTTGCGCCCTTTTTGCCATAATCCACAAATATGTCCAGTTTGAGGGGTGGGTCCAGTTTGAAGGGTGGAGCAGCCACCCACGTACTAAGCCCCGAAAAAATATCAGCATCGTGCTCTACTCTCAAATTTCTTTTTTTGAGCCCTAATTGCCATTGCTATAGGGGGAGTTTATTAATTTTTCTTTTGTTTTCGTTATCTACATTCAAAATCTTATATCAAAGCGATCACTTGAGATACCACATTCTTAAAGATCCGCAGGTCCTCATGTGTCCATCCCAATTTGAGGGTAAACATTGTACTCTACTACCAAAAACCTTTTATTTCTGCCCTCTTCTATCGTGATCAGCCTTCATATATTAGTTTTAATTCCTTGTTTTTTGGGTACGATAGGGGGAGGGGGATTGACCTCTGACACGTCCTTTTATTTGGGAACAGTATATTCTCGACCTTCCTACATGATAGTTTGGCATTGTATTTATTGGGAGGAGAGGGATGGCCCCCAACGCTAAGAACCAAACGACAATTTATTTGAGTCTTTTATTGTCGTGATCTACTTGTCTACGTGTATATCAAATTCATAGTAAATTCCCAAAGACCTTTAATTTGATACCCATTTTGTGACGTTGGACATTTATGCCCGTATTGGGGGTTTTTGGGGTTTGGGAGGCCCCTTACATACCTTGGACCAAATTCTTAGAACAGCTGTGAAATCAGCTTTCAAATATCTTTCGTTTGATAACCATTCTGTGTCAATCGTAAAATATGTCCTGTTGAGGGGTTTTGGGGGGTGGGGAGGCGCCTCAGACACTAAGGAATAAATATTTAAATCAGCGTTGGACTATACCTTTAATTAGCTTTCATTTGATATCCAAATTGTTCCAATCGGTAAATTTGTCCTGCTGGGGGGTTATGGGAAGGGCGCACCAAAAAATACTTTTTTGTGTCAGGTGGGGGACCCCCCGACACTTAGGGTCACATTTTAATGCCAAGTTCGTACTGTACTTCTAAATACCTTTCATTTGATTCCCATATTGCCCAAAGCGGTGAAATTGTCCTCTTGGGGCTTTTTTTGGTGGGTGGGGACCTCCCGATAATTAAGAGTGCCATTTTTATACCAAATTCGTACTATACTCTTAAATACCTTTCATTTGATACCCATATTGTCCAAAACGGTACACATGTCCGTTCGGGTGGATTTTGGAATGGGGCGTCCCCCCAGGTTATTTGACCCAAAAATTTTATACCAATTTCGTGATTTTGGGGTACCATAAAGTGGCATACAAAATTTTTCTTAAATCGGTGGACCCATCTCCGAAATCTGGCGTTTTGAAAATTGTGGTAAGGGGGAGGTTCCAAGGTCGGTTGGGTTGGGATTGTAAATGGGCTATATCGGTCCACTTTTTGATATAGCTGCCATATAAACCGATCTGGGATCTTGACTTCTTGAGCCACTAGAGGGCGCAATTATTATCCGATTGGGCTGAAATTTTGCATGAGGTGTTTTATTATGACTTTCAACAACTGAGCTAAGAATAGTTAAAATTGGTCCATAACCTGATATAGCTCCCATTTAAACCGATCTGGGGTCTTGACTTCTTGAGCCACTAGAGGGCACAATTGTTATTCGATTTAGCTGAAATTTTGTATGAGGTGTTTTGTTATGGCTTTCAGCTGATGTGCTAAGTATGATTCAAATCGTTACATATCCGGATATAGCTGTCATATAAACCGATCTGCTATCTTGTTTTATATATAACAATTTCTTGCTGTCCGTTGATTTACATATTCTATCACCCTTCTTAAAGAACCCTTTATCAAGATAAGGGATTATGAACCGCTGCTGCTCCATTTAATCTTCGGAAAGTTTCTCTTCTTTTACCTCAAAACAAAAGGTAAGTCAGTACGTAGCACCATAAATTATTGCAAGTTCATTAAATAAACATTGGCTGCATCATTTCTTGCCCATCAACTGAACATTCAACTTCAATTCCACAGACTCTCGTCAACTCTTGAAAACATTGAAAGTCCGCGAAGAATAACAAAAACAGGCGTGTAATGAAGATCAATTACCGTGAATATATTCAATCAAGCCAAGACAATGCCCACTGACGGCCGACACACCAATTGCCAACACTCCACAGATCAATGGTGTTACTTTTTGTTTTGTAACATATTGGCTGCAGAGTGAATTATACCTAAAGATAAGCCCAATACATTTGGTCCAAAATTCTGCCGCATACTCGACCACCATCAGGAGATTTTGTGCCATGTCATGTAACTGCTCTCCGATTGTCTACACACTACATCGCGTTCACAATTAGAACCCTAAGACATTGAAGAGCCTATGCCTTTGGATGAGTTCGCTGTAAAAGCCATCGGCGTAGAGTTTTCCAAAAAAGTAAATGAGAAAGAAAATAGACAAAATGAAGGGCGAATTTTTAAGAGCTATAGTTTAAAAAAAGCGCATAAAATCTAGAAAAATGAATAAAATCTTTATTTGAATCTATAGTACAATTCATAAAATTTTATGTTTGAAGATTATTTCATGTAAATGTTGACCGTGACTGCGCCTCAGATAGTCCATCCGCTTAGTCCAGTTTGAGCATACTTTTTCCAACATTTCTACCGGTATCTCACGAATAAAAACTTCAATGTTGTCTTCCAATGCGTCATTAAGCGGGCTTGTCTGTATAGACATGAGCTTTAACATAGTCCAAATCGCACGGTCTAGGCGACCAATTTACCGGTCCCAAACGAGAAATAAAATGCTAACCGAACTTGCCTCTCAATAAGTCTATTGTTACGCTTGTTGTGTGGCATGTGGCACCGTTAAGTTGAAACCACATTTTAATGCAAGTCAAGCTCTTGCGTTTTGGAGAAAAAAACATGGACTTCATCTCTCGGTAGCGCTCACCTTTCACAGCTACGTTACTATTCGCATCATCTATGAAGAAGTACGGTCCAATGATGCCACAGCCCATAAATCGCACCAAACTGTGACTTTTTCTGCATGCATTAGTAGCTCTTCAATTCTTCAGGCTGATCTTGACTCCAAAATCGACAATGCTGCTAATTTACGTACCCATTGAGCCAAAAATGAGCTTCGTCGTAAAATGGAAGCGCGCAATGCATTTTTTTAACAGAGCACGCATTTTGATAACAAAATTCAATAACTAACAAGCGTTGTTGGTTTGTAAGACGATTCATGTTTTAATTATAGACCAAACTGAAGATGTTTAACAGTGCAACAAAACACGCAACGTGCGTCAGCTGTTTGAATCAGTGTTGCCAAAAAGATTAAAGCTAAAACATCACCCTTTACAAGCTAACGAAACGAAAATCTACTTCAAGAGAATTCTGGCGAAACAGAGCATGTTCAATGGCACGAAAATTTACACATTTTAATCCGGATTTCAAGGAATAGAATCCAAGCATACTGGCGATGTCGATGGTGATGATGATTCCTCAGTATCTTTATAATAAGCATACAGACCATATGTAACCTCTTGAGCGGATCCAGCTAGCTTTAACTAAGCCCATACATTAACCTGTGAATGTTGTTGTTGTTGTTGTTGGCCGCTTGAATCAGCCAGTGTCTATGGAAGGTGCCGGCTTTCAACGCTTCGTCATTGTTATTGTTTGATGATTGTCGATGTTATTCTTAGCGCTTTAAAAAGGCTTGATGATGAGCATGCACTTCACAGCTCCTACAGCCGATTCGTAGCATATGGGGAATAAGCCTCGCACAGTCGACATCGACCGAAAGGCAAAATCGTTTCTCAAAATATTGCTGCGTCTTATGCTGCTTGTTGCGGCAATTGTTGCTATTGAAGTGCTGGTGATGATGAAGACGACTATGTTCATAATGAGCTTGCGGGGTGGCTTGTTCAGTTGCTGCTTACTAGGTGATGAGGACGAACATAACAACAAGGTTTTTTTGTTGCAGACAACAACGAACGCCAAGATCTTCTTTCACCTGTCAGCGTAATTTGAGTAAAGTGCATCACACAACATCTGAGAGTGCTAGAGTCTCACACCTAAAACTTCAATCCAATTGCCGAAACATCAAAGTCGCGTCAAAATGTTAAAGTTGCCTATCGGTGGAGCGGCTGGAGGAATATTTCCTAGCTTAATACATGTCACATATGGGTGAATACGTAGCATTTCTTAAGAATATGGGTGAAATATAGACATTTTTGGCTGGGTGCAAATTGGAAACCACCGTTCTGCATAGAAAAGCGGGGCGCTGACCATCATCTGGGTTTTAATCCTTAAGAATAAAAAAACTTTACTACATTTTCCAAAGCCTCAGAGACATCCCAGGGAATTGTAGAGCACGCCAACTTTCAAGACAAGGAACTACCTTAGACCTAGAGATGGGCACGTAATGGGGACTGTGACCGACGTCGTGACAGGATTGGAAAACATGTAATGACCAGTAGGGACTCTTATAAGAAGTCCGAAGTCATGCTTCCTTAGACCTAGGACAAGCAACGTCCCGTTACGCGAAATACTCGGCCACAGGGCCTCTGCGAACCTGCAACCCATAGCACTAGCCCATGCCTCATTTGCGCGGTTACACCGTCTGACTGTGAAAATATATCACAACAATGTGATAAGGCTGCCGCACTCGCATGGGCATCGTTTTCAAATTTTCAGGACAGCGAAAACTTCCGCCTGCAAGGCTCTATACCCGTTCAGAAGCGTATATGAATTCCTAATTCCAAGGAATTCAATGAAGACTCTTCGACGCCCCCATCCACTATGCACTCATACATCTCTAAACAAAATTTCGTTCAGGGTGGAATACCCCCATGCCAGAGATCCCTTTACGAGATAATAACGTCCAACCCGCCAACCTGATCTTCGTGTCCACTCACCCAAAATAAAGATGATAGGGCCTAAGATAGAGAATGGTTTTCAGCGATTCCCTCGTGAGACTCCTTCTTTGTTCAGAGAACATCTTAGTTGTACCTTCTAAGTTTTCCATTATCTCACAGAGGTCACAGTTGCCCAAAGCCCCATGCCACACCATACATCCATGAGTGGAAAAATAGCCAAAAACATCCAGTACGCTGCTACGGGCCTAACTCCCAAATCATTCCTACTCTAAGTCGAAAGTCATTAAATTTATTTTATAAAATTCGGCATAAAAAATATAAGTTTCGTATTCAAAAAAAAAATTTTTAGAGTGGTACCCACCACCGTAAGATAGGGGGTATATTCATTTAGTCATTCCGTTTGCAACACATCGAAATATCAATTCTGACCCTACAAAGTATATATATTTCGGATCGTCCTAAAATTCTAAGACGATTTAACGATGTCCGTGTGTCTGTCCGTCTGTCTGTTGTAATCACTTAACAGCTTTCGAAAGTTGAGATATTGAGCTGAAATTTGGCACAGATACGTCTTAGTGGTGGTGCACGCTGGTTCAGTTCTTGAACGGGCCAAATCGGACCATATTTGGATATAGCTGCTATATGGACCGATTTTCCGAAAAGGAGTCTAATGCCCATAAATGCTTTATTTTTCATCCTATTTCGCCGAAACAGTGAGTGATTTTAGGCCTGCCTACTGACCCAAATATGATCCATATCGGATTATATATATAGCTGTCATATAAACCGATCTGCCGATAGAAGGTCTGATGCCCATAAAAGCTTTATTTATTACCAGATTTCGCTGAAATTTGAAACATTGAGTATGTTTACGCCTCCTAACATAGGACCTAAATATGGTTCACATCGGACTATAGTTAGGTATAGCTGCCATATAGACCGATCTCCCGATTAAGGGTCTAAAGCCCATAAAAGCTTTTTTTTCAACCGATTTCGCTGAAATTTGAAACAGTAAGTAGTTTTACGTCTTCTAACATAGGACCCAAATATGGTTCAGAAGGGACTATATTTAGATATAGCTGTCATATAGACCGAACTGCTGATAAAGGGACTGAAGCCCATAAAAGCTTTATTTATTACCCGATTTCGCTGAAATTAGAACCAGAGGGTTATCTTAAGCCTAGTAATATCCGACCGAATATGGATCAAATCGGACTATATTTAGGTATAGCTGCAATATAGACCGATCTCCAGATAAATGGTCTAAAGCCCATAAAAGCTTTATTTTTTAATCGATTTCGCTGAAATTTGAAACAGTAAGTAGTTTTAGGTCACCCGCTATCCGACTCAAATATGATAAATATCGGATTGTATTTAGATATAGCTGTCATATAGGCCGATGTGCCGATTATGGTTCTGAAGCTCATAAATGCTTTATTTATTACCAACATTCAACATTGACTTATATTTATTTGTCCACCCAATATCCGTGTCGAATTTGGGTGCATAAGTTATCCAATTTTTACCGGATTGTGCCGAAAGAGGGTTTTTATATATACCCGAGGTGGTGGGTATCCAAAGTTCGGCCGGGCCGACTTGACTTATATTTATTTGCCCACCCAATACCCGTGTCGAATTTGGGTGCATAAGTTATCCAATTTTCACCGGATTGTGCCGAAAGTGGGTTTTCATATATACCCGAGGTGGTGGGTATCCAATTAATTGAGACACTTATTACTGTACTGATGTACTTATTGATTTATTTCATCGTAAAGAAGATGATATTGGTAGGCTAGAGGATGCGTGCAAGACTACGAAACATGAGATCACGAGTTCAATACTCTACGGCACCAAAATTATTAACATTTTTAAAGGTAATAGTAGAGAGAGTGACAGAGAAAAACCCGAGGGCTGCTGTATAACGAATAGGGCAAAGCAGCGGGAGACGAACAAAGAAAATGAAAACACAACCACCCGAAGCAAAGCCCATGCGTGGCGGGGTGGTAGATGGTTTTTTGTCTTGCTTATGGATATATTGTTGTTGTTGTTATATGTTGGCTTGCAAAGAGTGCCTTTCAACAACAAATTTTTACTTTGGGTCGTTGAGATTCAAAATAAATTGTTGCAGGAAAATTAACAACTTACGAAGTTGTTTTTTCAACCAAAGTTGTTTTATTTCAAAATTATTTTTATCTATGTATATACGTGTACTCTTGATCGTCATGACATCTTTTCGTCTGTCGAAAGCATGGAAACTTTCGAGTAAAGCTAGGCGCTTGAAATTCTGCATACATGCTTCCTATCAGTGTATGTTAGTTGGGATTGTAAATGGGCCAAGTTGGTGCATGTTTTGATGCAGCTGCCATATAAACGATCTCCGGATTTGACTTCATGAGCTTCTAGAGGGCGCAATTCATATACGATTTGACTGAAATTTTGCACATATCGTTTGGGTACGACTTTCAACAACTGTGACAAGTATGGTCTTAATTAGTCCATGACCTTGAGATCCCAAGTTAGGACGAAAAGTCGACGTAGACTCTTCGACTTTTATCAAAATAGCAAAACTCGTTTGTTCGGCTTATATTTGCAAAAAGTGGTTTTCGGCTTTATCAAAAAGTCGACTTTTGCAAAAGGTAGACGCTCCGAGTATCTTATTTTCTAAATATGATACTCCTATTTCCTAAATGTATTCGTAGACTTTTGCCATCAAGATATAATCATTTCTTTGCATTTTAATAAAGGGGAGGTATTACGAAGAGTTTTAAATGCAAAATTGGCTCATTTGTATATCAAAACTACCCCGCTATCTAAAAGCCAATATGGCTTATTGCAAAAATTTCCACATTCCCCTTTACTTTTCCCTTTTTATACCCACCACCATAGGATGGAGGGTATACTAATCTAGTCCCTCCGTTTGCAGCACCTAGAAATATTGATCTGCGACCCCATAAAGTACATGTATATTTTTGATCGTTCCGACATCTTAACTCGATTTATCCATGTCCGTCCGTCCGTCTGTCGAAATCACGATAGCGGTTGATCGCGTAAAGCTAGCCGCTTGAAATTTTGCACAGACACTTACTATTGATGTAGGTCGTTGGGTATTGCAAATGGTTCAGATTTGGATATATCTCCCATGTAAAGTTGTCATTCGACTTGACTTCTTGAGCTCCTAGAAGCTGCAATTATTAACCGATTGGGCTGAAATTTTTTTACATAATTTTCTGTTACGTCTTCCAATAATCGTGACACCTACGATTCAAATCCTTTTTGTAAACTTTTAGCAGATTCCAAGGTGGTGGTTTTTCAAGATTTTGCTCGGCTTTTACTTGTTTGTATTTGAATTAAAGCTTGCAATGGTCTAGTTATCCTACCCGATATTGAACTAGTGTAACTCTGGATATTAAAAGCTAAGTAGAACATCACATTTTATGGCACATATGAGTAACAAACTATTATTCTCTCATTTCTCTACGCTGATGATACCGCGCTTATTACCTCCAGTAAGCATTTTTGATTCCCTTTGTTTACGACAAAAGTTTATTTGTCGAAAATTTAGTTTATGGCTAATTAATTATTTTTTTTTTTTTTGCTTGTAGGTCTGTTCCTATTCTCATATTTTAGAAACTTTAAAGTCTATTTGAAAGGGACGTACCTTGAGGTATATACCATTCGGTATTGAACAAAAGTTTAATATGATTGCACTTAAGCATTTAAAATTAAAGGTAGCTGTGTTCTATTCCTTTAATGGAGGCCACCGTAGCGCAGAGGTTAGCATGTCCGCCTATGACGCTGAACGCCTGGGTTCGAATCCTGGCGAGACCATCAGAAAAAATTTTCAGCGGTGGTTTTCCCCTCCTAATGCTGGCAAACATTTGTGATGTACTATGCCATGTAAAACTTCTCTCTAAAGAGGTGCCGCACTGTGGCACGCCGTTCGGACTCGGCTATAAAAAGGAGGCCCTCTATCATTAAGCTTAGAATTGAATCGGACTGCACTCATTGATATGTGATAAGTTCGCCCCTGTTCCTTAGTGGAATGTTTATAGGCAAAATTTGCATTGTGTTCTATTCGTAACGTCATGCCAGTAACGAACTGCACTTTCGAGCGTATATTGAAGCGTTACCACACCCATACTATTTTTTATACCCACCACCGAAGGATGGGGGTATATTCATTTTGTCATTCCGTTTGCAACACATCGAAATATCCATTTCCGACCCTATAAAGTATATATATTCTTGATCAGCGTAAAAATCTAAGACGATCTAGGCATGTCCGTCCGTCTGTCCGTCTGTCCGTCTGTCCGTCTGTCTGTTGAAATCACGCTACAGTCTTTAAAAATTGAGATATTGAGCTGAAATTTTGCACAGATTCTTTTTTTGTCCATAAGCAGGTTAAGTTCGAAGATGGGCTATATCGGACTATATCTTCATATAGCCCCCATATAGACCGATCAGCCGATTTAGGGTCTTAGGCCCATAAAAGCCACATTTATTATCCGATTTTGCTGAAATTCGGGACAGTGAGTTTTGTTAAGCCCTTCGACATCCTTCTTCAATTTGGCTCAGATCGGTCCAGATTTGGATATAGCTGCCATATAGACCGACCCTCCGATTTAGGGTCTAAGGGCCATAAAAGCCACATCTTTCATCCGATTCCACTGAAATTCGGGACAGTAAGTTGTGTTAGGCCCTTCGACATCCTTTGTCAATTTGGCCCAGATCGGTTCAGATTTGGATATAGCTGCCATATAGACCGACCCTCCGATTTAGGGTCTAAGGGCCATAAAAGCCACATCTTTTATCCGATTCCACTGAAATTCGGGACAGTAAGTTGTGTTAGGCCCTTCGACATCCTTTGTCAATTTGGCCCAGATCGGTTCAGATTTGGATATAGCTGCCATATAGACCGATCCTCCGATTTATGGTGTAAGGCCCATAAAAGCCACAATTATTACCCGATTTTGCTGAAATTTGGGACAGTGAGTTGCGTTAGGCCCCTCGACATCTTACTTCAATTTGGCCCAGATCGGTTCAGATTTGGATATAGCTGCTATATAGACCGATTTCTTGATTTAAGGTTTTGGGCCCATAAAATGCTCATTTATTGTCCATGTCGCCGAAATTTGGGACAGTGAGTTAAGTTAAGCTCCTTGACATACATCTGCAATATCGCACAGATCGGTCCAAATTTAGATATAGCTGCCATATAGACCGATATCTAGGTTTTAGGTTTTGGGGCCATAAAGACGCATTTATTGTCCGATGTCGCTGAAATTTGAGACAGTGAGTTTAGTTAGGCTCTTCGACGTCCTTCTTCAATTTTGCCCAGATCGATCCAGATTTGAATATAGCTGCCATGTAGACCGATCTCTCGATTTAAAGTCTTTGCCCCATAAAAAGCGCATTTATAATCCAATTTCACTGAAATTTTACATAGTAACTTATGTTAGGCTTTTCAACATCCGTGTCGTATATGGTTCAGAACGGTTAATTTTTAGATATAGCTACTGTACTTATTAGTATTTGGTCCAAATCGGAACATGTTTTGATATAACTGATATGGGTCATAAGGTATGAAATTTTCACCGAATTTTGATGAAAGGTGGTTTACATATATACCCGAGGTGGTGGGTATCCAAAGTTCGGCCCGGCCGAACTTAACGCCTTTTTACTTGTTTTATACTAACATTTTCTTCCACAGTTAAACTTGAGTTAAATTTGCCACTTTTTAGTGTCAAATCATTTCGTGTAACACTCTTTTAAAATTGAAGAAATATTAACAAAACATAGCTTTATAGGCAAAATTTGCATTGTGTTCTATTCATAACGTCATGCCAGTAACGAACTGCACTTTCGAGCGTATATTCAACCGTTACCACACCCATACTATTTTTATAGTAACATTTTCTTCCACAGTTAAACTTGAGTTAAATTTGCTACTTTTTAGTGTCAAATCATTTCGTGTAACACTCTTTCAAATTTAAAGAAATATTAACAAAACATAGCTTTTACTAATGAAAATAAAAAGAATAAGTAATAGCGTGCTATGTTCGGCCGGGACGAATCTTGTATACCCTCCACCATGGACCGCATTAATCGAGTTGTTTGCGAGGTATCTCTTTTTAGGCATATATAGAATAATGAATAAGAACTGTTATGCTACTGGTGCTATATCAAGTTATAGTCCGATTCGGCCCATAAATGAATTGAATGCTGAATATTGTAGAAATCATTGTGTAATATTTCAGCCCATTCGGATAAGAATTGGGCCTTGTAGGGGCTCAAGAAGGAAAATCGGGAGATCGGTTTATATGGGAACGGTGTCAAGCTATAGATCGATTCAGACCATATTGCACATATTGTTAGAAGTCATAACAAAACACATCGTGTAAAACTTCAGCCAAATCGGATGAGAATTGCGCCTTCGAGCGGCTCAAGAAGGCAAGATCCAATATCGGTTTATATGGCAGCTATTCCAGGTTGTAAAACCGATTTGAACCATACTTAGCACAGTTGTTGAAAACTATACCAAAACACCACGTGCAAAATTACAGCCAAATCGGATAAGAGCTGAAGAAGTCAAGACCCAAGATCGTTTTGCATGGCAGCTATATCAGGTTATAAACCGATTTGAACCATACTTAGTGCAGTTGTTGGAAGTGATACCAAAACACCACGTGCAAAACTTGAGTCAAATCGGACGAGAATTGTGCCCTCTAGAGGCTCAAGAAGGCAAGACCTAAGATCGGTTTACATGGCAGCTATATAATAAAAACATGGACCGATTTGGCCCATTTACAATCCCGACCGACCTACACTAGTAAAAAGTATTTGTACAAAATTTCATGTGCCTAGCTTTACTCCTTGGAAAGTTGGCGTCTTCGACAGACAAAAGGACGGATGGACATGGTTAGATCGACTTAAAATGTCATGATGATGAAGAATATATATATATGGGATCTCAAACGCATACTTCGAGGTGTTACAAACAGAATGACTAAATTAATATACATCCCTTCCATGGGTATTACTTGAGCAAACTTTGTATTGATCTCAAGTTCTTGCATGAACTTATTATTGACAAAAGGAAGCAATAAACGAACTCCCAATACTTCTCACAAAAATGTTTACTAGTCGAAAATTTAGTTTAGGGCTAATGAAATATTTTTGGCTTGCAGTTTTTACATCAGAACTTTGTCAATTTAAAGTTGTAACAAAATTTTAATCGAGTTTTTTTTTTTGTTCACCTTTATTAAGACACTAGTATTGACCATGTAAGAGTGGTGTTGACTACGATGAAAACTGTCCCTTCTTTAGTGGATCCTTGAGAAATCACCTTCTCCATATGTTCCATCGATGAGGATTACTTGCACAATATTCTAGCTCTGTCATTGTGGTCGCACCCGTATGCACAAAATCAGGAACATCAATTCATGCTAAACTGTTAAGTTATGTGGCATGGTATTGTTTGCCAAGGGTTTGATGAATTCAAGTGCAAAGAAAACATATATGAAAATACTAAATGAGAAAAAATCAAGGAAATCTAGGTAAAGAAACACAAAAAAAAAAAAAAAAACAAATACAACGATGAAAACCAGAAAATAGACAACTCACGAAATTACAGAAACATGCTGAAGTAACGTGTTGCCATATGCATTGATGTCGTAGCAAAACAATGAACAACTGCTCCAAGTACTTTAAGATGATGATGGGGAAGAAGAAATCTGTGGCAAAAGTCTTTGATTTCAAACCATGTTACCACCGCCACCATTACCACAAACAACTTCTGTTCCGACTGCAAGCCTCCGATGCCACTTTAATGGTGAATTACATCACATCACTCACTTGATTTTGGTGAGAAATCCTTATGGCAAAAACAGAAAGATGTTCAACAAGACATGATAAAGGACTGAAATGCCACACGAGGAAGTCGTTGTCTCTGGCGGAGGTGGCCATGATGATGGTGATGCCAAGAGGCAAGCCGAGGAGACGCTAACAAGTCGAAAGGTGGCCGTAAGCCTAGGAAAGAGTTTGGTTTCTTTCCCTTCAGAGAACACATTGCTGTCTAAATAGAACATACAAATGGCTAGGACAGCTTTAACGACAAACGAACCGTTTGACTTGGACAGTGTGACAGACAGCCGGTTAAATGTGTTGAATTGCTGCTGTTGTTTCATTTAACATTTGGCCATGTTTGTAATTCTTCAAATGGCAACATGGCAAAAACGTTCTTGTGACTGATTTCTCTTCAGCTGCATTTGTGGTAGTTTGGTCCTAAAGGATTTCAACGAAGCAGAGCCAACGACAGACGAACAGCCGCAGTATAACAAGGATGAGAAATTGTGCATCTTAAGCAGGTTCTGAGTCTTGAATAAATAAACCTTTAATCGAATTGTTAAGTACCAGTAGTCAGGTTCAGGTCCTGTGTTGAAGATATGCAGATACTATGGTTAGGTTTTGGGTTGTCTTGACTATCAACGAGATTATGGCTTCGTTATAGCTTAGTTTGCCTTGTTATTTTTAGTCAAAGTCCTATTCTTTCATTTCTGCTGTGCCAGAAACGCAAGACGACATCTTTAGGTGCGTCATTTTATAAGAAGAAGATGATGTTGATATTCTTGATTTTGCATTGACCCACCGGTGCTCCCTGCCACTGAACCGATTATTGCCTTAGCTGGAAAATGAGTGCTAAGGATGACTATGAAGTGTTTTTCTTTTGCTATATGGGGTCGCATCTTTCTGCCAAAATATGTGCTGATTTTACTGCATCACTTTGATGGACATTTGCAAATATTGTCGGCTTATTTAGCCGCTCAACATCAACAATTGTTCTAACACGCAATTAAAGATAATCTATAAAATAAGTCTGCCATTAAAATGGCTTGTTGTGCAAAAAGCTTTTGCCGCAGCTATAGTGGAGCTAATAGAAATGAGGATGCTCTTGCAGGTAGATATCCTTACGAAACATGACATTAAATAGGTTTTAAAATGTGAACATAGTTCTGCACCTCTATGACAGAGAAAAACCTCAGGTTGAGTAAAATTCTAGTCTGCCCATAACCGACAATATGGCACTTTCAGAAATTATGAAATACGCACGAAAAACCTATTTTTAAAATGCTTTTAATAACTTTATCTGGTTATCATCACTTGAAATGTTGGACTCAAGAGAGATAATGCTGTGTTTTATATGAGTACTTCATAGTGAAAATCTTGATTAATTGGATAGGACTAAAATAAAACACTACAAATATGTGGTAAAGAACGCTTATGGAGAAGGATTTATCTATAAGTATATGCAATGTAACGAGTAAAACGGGCTATTTTCGGGCAGGCCGAAACTTGGAAACCCACCACAATGGATTCTGCTTAAAATGTACACATATAAACTTATTTGATGGGCACAAATGTACTTTGCGCAACAAATTTCTCTTCAATCAGTCAAACATTTAAACGACCAGGACCGTAGAAGACTAATCGGGAGAATAGGAACAATATCAGGTTCAAGATCGATTAGGACCATACTCACCACGAATGTTGGTAAGTCAAATCAGATAACAATTGCGGATTCCAGGGGCCCAAGAAGTAGAATCGGTCAGTTTATAAGAGAGCTACATCAGATATTAGATCGATTTGGACTGTACTCACAACGGTTGTTGAATGTTATTAAAAAACACTACATGCAAAATTTTTGCCAAGTCCGTTAGTATTTGCGGCTGGGTCGTAATTGGCACGGTTGTTGGAAGTTATAACTGAACACTATGTGCAAAATTTCAGACTACTCTGATAACAAAGGCGCCTTCCAGGGGCTCAAGAATTAGAATCGGGTGACCCGTTTATATGAGATCTATATCAGGTTATAGACATATTAAGACTGTGCGATTTTGGAGTGAAGATCAGCCAGAAGCATTGCAGGAGCTACAAATGTATCCAGAAAAAGTCACAGTTTGGTGCGATTTATGGGCTGGAGGCATCATTAGACCGTACTTTTTCAAAGTTGGTGCGAATTGCACGTTACTGTGAATGGTGAGCGCTACCATGAGATGGTATCCAACTTTTTTTTGCCAGTAATGCAAGAGCTTGTCTTGCATGATATGCGGTTTCAACCTGTGGGTACCACATGCCACACAGCAGTCGTAACTATGGATTTATTGAGAGGCGAGTTCGGTGAACATTTTATTTCACGTTCAAGATTGGTCAATTGGTCGCTTAGAATAATTGGAATAAGCGGATGCAACGTTTGAGGCGCAGTCACGGTCATTTGCATGAAATAATCTTAAAACATTAAATTATATGGACCGTACTATCGATTCAAATAAAGATTTAGTGAATTATTTCTGAATTTTATGTGTTTTTTTTTTTAACTTTCCTATAGCTCTTAAAAAACACCCTTTATATGGAAGCTATATCTAAATCTGAAACAAATTCGACCAAAGTTTTTAGATATTGTATTAGCCGTCGAGGAAAGCGTTGTACAATCGTACAAATATATATATATATATATGGCAGCTACATTTAAATCTGAACCAGGGATTCGGAGCGGAGCGTCCTATTTTTGCCGATGTAGGAGCGAAACTTATTCAACCCGAAGCGGTTTCTAATCTCAAAATCCGCTCCGCTTCGACAAAATAAAAATCTTTAAAATAAAATTGTTTTGGTTTATGAACTTGTTATTTTAGCGAATTAAAACAAAAATTTAAAATTATTAAACTAACATGAGATAACTTTAGACTTACCTTTCAGATTTGAACAAATTTCAAAAAGTTTCATCTTTAAGTCAAAACAAATGAAAACGAGCTAAGTGCGGTAGGGTCGAATCTTGTATACCATCTACCATTGATAGCATTTGTCATGTTCTTTTTATAGGCAGAATCAAAAAATGATGAAACAACAAACTTCATGGATTTTTATATCCACCACCAAGGAGTTATATGCATTTATATTTTATTATTTATTTATTAGGTTTGTAACACTTCGAAATACCTAAAAATGTTGAACCTTAACACTAGTAAGAATTAACTATTGTAGCTTTGGGAAATATTGAACTTCCTACGCCGCTAAAGAATTACGAATTTAACCTTTCCATGGGTAAAATATGAACTAACGAGCATTGAAACTGAGAGGTAAAATTATTGGAAAATACGCTTTTTCCAAACTCTTCGAAGCATCCAATTGGTAGACATATATTAAGAACAAAACACAGTTCCGTCTGTCTCTGACCCCACGCTATCAATTGCTTAAGAAATTGTATACGAAACATTGCAATTCTAAATTAAATAAAGCTTTACCTTGTGTCGTAGACACGTGTTGAACCAACAACCTTCCGTTTACAAAGCAGACGCTCAACGCACTATCAACAACACTATTAGGTGAGTCTTTGACTAATTTCTTCTTTCAATATTTGCTAACAACACAAAAGCAAAACATTTTCTAACACTTTTCCATCAAAATGGCCATGCTTTTTCGTTTAGGTTTGGCATATTCAGTGGAAGTGAGCATAATTTAAAATAACATTTTGCTAGAAATAGTGTATAATCTTTTGTGACACAGAGCATTTTTTCTGCTTCTTAATACAAAGGTTCCGAGTTCGAGTCTCGAGTCAGCAAAATGATTTATAATTATTTGATACTTTAAAATCATGTCGCTCATTATTCCGCGCGTTTGTGGGGAGCTAAAAGATAAAATAGAATATATTTTTGGAATTGACTATGCCTCATTTAGCAAATTGAATACAAGTCCAACACTAAGAGTTTTTAAATTATGCTTACTTCAGAGTATGTTATTGTGAACTCAAGGAATAAATATTTTAGTTATATATATTGAACTAAAATTCCAAATTTTTTATTGTAAATAGTTCATTCAGTATTAAGTTTCAGAAGAGTTATCGTCGCTCATAATATGCTTTTACACATGCTTGGTAAAGTGCTTGCCTATTCCAAGGAAATTAATTTAAGTAAAATTACTAACACCACCTGAGATTTTAACTATTTCATCTATACTCATGAAAAGTTATTTATATTTGTACAAACTTAATTTTCAAAACCCTAACGAATTTTTTGTTAAACGAGAGCAAAGATCATGAACTAATGTGTATTATGTAGTCAACTTATATTTACGATAAGCATTTTTCTGAGTGTATATTCTGGATCGTCCTAAAATTCTAAGATGATTTAACGATGTATGTGTGTCCATCTGTTGTAATCACGCTACAGCCCTGAAAAATTGAGATATTGAGCTAAAGTTTGGCACAGATATTGAGCTAAAGTTAAGGGTCTTAAGCCCATTAAATTCATATTTGTTACCTGATATCGCTGAAATTTGAAACAGTGAGTTGTGCTGGGACTGATCGGACCAAAATTTGGATATAGCTGCCAAATAGATAGATAGCTGCCAAATAGATAGATCTACGGATTTAGGGGTTTAAGTCCATTGAAAGCCGTATTTCCTATTTTGCTGAAATTTAGAGCAGTGAGTTGGACTAGATTTCCCATTGTCTGAACAAAAATTTGGTCCAGATCGGACCATACTTTGATATAATTTGCACATGAAGTTTCACTAGACCGTCCAGTATCCGAACCAATGCCATATCTGGGATCTTAAGCCATAAAATCCTCACTTATAACCTGATTTCCTTGAAGTTTGAAAGTAAGAATTATATCACTTCTCAGTACCTGAACTGAATATGATTCAAAACGACCAATACTTGGACATTAATATATATATATAGTAAGTCAGTAATAGAATTTGATAATAAATATATCAATGGTGATGGGTATCCAAAATTTGGCACGGTGTTTTTCTTTGTTTTTTAACATTTGGTAAGGAATTGCTTCCGGTATATTCTAAAGAAGTAAAGTTGGATAATCTGATTCAGACCAATACTTGGCATGAATATTTAAAGTTATAGTTATATCGGTCAGATCAAATAATAGTTGCGCCCTCTAGACGCTAAGGAAGTAAAATCGGGAGGTCAGATTATACGGTAGTTGGAGGTGTTAGGAAAAATTATGCAAAATTTCACCCAAATCGGATCAGAATTGCTCCCTCAAGGAGTTCAAGAAGTTAAATCTTCTTGAACCCCTAGAAGCTCAAGAAATCAAATTAGGAGATCGGTTTATATGGGAGTTAAATAAGAATATAACCCAATATAGATATGACCCGATTCCGAGCAAACGTCTTAAATATTGTTTTAGTCGTCATAGAAAGCGTTGTACAAAATTTTGGGATGATTGATCAATAAATGCGTTTGCAGTGGCTGTAAGAGTGAAAATCGGGCGATATATGTACTCTTTCCAATATTTCGGTCGGTATCTCACGAATAAATTCTATAATGTTGTCTTCCAATGCGTCAATTACAGCGGGATTGTCTGTATTGACATGAACTTAAATCGCACGATCGAGGCGGCCATAGACCGGTCCCGAATGTGAAATAAAATTTTCACCGAACTCGCCTCTAAATAACTCCATTGCTATGCGTGTTGTGCGGCATTTGGCACCATCTTGTGTTGCCAGTATTGACATGAACTTAAATCGCACGATCGAGGCGGCCATAGACCGGTCCCGAATGTGAAATAAAATTTTCACCGAACTCGCCTCTAAATAACTCCATTGCTATGCGTGTTGTGCGGCATTTGGCACCATGGATCGCATTTGTCGAGTTCTTTTCCCGGCATCTCTTCTTAGGCAAAAAAAAGGATATAAGAAAAGATTTGCTCTGCTATTAGAGCGATATCAAGATATGGTCCGGTTTGGACCACAATTAAATGATATGTTCGAGACCTGTGTAAAATGTCAGCAAATTCGAATAAGAATTGCGCCCTTTGGGGGCTCAAGAAGTAAAATAGAGAGATCGATTTATATGGGAGCTGTATCGGGCTATAGACCGATTCCGCCCATAATAAACACGTATGTTGATGGTCATGAGAGAATACGTCGTACAAAAATTTCAGGCAAATCGGATAATAATTGCGACCTCTACGGGCTCAAGAAGTCAAGATCCCAGATCGGTTTACATGACAGCTATATCAGGTTATGAACCGATTTGAACCATACTTGGCACAATTTTTGGATATCATAACAAAACACGTCGTGCAAAATTTCATTCCAATCGGATAAGAATTGCGCTCTCTAGAGGCTCAAGAAGTCAAGCCCCAAGATCGGTTTATATGGCAGCTATATCAGGTTATGGACCGATTTGAACCGTACTTGGCACAATTATTGGTAATCGTAAAAAAACACGTCGGGCAAAATTTCATTTCAATCGGATAAGAATTGCGCCCTCTAGAGGCTCAAGAAGTCAAGACCCAAGATCGGTTTATATGACAGCTATATCAAAACATAGACCGATATGGCCCATTTACAATACCAACTGACCTACACTAATAAGAAGTATTTGTGCCAAATTTCAAGCGGCTATCTTTACTCCTTCGGAATTTAGCGTGCTTTCGACAGACAGACGGACGGACGGACGGACGGACAGACGAACGGACATGGCTAGATCGACATAAAATTTCACGACGATCAAGAATATATATACTTTATGGGGTTTCAGACGAATATTTTGAGTAGTTACAAACAGAATGACGAAATTAGTATACCCCCCATCTTATGGTGGAGGGTATAAAAATACTTGCAAAATCGTACCGGAAGTCGAAGAAATAGATCGTTTAGTGCCGCAACTGGTACTGTTTGGTGTTTCCTCACGGATTGAGCCAGAGCTCCCATTTTTCGAACTTAGATTTACAATGGCAACCTAAGTTTAGAGTCTTAATGAGTTTTTGGACATAAGTAAATTTTGGTACTAAGAAGCATCAAAAATTTACGAAAGAGGTGAACTTTGCACTGGGCAGAAAAGAAGCTGGAGCTGGAGTTAGGAAAGAAGTATCACAATGAAATTTGGATTGGGGTAAAGTAAACGACTTAAACCAGTTACAACAATTTTTCCCCTCATGGTTTAGGGAAAAAATTGGCTTGTCAAAAGTCGGCAATTTTTTTATATCCAAAAATCAAACGAAATTTCTCAAAATTTTTAGGAGTGAGATTTCTGAGAATCCTTTAAAAAAAAAAAAAAAAAAAACAAATTTATGGCAATAATCCTACTTTTTTTGACAGCATGTTCTTTTGTATGCCAAAATCATTAAATCCAGCTTTCTTCTCTAAATGGTCATACGAAAATGATTTTTTTGTTGTAGGGGCAAAGGAAATGAAAAGATTTTTTTCTTTCAAAAAGTTTTAAAATTCAATTTGAAAAAATTGCTACGTCAATATAAATTCCCTAATTATAAATATATTTACTAGCATATGTCCGGTCGCTTCGCTGCCCCTGATGGTACATCCAATATCAAGATATCTGTATCGCAATTTTAATAGCTTTAGCTTTATCCGTAAAGAAATAACATTTTAAAAGTTTTAGTGCTTAAATGTACGAATTTAAAAAAAACTCTATTCGCCCGAAAAATACTGTCAGGTGTAACAGTTTCACAATTTTAAGATCTTTAGCTCAATCCGTAAATAAAGTACCACTTTGTACGTTTTAGTAACAAAATTAATGAATATCAAAAAGATCTTGTAGTCGCTCGGTACTTAGAGCCTAGATCTAACTGTATTTCAAGTTTCAGAGCTGTAGCTTAATCCATAAAGAAAATACTAAATTTTTAATTTTACCCTTCTAAGTTTTATATAACCTATTTCGTTCGATTTAGTAAAAAATGTATGATTTGTTAAAAAAATACTTAATCAGCAAACATACATATATTTCTTAGTTTGCAAAATTTCAGAGCTCTAGTCCAATCCATAAAGAAAGTTATAAAATGGTACCAAATACGGTACCAAACGTACGTTTCTTTCATTTCCATTACTATTTTTTAAGTTTTTCTTTTATAAAATAATCTAAAGGTTAGGTTGTCTTTAGAGAGTTTTGCGCTGAAATTTAATCCATAAAAAATTATTTAAAATTTAGTATTTAGAAAAAATTTTATATTTTTTTCATAAAAATTTTGTTTTAGAAAACATTTAAAAGAAATTTTGTCTCAAAAAAAAAAATTTCGAGGTGGGTCCGGCCCGTGCTGAAGTTTCGACATAAGAGAATATTAGGCTGAAATTTTGTCTCAAGAAAAATATTATTAAAATTTTTTTAGAAAAAATTTGAATAAAATTTTGGTTTCTACTAAGAATTTCTTACAATTTTGTCCGTGCTTTCTACTGTCGGACATGACTAGATCGACTTAAAATGACATAACGATGAAGAATATATATACTTTATGGGGTGATAGACGAATATTTCGAGGTGTTACAAACGGAATGACGAAATTAGTTTATCCATATCCTATGGTGGAGGTTATAAAAGTTATGAACAATAGTTCTGGACACGGGAGTAAACGTACGCTTAGTACCGCATTTGGTACCATTTCGTACATTCTTAACGGATTGAGCTAAAGCCCGAAATTAGGCATGTATGTGCAACTAGGAAATATATTTTTTCAGAAATCGTTCATATTGGTACCAAAAGTACTAAATAGTACAAAACAGCTAATCTACAGTGAACGGAGATAAGTAAAATTAAATAATTTGGTAAAACTGATTATAGTCTTGATAACAATACGATAAGATGTACCAAATACGAGTTGCTGAAATCGTACCTGGAGTGGAAGAAAACGAAATTAAGTGATTTAATTGGTACTTTCTTTAGAGGTTGACCTGAAGCTCTCAAATTAAGGATACAGTTATACCATGGCATGACTAGAAATTTTTATACCCTCCACCATAAGATGGGGGGTATACTAATATCGTCATTCTGTTTGTAACTACTCGAAATATTCGTCTGAGACCCCATAAAGTATATATATTCTTGATCGTCGCGACATTTTATGTCGATCTAGCCATGTCCGTCCGTCTGTCCGTCCGTCCGTCCGTCCGTCCGTCCGTCCGTCCGTCCGTCCGTCCGTCCGTCCGTCTGTCTGTCGAAAGCACGCTAACTTCCGAAGGAGTAAAGCTAGCCGCTTGAAATTTTGCACAAATACTTCTTATTAGTGTAGGTCGGTTGGTATTGTAAATGGGCCATATCGGTCCATGTTTTGATATAGCTGCCATATAAACCGATCTTGGGTCTTGACTTCTTGAGCCTCTAGAGTGCGCAATTCTTATCCGATTCAAATGAAATTTTGCATGACGTGTTTTGTTATGATATCCAACAACTTTGCCAAGTATGGTTCAAATCGGTCTATAACCTGATATAGCTGTCATATAAACCGATCTGGGGTCTTGACTTCTTGAGCTGCTAGATGGCGCAATTCTTATCCGATTGGAATGAAATTTTGCACGACGTGTTTTGTTATGATATCCAACAACTGTGCCAAGTATAGTTCAAATCGGTCCATAACCTGATATAGCTGCCATATAAACCGATCTTGGGTCTTGATTTCGTGAGCCTCTAGAGTGCGCAATTCTTATCTGATTGGAATGAAATTTTGCAGGAGGTGTTTTGTTATGATATCCAACAACTTCGCCAAGTATGGTTCAAATCGGTCCATAACCTTATATAGCTGTCATATAAACCGATCTTGGGTCTTGACTTCTTGAGCCTCTAGAGGGCGCAATTCTTATCCAATTTGAATGAATTTTGGCACGTAGTATTTCGTTATGATACCCAGCAACTGTGCCAAGTATGGTTCAAATCGGTTCATAACCTGATATAGCTGTCATATAAACCGATCTGGGGTCTTGACTTCTTGAGCCTCTAGAGTGCGCAATTCTTATCCGATTGGAATGAAATTTTGCACGACGTGTTTCGTTATTTTATCCAACAACTGCGCCAAGTATGGTTCAAATCGGTTCATAACCTGATATAGCTGCCGTATAAACCGATCTGGGATCTTGACTTCTTGAGCCTCCAGAGGTCGCAATTATTATCCGATTTGCCTGAAATTTTGTACGACGGATTCTCTCATGACCATTAATATATTTGTTTATTATGGTCTGAATCGGTCTATAGCCCGATACAGCTCCCATATAAATCGATCTCTCTATTTTACTTCTTCAGCCCACAAAGAGCGCAATTCTTATTCAAATTGGCTGACATTTTACACAGGTCTCCAACATAAATATAATTTAATAGTGGTCCAAACCGGACCATATCTTAATATCGCTCTAATCGCAGAGCAAATCTTTTCTTATATCCTTTTTTATACCCTCCACCATAAGATGGGGGGTATACTAATATCGTCATTCTGTTTGTAACTACTCGAAATATTCGTCTGAGACCCCATAAAGTATATATATTCTTGATCGTCGCGACATTTTATGTCGATCTAGCCATGTCCGTCCGTCTGTCCGTCCGTCCGTCCGTCCGTCTGTCTGTCGAAAGCACGCTAACTTCCGAAGGAGTAAAGCTAGCCGCTTGAAATTTTGCACAAATACTTCTTATTAGTGTAGGTCGGTTGGTATTGTAAATGGGCCATATCGGTCCATGTTTTGATATAGCTGCCATATAAACCGATCTTGGGTCTTGACTTCTTGAGCCTCTAGAGTGCGCAATTCTTATCCGATTCAAATGAAATTTTGCACGACGAGTTTTGTTATGATATCCAACAACTGTGCCAAGTATAGTTCAAATCGGTCCATAACCTGATATAGCTGCTATATCTACCGATCTTGGGTCTTGATTTCTTGAGCCTCTAGAGTGCGCAATTCTTATCTGATTGGAATGAAATTTTGCAGGAGGTGTTTTGTTATGATATCCAACAACTTCGCCAAGTATGGTTCAAATCGGTCCATAACCTTATATAGCTGTCATATAAACCGATCTTGGGTCTTGACTTCTTGAGCCTCTAGAGGGCGCAATTCTTATCCAATTTGAATGAATTTTGGCACGTAGTATTTCGTTATGATACCCAACAACTGTGCCAAATATGGTTCAAATCGGTTCATAACCTGATATAGCTGTCATATAAACCGATCTGGGGTCTTGACTTCTTGAGCCTCTAGAGTGCGCAATTCTTATCCGATTGGAATGAAATTTTGCACGACGTGTTTCGTTATTTTATCCAACAACTGCGCCAAGTATGGTTCAAATCGGTTCATAACCTGATATAGCTGCCATATAAACCGATCTGGGATCTTGACTTCTTGAGCCTCCAGAGGTCGCAATTATTATCCGATTTGCCTGAAATTTTGTACGACGGATTCTCTCATGACCATTAATATATTTGTTTATTATGGTCTGAATCGGTCTATAGCCCGATACAGCTCCCATATAAATCGATCTCTCTATTTTACTTCTTGAGCCCACAAAGAGCGCAATTCTTATTCAAATTGGCTGACATTTTACACAGGTCTCCAACATAAATATAATTTAATAGTGGCCCAAACCGGACCATATCTTAATATCGCTCTAATCGCAGAGCAAATCTTTTCTTATATCCTTTTTTTTGCCTAAGAAGAGATGCCGGGAAAAGAACTCGACAAATTCGATCCATGGTGGAGGGTATATAAGATTCGGCCCGGCCGAACTTAGCACGCTTTTACTTGTTTTTTATGAAATTCGTACATTTTGTGTTTTAAACGTACACATGGTACTTTCTCTACGAATTGGGCGCAAGCCCTTAAAATAAGGATACAGTTAAACTTTGCAGTGTATATCAGGTGACTAGATTTTTTTTTTTATTTTCGTACATTTAGGTACTTAAACGTACAAAATAGTACTTTCTTTACAGACTGAGCTACAAATCCGAAATTTGGGATATCGATACATCTTGGCAGTGTATACCGCGCGATTAGAATTTTTTAAATTAGGAAACTAAAACGTGCAAAATGGTATTTTATTTATGGATAGCGCTTAATATTTCTATCATGTCAATGAGGGATAATTCGCTCATATCAATGAGTGCAGTCCAATTAATGTTCGAGCTCAATGATAAGGGGCATCCTTTTTTATGCCGAGTTCGAACGGAGTGTCATAGCATAGCGACACCACTAGGTAGAGAAGTTTTAACATGGCAGGATTCCTCACAAATGAAGCCAGCTTTAGTAAGGGGATAACCACCGTTGATAATTTTTCTGATGTTCATGCCGGGATTTGAACCCAGACTGTCGGCGTCATATGCGGACATGCATAACTCTAGCTACGGTGGATTGAGTCAGAAATTTGGGATACAGATATACAAGGACAATATATTGGACGACTAGAGTATTTTTTGATATTCGTATTTAAGGTACTAAAGAGTACAAAATGGTAATTTCTTTGCAGACTGCGCTACAGCCCTGAAATTTAGGATACAGGTACACCTTGACAGTATATATTTGGCGAGAAGATTTTTTGTAAAATTCGTACATTTAGGTACAAAATTGGGCTTTATAACCGATTGAGCTATAGCCGTAAAAACTGGGATATAGTTACGCATTAAGTTTTTTTTTAGCGATTAAGTGGGCATTACAACATTTTGGCAAAAAGTACCAAAGTGACAAAAAAAGTGTTATTATTCTTTATACTTTTCGGTACGTTCTATACTCAGATACGACAAGACTTCATAATTTTATAAGCTACTAGCTGAACCGTGCCAACTCCGCCGCGCCTTCTTTCACTTTATATGGAACAAAGTTATTCTTGAAAAAATTATTTTCGACAATTAAAGAACTTTTAGTGATATACTATGCTATGAAAATAGCATATGTATATCGCTTGACTAACAGTATAACAATATAAATGCCTTTATCTGAATACCATATAATCTTTATTGGTTTGTGATGTCTAATGTCTATTTGATACGGCCGATACGGGATAACTATAAGCACCACACAGGCTGGAACTTTAAGCTCCGACTTGGTGGTGTCCATCGTTATCACGGAAAGCTTAGCTGAAAGCTACCTGGCGCGTCCATAGGTTGCGGATGGTGGAAAGCTCCGTTTTTATGCGGAATAGCTGCAAATGCGGCCGCGGGTAGTCAGCGATTTTCGAGAGGAGAGTCGCAGTGAGGAGTCAGGTGGCACTGGCTCTTAATAAAATACTGAGTGCCAATGATACTCGAGATGACAAGACGAGTTATTGGTGGCTTTAAATAACCAATGGCCAACATCAGCGTCTGTTCCCAGGTTAGGGGCGACTGGCGGCGAGCGTCGGATCTTGGAGCAAGCGGCTCGCCACAACGGGGGATACATGTGCCCCATGTACGAGGGATACATGTGAGGATTGCGGTTAGGGCACTGGGCCAGTAACCCGCCCCCGGAAAACTGAGAACTATTACTATGAGAAACAAAGGCATAGTTACAAGTAAAAGCGTGCTAAGCTCTACCATGCATCGCATTTGTCGAAATCTTTTCCCGGCATCTCTTCTTAGGCAAAAAGGATATAAGAAAAGATTTGCTCTGCTATTAGAGCGATATCAAGATATGGTCCGGTTTGAACCACAATTGAATTATATGTTGGAGACCTGTGTAAAATGTCAGCCAATTCGAATAAGAATTGCGCCTTTTGGGGGCTCAAGAAGTAAAATAGAGAGATCGATTTATATGGGAGCAGTATCGGGCTATAGACCGATTCAGACCATAATAAACACGAATGTTGATGGTCATGAGAGAATCCGACGTACAAAATTTCAGACAAATCGGATAATAATTGCGACCTCTAGAGGCTCAAGAAGTCAAATCGGTTTATATGACAGCTATATCAGGTTATGAACCGATTTGAACCTTATTTGACACAGTTGTTAAAAGTAAGAATAAAATACGTCATGCAAAATTTCAGCCAAATTGGATAGGAGTTGCGCCCTCTAGAAGCTCAAGGGGGCAAGTCCCCAGATCTGTTTATATGACAGCTATATCAGGTTATTAATATTATTAATGGTAACAAAATACTACGTGCAAAAATTCATTCAAATCGGATAAGAATTGCGCCTTTTAGAGGATCAAGAAGTCAAGACCCAAGATCGGTTTATATGGCAGCTATATTAGGTTATGGACCGCTTTGAACCAAACTTGGCACAGTTGTTGGATATTATAGCGAAATATGTCGTGCAAAATTTCATTCCAATCGGATAAGAATTGCGCACTCTAGAGGCTCAAGAAATCAAGACCCAAGATCGGTTTATATAGCAGCTATATCAGGTTATGGACTGATTTGAACCATACTTGGCACAATTATTGGATATCATAACAAAACACGTCGTGCAAAATTTCATTCATTCCAATCGGATAAGAATTGCGCACTCTAGAGGCTCAAGAAATCAAGACCCAAGATCGGTTTATATGGCAGCTATATCAAAACATGGACCGATATGGCCCATTTACAATACCAACCGACCTACACTAATAAGAAGTATTTGTGCAAAATTTAAAGCGGCTAGCTTTACTCCTTCGGAAGTTAGCGTGCTTTCGACAGACAGACGGACGGACGGACGGACAGACGTACGGACGGACAGACGGACGGACATGGCTAGATCGACATAAAATGTCGCGACGATCAAGAATATATATACTTTATGGGGTCTCAGACGAATATTTCGAGTAGTTACAAACAGAATGACGAAATTAGTATACCCCCCATCCTATGGTGGTGGGTATAAAAACGGACCCCCCCCCAACGTTGACGACCCACGCAAACGAAAAAAGGCCATAATTTGCGGATCTGCACCTGGAATGTCCGCACTTTTTATAGAGAAGGTGCAGTATACGCGCTGGCGGATGTATAAGAGAAGTACAAAGCAGATATAACCGCCTTACAGGAAGTGCGATGGACTGGGAATGGCGTCACTACAACACCAATCGGTGACGAACTATACTATAGCTGCCATAACACGAGGCATGAATTTGGCTGCGGATTTTTGGTTATATATATATATATATATATATATATATATATATATATATATATATATATTTTTTTTTTTGGTTAGTCGGAGACTGGAACACCTTGTCTCCAGCTTTACTCCGGTGGATGAGAGGCTAGCCACAATCCGCATAAAAGCCAAATTCTTCAACATCAGCTTTATTTGTGCCCATGCCCCGACGGAAGACAAAGACGAGCAGACCAAGGATATTTTCTACGAGCGCCTAGAGAGAGAATATGACCGCTGCCCCGCCAATGATATTAAAATCGTTGTGGGAGATTTTAATGCGAAGATAGGGAAGGAAGACATTTTTGGTCCAACAATCGGAAAGTTTAGCCTCCACGAGATAACGTTCAGTAATGGGTTGAGGCTGATAGATTTCGCCGCGGCAAAAAACATGGTAGTTAGTAGCACCAGATTTCAACATAAAAATCTTCACAAAGCCACACGGCTGGCACGTCCTCTAGATTGTTGGTGCCAAATATCGTGGTCTACTCCCAAATCCCTTTCATTTGCGTCCTGACCGGTTTGGGGAGTATTTTGGCCCTGATAAAATATATCTCATTCGTGTTTTTCTCTAAAATACTTATTAGTTGAATCCAAAATTCCAATGATCAGCAAATGCGTCCTATTGTATTTGTGTGGTGTTATGGGGGTAGGTTGGCCTCATATACACATTTCGTGACCCCAATGAATTTCCGTTTGAGACCCATATTTCTGTGGTTGTAAATTTGTCTTCTATGAGGATGTTTTTGGGGAGGGGAGTCGCCCCAAACACTTGGGGCGACCAATTACAACAATATGGGTCTCAAATGAAAGGTATTTCAGATTAAAAATAATACCAATTGTCGGACCAAGTGTTTGGGGGGCCACCCCAACCCCCAAAACACCCCTAAATCGGACATATTTACCGCCCATGGCAATATGAAATTCAAATGAAAGGTATATATATATATATATATATATATATATATATATATACATATATATATATATATATATATATGTATATATATATATATATATATATATATATATATATATATATATATATATATATATATATATATATATATATATATATATATATATATATATATATATATATATATATATATTATGGTAATTTTTGGGGGTGGGGCGTCTCCCTAGGTACTCCATAGGAAATTTCGATACCAAATTATTGTTTTTAAGTTACCATAACACACTAAATTTCGCTTTAATCGCCCACCCATCTCCGAGATCTGGAGTTTCAGCTAATTAGGGGGAGGGTCCGACTTTGTTCAAAATCAATAGCGTCCGTCCATGAGCCAAAAAGTGACTTGTGCAAAGTCTTATATGCGACCTGCACTTTGATTAAAAAAATATATAGCTAGACAGACAGATGGACATCGAAATCATGAAGTGATTTAAAGCCGGTTGGTATACTTCTTCATGGGTTTGTGCCTTGTACCACAGTGTCCATTAAAAGAGATGGACATAGCTAAATCGAATCGTAAAGTGATTCCAAGTCAATCGGTATGCCTCTAGTTGGTCTATTTCTATTATTAATATTTATTGTTTGTTTGTATTATAAACTTAAATCAATCTGGACCAAATGATCCATTTGCAACAGACAACGACCTACATCAATAAGAAGTGTCTATGAAAAATTTCATTCGGAAAACCTCATTCGTTCGAACGCTATCCCGATTTCGGCTATATGTTGAACGGATGGAAAAAATTCTAGCTCGACTTAGGAACGAGGTAATCTCATGAAACTTGAATAGGCGTAATGTGGACGAATGAAACTAGTTAGAAACATTTCCCGGCATATAAGGGAAAATATAATCGAAAATCGGCAATTTTTTATAGCTTAAAAAATCTACCAAAATATTTTGTTAGCATGCTTAGTTCGACTCGGGAAGCCAGCACCATGGATTCTGCTAAAAATGTATACAAACTAAATTAAGCTGAACGGCATAATTTTATTCCACATACCATACTTCGGGCAAACCAACAAAAATTAAAGATTCTAGGAACCGAACAAGATTAATCGAGAGATCGGTTTATACGGGAGGTTGTATACTGATATTGACCGTACTTGGAACAGTTGTTGGAAGTGATAACAGAACACCGCATGACAAATCGGACAACAATTGCGGAATGTATGGATTCAATAAGTAAAATCGACTGATCGGTTAATATGGGAGCTATACCATGTTATAGACCGATACAAAATTTACTACATACAAAATTTCAGCCAAATCGGACAAAAATTGCGATTTGTAAGGACTCAAGAAATTCAACCGGAAGATCGGTTTTTTGGCAGCTATACCAGGTTATATACCGATTTAGACTTTACTTTGCATATGAGTTGAAAGTCGTAACAGAACACCGCATGCAAAATTTTAGCCAAATCGGACAAAACTTGTGGCTTCCAAGGGCTCAAGAAGTCAAATCGGTTTATATGGGAGCTGTATCAGGTTATAGACTTATTTGAACCGCACTTGGCGCAGATTTTGCAAGTCATAATAGAACACTTTCTGCAAAATGTGAGCTAAATCTGACAAATATTGCGGCTTTCAGGGGCTCAAAAAGTCAAATCAGGAGATCGGTTTATATGGGAGCTGTATCAGGTTATAGACCAATTTGGTTCGTAGTTGAAACAGTTTTGGAAGTCATAACAGAACACTATATGCTAAATCACTATATGCACAATTTTAGCTAAATCGGAGAAAAATTTCGGCTACCAGGGGCTCAAGAACTCTATTCGGAAGATCTGTTTATATTGGAGCTATATCAGGTTATAGACCGATTTGAACCGTACTTGATACAATAGTTGGAAGTCCGAAGAATTCACTATCTGCAAAATGTTAGCCCAATCGGACAAAATTGTGGCTTCCAGGTTCTCAAGAAATCAAATCGGGAGATCGGTTTATATGGGAGCTATATCCAAATCTGAACCGATATGACCCATATTCAATCCCCAAAAACCTGCTTCAATATGAAGTATATGTGCAAAATTTCAAGCAGCTAGCTTTACGTATCATGATTTGACATACGGACGGACGCACTGGTGTACATGGCTGGATCGATTCAGAATATCGAGACGACCAAAAATATATATACTTTATTGGGTCTTAGATCAATAATGCGAGGTGTAACAAAGGGAATAACTAGATAAGTATACCACCATCTTATGGTGGTGGCTATAAAAAGTGAAAATTCCCATCCCAAATTTCTTGAGAATAGTCATAAATGCCTTGACCTTATATAACCTAACAAAAATCGCACTCACAACGTACCGCTTACTTCCGTGTGAAACCCATATTTGGTTTTTCAACATTCTGTCACACAGTGCCTTGGAGTATATTTTGAAGTTCAGTACGCGGGGTGAGGTGAGTACTTCCCAGCAGACAACTACAGGTCAAAGTCCCCCCAGTGTTGATTTGACATTTGAACGACATTCTTTCTTATCTAGCGGTGGCAGGCGGTAAACTCACTTTCTTCTTTAGAAAACACTGCAAAGAAAACACCAATAAAAGGTAATTTAATTTAGTAAGTGTGAGTGTTTGCTCAAAGTTAATAATATATGTAAGCCATATTCCACAAAATCTTTTTGTGGCTCATACTAAATTACTATTAAATTAAGAGAATTTTCGTGAAAACTGACTGATCCAGTTGGACGAACGCACAAGACAAACGGTGGCGAAGATCCCCTATCCCCACCTAACATAGAGAACATGTTGTAGTAGTGCATTGGGCTCGTTATGAAAATAAGTTGTCGTTGTTGTTACCTTCCTTTCATGTCATCGAAGGAAGTCGTTTAGTTCATGTAGATATACAAGCATAATTGAAAGACCATTGGTTTGAATAGCATTTACTGGCTTTCTGGTTATGTATGATATATGTATGTATATTTGTCTATTACTATGTCTATCTATGGGTCTGCCTGTTTCGTGCAAAGTTATGTTAACACTTACCACGATATGTACATGAATAAACTTATAATGTATGCTCTCTTACGTATATTCGTATATTTTAGACGAGGACAAGGCATAATAATGGATGATAATTGAATAACTGTAAATGTGAAACCTTAAACGCAAAATAACGTAGAATATTAATTCTCTACATAACTATTCCTGCGACAAACTAGGCTGAATAAAACCAATTCTGAAAAATTAAATCTGTAGCCTAAAAGTATTGGGTTGTCCAAAAAGTAATTGCGGATTTTTCATATAGTCGGCGTTGACAAATTTTTTCACAGCTTGTGACTCTGTAATTGCATTCTTTCTTCTGTCAGTTATCAGCTGTTACTTTTAGCTTGCTTTAGAAAAAAAGTGTAAAAAAAGTATATTTGATTAAAGTTCATTCTAAGTTTTATTAAAAATGCATTTACTTTCTTTTAAAAAATCCGCACTTACTTTTTGGGCAACCCAATATGATAGTACTATTGTTCGTACAAGTAAAAATTTAATAATTTCGGTCGAGCCGAACTTTAGGAGCCCAATACCATGTGTTCTTCTAAAGTTTATAATGAACATGGAGGACACCCATGCCCAAACCAACTAAGGCGAATAAGAGTATGATGGATCCAAGAACCTTTGCTAATATCGCTTAGGATAGTTTGGTGAGGGTAGGGCTGCATATCTAGGGACAATTGGAGTGGGATAGTCAATAGACTGTCATCTGTATACTTCCATGTTCTTGTGGAATTGCCTGGGTCTCCTCCAGTTTGTGACGATGCAGGCTAGTATCGTGGCCGATACAAACTAACAACTTTCGGGGATCAACGCTCAATTGAAATTTATCGTTGCGACCAAAAAAGATTGGCTTAATTTGGCCAGGCGTAGCACTGGATTTAGTCGAGAAGGAAGATATTCTTCTCGGCCAATGACACACACTTGGATACCAAGGATTCCCTCAGATCCTGAATCCATACTTGGGAGACTAAGGGACTGTTATCCCAATCATTCAACCGCCGATTTGAAGTTTGTTAGATTGGATGAGCCTGATGGCGACGGCAGACGTAATTAACTCCTGCTGCACGGCTGTTTGAACGATGCCATTTACATGCATATTTTGATCATAAATAAGATTATGATTGCGTTTAGAAATTTAACAAGTAAAAAGGCGTTAAGTTCGGCCGGGCCGAACTTTGGATACCCACCACCTCGTATATATGTAAACCACCTTTCGCCATAAGCCGGTGAAAAATGCTTAATTTATGCCCCTATAGCCGCTTTATCGAAATATGGTCCGATTTGGACCACATTTAACACGGACATTGAGTGGCCTAATAAGTACAACTCATTGTTCAATTTTGTAGAACAAAATATTGGTCATTTTGGTAGCCATATCCATATATAGACCGATCTGAACCATATACGACACGGATGTCGAACAGCCTAACACAAGTCACCTTAAATCGAGAGATCGGTCTATATGGCAGCTATATCCAAATCTGGACTGATCTGGGCCAAATTGAAAAAAGTTGTTGAAGAGCCTAACGCAACTCACTTTCTGCAATTTTGGCAAAATCGGGCAATAAATGCGCTTTTTATGGGCCCAATACCTTAAACCGAGAGATCGGTCTATATGGCAACTATATCCAAATCTGGACCGATCTGAGCCAAATTAAAGAAGAATGTTGAAGGGCCCAACACAACTCACTGCCCCAAATGTCGGCAAAATCAAATAATAAATGCGCCTTTGATGGGCCCAGGAGAGATCGGTCTATATGGCAGCTCTATCCAAATCTGGACCGATCTAACTTAAATTGAAGAAGATTGTCGAGTGGCCTAACACAACTCACTGTCATAAATTTCGGAAAAATCGGATAATAATTGTGGCTTTTATGGGCCTAAGACCCTAAATCGGAGGATCGGTCTATATGGCAGCTATATCCAAATCTGGACCGATGTGGGCCAAATTGACGAAGGATGCCGATGGGGCTAACACAACTCACTGTCCGAAATTTCAGCAAATTCGGATAATAAATGTGACTTTTATGGGTCTAGGACCCTAAATCGGCGGATCGGTATATATGGGGTCCATATCAAGATATAGTCCGATATATGGACAAAAAAAATGTGTGCAAAATTTCAGCTCAATATCTCTATTTTTAAAGACTGTACCGTGATTTCAACAGACATGGCTAGATCGTCTTAGATTTTTACGCTGATCAAGAATAGATATACTTTATAGGGTCGGAAATGGATATTTCGATGTGTTGCAAACGGAATGACAAAATGAATATACCCCCATCCTTGAGTGGTGGGTATAAAAAGACAGTAGAAAGACTGTTTGTGTAGGAGTTTTATCTTCTATATATAAAACTAGCCGACCCGGGCCCGCTCCGCATATGGAACAAAAGTTTCCTTGGCATATTTATTTTCGACATTTAAAGATCTTTTAGTGAAATACCATGCTAAATTGACTAACAGTTTGATTTTAACAGTTTAACAATATAAGTGCCTTTATCTGAATCCCATATGATCTTTATTGGTCCATCCAAAGGGGTGATGCCCTAAATACATAAATCTACATTTGGATATCAAATTCGTTATCTACTTCCAAATACCTTTATCTGAGACCCATATTGCGATGGTCGGTAAATATGTCCGATATAGGGGTGTTTTGGGGCTTGGGGTGGTCCCCCTAACACTTGGTCCGACATACCTTTCATTTGAGTCCCATATTGTCGTGATCGGTCTAAATATATGTTTGGTAGGTTTTAGGAGGGCAGCCCCCCTAGGTACCCCATCCAAAATTTTGATACCAAATTTTTTGTTTTAGGGTACAATATGAGAGCATTCAAAATTTCGCTTAAATCGTACCACCCATCTCCGAGATCTGGCGTTTCTGAGAATTAGGGTAAGGGGGAGGGTCCGCCCCCTTTCTGATGTCAAAAAAAGTAGTACCCCATTTTCACCACGGGAACATTATGCACCATCAGTGAACATTTAAAGAAAGTCGGTTCAGCCGTTTCTGAGTCTATAAGGAACACACAAACATAAAAACAAGTAAAAGCGTGCTAAGTTCGGCCGGGCCGAATCTTATATACCCTCCACCATGGATCGCATTTGTCGAGTTCTTTTCCCGGCATCTCTTCTTAGGCAAAAAAAAAGGATATAAGAAAAGATTTGCTCTGCTATTAGAGCGAGACCTGGAGACCTGTGTAAAATGTCAGCCAATTCGAATAAGAATTGCGCTCTTTGTGAGCTCAAAAAGTAAAATAAAGAGATCGATTTATATTTCAGCCAAATCGGATAGCAATTGCGCCCTCTAGAAGCTCAAGAAGTCAAGTCCCCAGATCTGTTTATATGACAGCTATATCAGGTTATGAACCGATTTGAACCATACTTGGCACAGTTATTGGATATCATAACGAAATACTTCGTGCAAAAATTCATTCAAATTGGATAAGAATTGCGCCCTCTAGAGGCTGAAGAAGTCAAGACCCAAGATCGGTTTATATGACAGCTATATAAGGTTATAGACCGATTTGAACCATACTTGGCACAGTTGTTGGATATCGTAACAAAACACGTCGTGCAAAATTTCATTCCAATCGGATAAGAATTGCGCACTCTAGAGGCTCAAGAAGTCAAGACCCCAGATCGGTTTATATGGCAGCTATATCAGGTTACGAACCGATTTGAACCATACTTTGCATAGTTGTTGGATATAATAACGAAACACGTCGTGCAAAATTTCATTCCAATCGGATAAGAATTGCGCTCTCTAGAGGCTCAAGAAGTCAAGACCCAAGATCGGTTTATATGGCAGCTATATCAGGTTATGGACCGATTTGAACCATACTTGGCATAGTTGTTGGACATAATAACGAAACACGTCGTGCAAAATTTCATTCCAATCGAATAAGAATTGCCCACTCTAGAGGCTCAAGAAGTCAAGACCCAAGATCGGTTTATATGGCAGCTAAATCAAAACATGGACCTATATGGCCCATTTACAATACCAACCGACCTACACTAATAAGAAGTATTTGTGCAAAATTTCAAGTGGCTACCTTAACTCCTTCGGAAGTTAGCGTGCTTTCGACAGACAGACGGACGGACGGACGGACGGACGGAGGGACGGACGGACGGACAGACGGACGGACGGACGGACATGGCTAGATCGACATAAAATTTTACGACGATCAAGAATATATATACTTTATGGGGTCTCAGACGAATATTTCGAGTAGTTACAATCAGAATGACGAAATTAGTATACCCCCCATCTTATGGTGGAGGGTATAACAAACAAACCTACAAACAAACACAAATTGATTTTTATACCCTCCACCATAAGATGGGGGGTATACTTATTTCGTCATTCTGTTTGTAACTACTCGAAATATTCGTCTGAGACCCCATAAAGTATATATATTCTTGATCGTCGTGACATTTTATGTCGATCTAGCCATGTCCGTCCGTCTGTCCGTCCGTCCGTCCGCCCGTCCGTCTGTCTGTCGAAAGCATGCTAACTTCCGAAGGAGTAAAGCTAGCCGCTTGAAATTTCGCACAAATACTTCTTATTAGTGTAGGTCGGTTGGTATTGTAAATGGGCCACATCGGTCCATGTTTTGACATAGCTGTCATATAAACCGATCTTGGGTCTTGACTTCTTGAGCCTCTAGAGTGCGCAATTCTTATTAGATTGGAATGAAATTTTGCACGACGTGTTTTGCTATGATATCCAACAACTGTGCCAAGTATGGTTCAAATCGGTCTATAACCTGATATAGCTGCCATATAAACCGATCTTGGGTCTTGACTTCTTGAGCCTCTAGCGTGCGCAATTCTTATCCGATCTGAATGAAATTTTGCACGACTTTTTTTTATGGTATCCAACAACTGTGCCAAGTATGGTTCAAATCGGTCCATAACCTGATATAGCTGCCATATAAACCGATCTGGGGTCTTGACTTCTTGAGCCTCTAGAGTGCGCAATTCTTATCCGATCAGATTGAAATTTTGCACGACGTGTTTCGTTATGATATCCAACAACTGTGCCAAGTATGGTTCAAATCGGTCCATAACCTGATATAGCTGCCATATAAACCGATCTTGAGTCTTGACTTCTTGAGCCTCTAGAGTACGCAATTGTTATCCGATTGGAATGGAATTTCGCACGACGTGTTTTGTTATGATATCCAACAACTGTGCCAAGTATGGTTTAAATCGGTCCATAACCTGATATAGCTGCCATATAAACCGATCTTGGGTCTTGACTTCTTGAGCCTCTAGAGGGCACAATTCTTGTCCGATTTGAATGAATTTTTGCGAGAGGTATTTCATTATGATATCCAACAACTGTGCCAAGTATGGTTCAAATCGGTTCATAACCTGATATAGCTGTCATATAAACAGATCTGGGGATTTGACTTCTTGAGCTTCTAGAGGGCGCAATTCTTATCCGATTTGGCTGAAATTTTGCATGACGTATTTTATTTTTACTTTCAACAACGGTTCAAATCGGTTCATAACCTGATATAGCTGCCATATAAACCGATCTGGGATCTTGACTTCTTGACCCCTAGAGGTCGCAATTATTATCCGATATGCCTGAAATTTTGTACAATGGATTCTCTTATGACCATCAACAAACGTGTTTTTGTTATGGTCTGAATCGGTCTATAGCCCGATACAGATCCCATATAAATCGTTCTCTCTATTTTACTTCGTGAGCCCCAATGGGCTCAATTCTTATACGAATTGGCTGAAATTTTACACAAGTCTCCAACATATAATTTAATTGTGTTCCGAACCGGACCATATCTTGATATCGTTTTAATAGCAGAGCAACCAGCAGAGATGCCGGGAAAAGAACTCGACAAATGCGATCCATGGTGGAGGGTATATAAGATTCGGCCCGGCCGAACTTAGCACGCTTTTACTTGTTATATATAAGAATTTCGAGTGGCTAGACTTTTTTCAAAAACGGACAATCACAACTGTGCTATTGTTTAGACCCAACTACATTGTAATAAGAGTTTCTGATTCAATTAAAAAGTAAAAACGTGCTAAGTTCGGCAGGGCAGAATCTTGTTAACCCACCACCATGGATTCTGTTAAAATATGGGAGCACAGTTGTTGAGTCATAACAGAACACTGTATGCACCATTTTAGTCAAATCGGATAAAAATCGCGGTTTGTAGGTGCTCAAGAAGTCAAATCGGAAGATCGGTTTATATGATTAGATTATATTTCGGCAAAATCGGTCAAAAATGTGGCTTCCAGGGGCTCCAGAAGTCAAATCGGGAAATCGGTTTATATGGGAGCTACTGTTCAGAAATTTCAAAAAGCTTGTTTGAAGAATTTGTAAAGACCAATATATTTTATTGAGAACAAGTAAAAGCGTGCTAAGTTCGGCCGGGCCGAATCTTATATACCCTCCACCATGGATCGCATTTGTCGAGTTCTTTTCCCGGCATCTCTTCTTAGGCAAAAACAAGTAAAAGCGTGCTAAGTTCGGCCGGGCCGAATCTTATATACCCTCCACCTTGGATCGCATTTGTCGAGTTCTTTTCCCGGCATCTCTTCTTAGGCAAAAAAGGATATAAGAAAAGAGTTGCTCTGCTATTAAAACGATATCAAGATATGGTCCGGTTCGGACCACAATTAAATTATATGTTGGAGACCTGTGTAAAATTTCAGCCAATTCGTATAAGAATTGCGCCCATTGGGGCTCACGAAGTAAAATAGAGAGAACGATTTATATGGGATCTGTATCGGGCTATAGACCGATTCAGCCCATAATAAACACGTTTGTTGATGGTCATGAGAGGATCCGTCGTACAAAATTTCAGGCATATCGGATAATAATTGCGACCTCTAGGGGTCAAGAAGTCAAGATCCAAGATCGGTTTATATGGCAGCTATATCAGGTTATGAACCGATTTGAACCTTATTTGACACAGTTGTTGAAAGTAAAAATAAAATACGTCATGCAAAATTTCAGCCAAATCGGATAGGAATTGCGCCCTCTAAAAGCTCAAGAAGTCAAATCCCCAGATCTGTTTATATGACAGCTATATCAGGTTATGGACCGATTTCAACCATACTTGGCACAGTTGTTGGATATCATAACAAAACACGTCGTGCGAATTTCCATTCCACTCGGATAAGAATTGCGCCCTCTAGAGGCTCAAGAAGTCAAGACCCAAGATCGGTTTATATGGCAGCTATATCAGGTTATGGGCCGATTTAAACCATACTTGGCACAGTTGTTGGGTATCATAACAAAACACGTCGTGCGAAATTCCATTCCATTCGGATAAGAATTGCGCCCTCTAGAGGGTCAAGAAGTCAAGACCCAAGATCGGTTTATATGGCAGCTATATCAGGTTATGAACCGATTTGAACCATACTTGGCGCAGTTGTTGGATATCATAACAAAACACGTCGTGCAAAATTTCATTCCAATCGGATAAGAATTGCGCACTCTAGAGGCTCAAGAAGTCAAGACCCAAGATCGGTTTATATGGCAGCTATATCAAAACATGGACCGATATGGCCCATTTACAATACCAACCGACCTACACTAATAAGAAGTATTTGTGCAAAATTTCAAGCGGCTAGCTTTACTCCTTCGGAAGTTAGCGTGCTTTCGACAGACAGACGGACGGACGGACGGACGGACGGACGGACGGACGGACAGACGGACGGACATGGCTAGATCGACATAAAATGTCGCGACGATCAAGAATATATATACTTTATGGGGTCTCAGACGAATATTTCGAGTAGTTACAAACAGAATGACGAAATTAGTATACCCCCCATCTTATGGTGGAGGGTATAAAAAGGATATAAGAAAAGATTTGCTCTGCTATTAGAGCGAGACCTGGAGACCTGTGTAAAATGTCAGCCAATTCGAATAAGAATTGCGCTCTTTGTGAGCTCAAAAAGTAAAATAAAGAGATCGATTTATATTTCAGCCAAATCGGATAGCAATTGCGCCCTCTAGAAGCTCAAGAAGTCAAGTCCCCATATCTGTTTATATGACAGCTATATCAGGTTATGAACCGATTTGAACCATACTTGGCACAGTTATTGGATATCATAACGAAATACTTCGTGCAAAAATTCATTCAAATTGGATAAGAATTGCGCCCTCTAGAGGCTGAAGAAGTCAAGACCCAAGATCGGTTTATATGACAGCTATATAAGGTTATAGACCGATTTGAACCATACTTGGCACAGTTGTTGGATATCGTAACAAAACACGTCGTGCAAAATTTCATTCCAATCGGATAAGAATTGCGCACTCTAGAGGCTCAAGAAGTCAAGACCCCAGATCGGTTTATATGGCAGCTATATCAGGTTACGAACCGATTTGAACCATACTTTGCATAGTTGTTGGATATAATAACGAAACACGTCGTGCAAAATTTCATTCCAATCGGATAAGAATTGCGCTCTCTAGAGGCTCAAGAAGTCAAGACCCAAGATCGGTTTATATGACAGCTATATCAGGTTATGGACCGATTTGAACCATACTTGGCACAGTTGTTGGATATTGTAACAAAACACGTCGTGCAAAATTTCATTCCAATCGGATAAGAATTGCGCACTCTAGAGGCTCAAGAAGTCAAGACCCCAGATTGGTTTATATGGCAGCTATATCAGGTTATGAACCGATTTGAACCATACTTTGCATAGTTGTTGGACATAATAACGAAACACGTCGTGCAAAATTTCATTCCAATCGGATAAGAATTGCCCACTCTAGAGGCTCAAGAAGTCAAGACCCAAGATCGGTTTATATGGCAGCTATATCAAAACATGGACCGATATGGCCCATTTACAATACCAACCGACCTACACTAATAAGAAGTATTTGTGCAAAATTTCAAGCGGCTACCTTTACTCCTTCGGAAGTTAGCGTGCTTTCGACAGACAGACGGACGGACGGACGGACGGACAGACGGACGGACATGGCTAGATCGACATAAAATTTCACGACGATCAAGAATATATATACTTTATGGGGTCTCAGACGAATATTTCGAGTAGTTACAATCAGAATGACGAAATTAGTATACCCCCCATCTTATGGTGGAGGGTATAAAAATGTATACTAAGAAGAATAATTTACAAAGCCTACTTGAATTATTTTCTGTAGCATACAACAAAGTATTTTAATATAAAGTAGATACGAAGTATATAAATAAATTTCTCCAACACTTCCACTTTTATTTATATTGTTCGATTTTTAACAGTCAATTTTTCTTTGATATCGCTGAATCGGTTCTTCTTTAAAGGTTTAGTGAGGATATCTGCCAATTGCTCTGTTGTTGGAACATATGTTAATTCAAAAAACTTGCTTCCATAGGCTTCCCGTATATAATGGTATTTTACTTCAATGTGCTTTGTTCTTTTATGAAATTGTGGGTTCTTTACTAGTTTAATAGCACTTTGATTGTCCAAATACATTTTTGGTCTATAAATCTCTTCGTTTGCCATACGTTCTTCCAAGAAACGTTGCAACCATTTTATTTCTTTGACGCCTTCACAAGCAGCAACATATTCCGCTTCTGTTGTAGATAGAGCCACTATCGACTGTTTGCGAGAAAACCATGAAACTGGCCCTCCCGCAAGAGTCACAACGTATCCGCTCTTCCAAGAAACGTTGCAACCATTTTATTTCTTTGACGCCTTCACAAGCAGCAACATATTCCGCTTCTGTTGTAGATAGAGCCACTATCGACTGTTTGCGAGAAAACCATGAAACTGGCCCTCCCGCAAGAGTCACAAAGTATCCGCTTGCTGAATGTCTTTTTTCGCGGTCTCCAGCATAATCTGAATCAGTATAACATTTCAGTAAAATACCTTCTTTCTTCTCAAAAGTTATTCCAACAGCTAATGTTCCACATACGTATTTAAAAATTCGTTTTACTGCTGTAACATGTTCTTCTGTATACGTATCTAAAAACCGACTTAAATACAAAACAGCAAAAGCAATATCTGATCTTGTTACAGTTGCTAAATATTTACATCAGTGAACCAATTGCTTCTCGAAATGGAAATCTTATCGCTTTTGTGAGTTGTCTTGAACCTGCATTATCTTCTATAGGTGTACTTACAGGTTTCGCATTTTCCATGTTAAATTTTCGAAACAGCTTCTTTGCATACGTTGTTTGAGAAATATGAATCTTATTTCTTTCTTGAATTATTTCAATTCCCAAAAAGTACAAGTACTCAATTTTCTTCACTTCGAACACCTTTTGTAGATAACTGAGGAAAATTTCCGAAGTTTCTGCCGATTCCGTCGCTGCAATACCGTCATCAATATAAATGGCTAGTATAATCATTTTATTATTTATTTCTGGGCCCATCGTTATCATCAATAAATGCGTAAAACATTTCATCAATTTCTCCAAATGCTTGAACGAAGATTATAAGGATGTCGTTTGCTAGTTTTGGCGACTTCTTTTTCAGGTACTGCTACATGTTCTTCAGGTACTGCTACATGTTCTTCCGGTAGTGCGACATGTTCTTCCGGTACTTCTAAAACTTCTGTATTTGAGTCAGGGTATTGTTGCCGATTTTCTTCAGAACGTGTTTCAATTTCTAAAATATCCTCTGAAGCAATTTCATCATGCTCATGAAATTCAATTAGATCCACTTGCCCTTTATTTCCATCCTTCTGTTTGGGAGCACATAAATTTTCTTCTTCCCTAAGGATGATATTTCTTGATATTTCTATGCGTTTTTCATCGGGAATCCATATGCGATACCCTTTACAGTTTTGTTCATAGCGAACAAAAATTCCCTTTTAAGATTTCATGTTTAGCTTACTTCGTTTTTCGTTAGGAATATGTACATAAGCAGTAGAACCAAATATGTGCAGATTGTTAATATCAGGGATGTTGCCAAACCATAACTCATATAGTACCTTGTCTTGGTTAGGACTACGACATGTCCTATTCAGTGTATATACAACGTTATTAACTGCCACACCCCAATATTTCGAAGACAGTCCTTTGCTATGAATCATGGACCTAGCAGCTTCTAAAATTGTCCGCATATCCTTTTCAGCCCGACCATTTTGTTCCGAACTGTATGGCACTGTTCTTTGGTGATGACTTTATTTAAACCAAGTATTTCACATACCTGCTTATTAACAAATTCGGACCCATTGTCAGAACGAATTGTTCGAACTTTTGTTCCTGTTTCCGCTTCCACTTGAGACAAGTACTTTTTTAAAATTTCTGGAACTTCAGACTTTGCTTTGATGCAGTAAACGTGACGATATTTCGAATAATCATCTCTCAACAATAGCATGTATCGTGAACCTCCTAGAGATAATTCTTGCATCGGTCCGCATAAATCTGTATGAACCAGCTCACCTGGTTGACTAGCTCTCTTCAAATTTTCTTTAAATGGTTCTCGTTGTTGCTTACCCATTAAACAACCTTCACAAAAGAAATCATTTCCGGAACATTCAATGTCATACTTCTTTAATATTTTCTTTACGTGCTCCTTTCCTTGATGACACAATCTTTCATGCCAAACTTGCAAGTTATTAATCTTTTCTCCAGCATTAGCTTCACCAATGGTTGGAATTTTCACCTTTATTAATAACTTGAAAAGCTTAGATTGCTTACGGATTCCTTTCAGTGCTACTTTCCCATTGTATATAAAAATACATTGATTTGCTTCTGCTTGCGTTGATAATCCTTTATCAAAGCACGTATTTGATGAAAACAAATTCAGTTTTATATCTGGAACATATAAAACGCCCAGTATTTGCTTCGAATTCCAAACCTTACCATCAAAAGCCTCAATCAAAATGTCACCTCTGCCATATGCTGGAATTACGGAACCATTACCAATTCTAACGCTTTTTCGTGTTTGGAATTTCACATGATTTTGGAACCAACTTAAATTTTTATACCCTCCACCATAAGATGGGGGGTATACTAATTTCGTCATCCTAATTGTAACTACTCGAAATATTCGTCTGAGACCCCATAAAGTATATATATTCTTGATCGTCGTGAAATTTTATGTCGATCTAGCCATGTCCGTCCGTCTGTCCGTCCGTCTGTCTGTCGAAAGCACGCTAACTTCCGAAGGAGTAAAGGTAGCCGCTTGAAATTTTGCACAAATACTTCTTATTAGTGTAGGTCGGTTGGTATTGTAAATGGGCCATATCGGTCCATGTTTTGATATAGTTGCTATATAAACCGATCTTGGGTCTTGACTTCTTGAGCCTCTAGGGTGGGCAATTCTTATCCGATTGGAATGAAATTTTGCACGACGTGTTTCGTTATTATGTCCAACAACTATGCAAAGTATGGTTCAAATCGGTTCATAACCTGATATAGCTGCCATATAAACCAATCTGGGGTATTGACTTCTTGAGCCTCTAGAGTGCGCAATTCTTATCCGATTGGAATGAAATTTTGCACGACGTGTTTTGTTACAATATCCAACAACTGTGCCAAGTATGGTTCAAATCGGTTCATAACCTGATATAGCTGCCATATAAACCGATCTTGGGTCTTGACTTCTCGAGCCTCTAGAGAGCGCAATTCTTATCCGATTGGAATGAAATTTTGCACGACGTGTTTCGTTATTATATCCAACAACTATGCAAAGTATGGTTCAAATCGGTTCATAACCTGATATAGCTGCCATATAAACCGATCTTGGGTCTTGACTTCTTCAGCCTCTAGAGGGCGCAATTCTTATCCAATTTGAATGAATTTTTGCACGAAGTATTTCGTTATGATATCCAATAACTGTGCCAAGTATGGTTCAAATCGGTTCATAACCTGATATAGCTGTCATATAAACAGATCTGGGGACTTGACTTCTTGAGCTTCTAGAGGGCGCAATTGCTATCCGATTTGGCTGAAATTTCGCAAGACGTTTTTGATTGTTACTTTCAACAACTGTGTCAAATAAAGTACAAGTCGGTTCATAACCTGATATAGCTGCCATATAAACCGATATGGGATCTTGACTTCTTGAGCCTCTAGACGTCGCAATTTCTATCCGATTTGCCTGAAATTTTGTACGACGGATTCTTTCATGACCATCAACATACGTGTTTATTATGGTCTGAATCGGTCCATAGCCCGATACAGCTCCCATATAAATCGATCTCTTTATTTTACTTTTTGAGCTCACAAAGAGCGCAATTCTTATTCGAATTGGCTGACATTTTACACAGGTCTCCAGGTCTCGCTCTAATAGCAGAGCAAATCTTTTCTTATATCCTTTTTTTTTTGCCTAAGAAGAGATGCCGGGAAAAGAACTCGACAAATGCGATCCATGGTGGAGGGTATATAAGATTCGGCCCGGCCGAACTTAGCACGCTTTTACTTGTTACACTTGTGATCACTTGCCCCTGAATCAACATACCAATTTTCGCTCTCGTCCGAGTTAACAAGCATCACCTCATTCATAAAAGCTGAACCATCATTTTGTGCGTTGAATTTTTATACCCTCCACCATAAGATGGGGGGTATACTAATTTCGTCATTCTGATTGTAACTACTCGAAATATTCGTCTGAGACCCCATAAAGTATATATATTCTTGATCGTCGTGACATTTTATGTCGATCTAGCCATGTCCGTCCGTCTGTCCGTCCGTCCGTCCGCCCGTCCGTCTGTCTGTCGAAAGCACGCTAACTTCCGAAGGAGTAAAGCTAGCCGCTTGAAATTTTGCACAAATACTTCCTATTAGTGTAGGTCGGTTGGTATTGTAAATGGGCCATATCGGTCCATGTTTTGATATAGCTGCCATATAAACCGATCTTGGGTCTTGACTTCTTGAGCCTCTAGAGTGCGCATTTCTTATCCGATTGGGATGAAATTTTGCACGACGTGTTCTGTTATTATATCCAACAACTGTGCCAAGTATGGTTCAAATCGGTTCATAACCTGATATAGCTGCCATATAAACCGATCTTGGGTCTTGACTTCTTGAGCCTTTAGAGTGCGCAGTTCTTATCCAATTGGAATGAAATTTTGCACGACGTGTTTTGTTATGATATCCAACAATTGTCCCAAGTATGGTTCAAATCGGTCTATAACCTTATATAGCTGTCATATAAACCGATCTTGGGTCTTGACTTCTTGAGCCTCTAGAGCCTCTAGAGGGCGCAATTCCTATCCGATTTGAATGAATTTTGGCACGTAGTATTTTGTTATGATATCCAACAACTGTGCCAAATATGGTTCAAATCGGTTCATAACCTGATATAGCTGTCATATAAACAGATCTGGGGACTTGACTTCTTGAGGGCGCAGTTCCTATCCGATTTGGCTGAAATTTAGCAAGACGTTTTTTATTGTTACTTTCAACAACTATGTCAAATAAAGTACAAGTCGGTTCATAACCCGATATAGGTGCCATATAAACCGATCTGGGATCTTGACTTCTTGAGCCTCTAAAGGTCGCAATTATTATCCGATTTGCCTGAAATTTTGTACGACGGATTCTTTCATGACCATCAACATACGTGTTTATTATGGTCTGAATCGGTCCATAGCCCGATGCAACTCCCATATAAATCGATCTCTCTATTTTACTTTTTGAGCTCACAAAGAGCGCAATTCTTATTCGAATTGGCTGACATTTTACACAGGTCTCCAACATATAATTTAATTGTGGTCCAAACCGGACCATATCTTGATATCGCTCTAATAGCAGAGCAAATCTTTTCTTATATCCTTTTTTGCCTAAGAAGAGATGCCGGGAAAAGAACTCGACAAATGCGATCCATGGTGGAGGGTATATAAGATTCGGCCCGGCCGAACTTAGCACGCTTTTACTTGTTTTCGTTCTGGGCAATCTCGTTTCCAATGACCTGTTTTGCCACAATAAAAACAATTTTCTTTCTTGGTAACAGTTGGTCCTACGTATTTCTTGTTACCCTGTCGTTTCTTATGATTTTTCGCTACAAAAGCTTCTGATTTTTGCGGTTGAATACCCAGTCTTCATTCCTCCATACATAGACGACTTGACAAATTTTTCACCGTCCGCTCGCTCCTTTCAGTTGCTTCCCACGACGAAAAGAAATGTCTATATTCATCCGGTAGTGTCATCAGAATTTTGGTTATCAGCATGTTATCCGTTATCTTTTCACCTAAATCACCCAATTGTTTGGCAATTTCCTGCAATTTTGGTATATGCACCGATATGCTGTCTCCAGGATCTTTCGAATATTGGAAAAATTGCTGTTGCAGGATATGATTAGATGTTGCTGACTTCTGTTCATAAATGCTTTCCAAGATAGTCCACATTTCTGCTGATGTTTCACAATTAATTATGTGCATTAATGGCTCTTCTTCCATAGCGACAACAATGATTTTTTGAGCTTTTGCATCCTTCGACTTTCACAATCGCAATTCCGGTTGTTCCGCTGGTTGCTGCGTAGTTCCATCCACAATGCCCCATAAATCGCTGGCACGTAAAATTACCCTTATTTGAAACTTCCACAACGTCCAACCTTCTACACCGCTCAACTTGGATATTTTGATGTCCTCCATGTCCTCTAGCTTCTTGAATCCTTTTTGTGGCCGTTAAATGTATTCTTTTCTTTAATTATGGGTGTCTGGGCCCATAACCTGTTCAGAAATTTCAAAAAGCTTGTTTGTCGTTTGAAGAATTTGTAAAGACTAATATATTTTATTGAGAAAAATGTATACTAAGAAGAATAATTTGCAAAGCCTACTTGAATTATTTTCTGTAGCATACAACAAAGTATTTTAATATAAAGTAGATACGAACAATATAAATAAATTTCTCCAACAGCTACATCATATTCTTGACCGATTTGGACTGTACTTGGCACAGTTGTTGGAAGTCATAACAGAACACTATGTGGAAAATATCAGCCAAATCAGATGAAAAGTGAGGCTTTCAGGGGCTCTAAATGGGAGGTCGGTTTATATGGAATCTTAATCAGGCTCTCGACGGATTTGAACAATACTTGACACGGTTGTTGAAAGTCATAACAGAACACCATGTGCCAAATTTCATCCAAATCGGATAAAAATTGCGGCTTAAGGGGCTCAAGAAGTCAAATCGGGAGATCGGCTTATATAGGAGCTAGGGACGTAGCCAGGGGGGCCGAGCTCCCAACTCAAAAATTAATTTGTCTAAAGAAAAAATTTTAATTAAATTTATTCTAAACAAAAACTTCATTGAAATTTTTTATAATGATCAAATTTCATATTTATTATATTCTACAAAGACAACATTTTGATGAGGCCCGGGTCGCCTCAAATTCTTAAAACAAAAATTTAATGAAATTCTTAATAAACAAAAAAAAAATTTAATGAAATTTTCCACAGACAAAACTTCAGCAGTAAAGACAAATTTATAAAAATTTTATAAAATTATTTCTAAAGACTACATATTATTGAATTCTTTTTAAGGACTAACTTTCAGCGAAAAACTCTTTAAAGACAAGCTAACCTCGAGATTATTTTTTAAATTTTGCATAAACATTTTGAAAGTTTTTTTTATCTTATGCTTATCTGTCCCAAACAACATTTTCCTAAAATTTTTTCTATAGGTAAATTTCAATAAATATTTTTAAAGATTTGTCCGATTTTGATGAAATTTTATATCTATATATAGAAGAGACGTGTGATTGACTGATCAGCGCCCAGCCCAAACGGCTATAGCTAGAGTCATGAAATATGTCACGATTGTGAGTCCTGAGTCGTATTCGTACGTTTGGTACTAAAAAGTACGAAATTGTCACCTTAAACCTAGCGCGAATGGATGTGACTAGAATAATGATTTTAGGCTCAAATTAAAGAGCGTCTTGAAAATACAATGAAATGAATGAAATACAATGGTGACAAAAATTTCCCAAAATAGTACCTAAAGTGGGAAAATGGTACGTTCAGTACCGCAATTGGTACTTTTTGGTACCTTATTTGTTAATTGAACTAGAACTTTTAATTTTGGAATTTATGAACACTATGGGAACCTATTTTAGGATGCCAAAAGAGATTTTTGATATTTAGAAACAAAAAAGTACCAAAAAAGGTTCGAAATAGGTGAACTTTGCATAGGGCGAACGGGTAGAGCTAGAACTTCGAAATTTGGCTTAAATGATTGTTGTTGCGAAATAAAAAGGGTAGATAGCAAAAATATGAAAACTAATAATGGAAACAGAAAAAGCGTACGTTTAGTACCGTATTTGGTACAATTTAATACTTTCCTTACAGATTTAACTAGGGCTCTGGATTCTAACATGTAGTAATTTTTAACAAGTCATACATTTTGGGACCGAAACGTACTTTTACACTGAACGGAGAAGGGTAAAATTAAACAAGTAAAAGCGTGCTAAGTTCGGCCGGGCCGAATCTTATATACCCTCCACCATGGATCGCATTTGTCGATTTCTTTTCCCGGCATCTCTTCTTTGGCAAAACAGGATATAAGAAAAGATTTGCTCTGCTATTAGAGCGATATCAAGATATGGTCCGGTTTGGACCACAATTAAATTATATGTTGGAGACCTGTGTAAAATGTCAGCCAATTCGAATAAGAATTGCGCTCTTTGTGAGCTCAAAAAGTAAAATAGAGAGATCGATTTAAATGGGAGCTGTATCGGGCTATGGACCGATTCAGACCATAATAAACGTAATAATAAACGTAAACGTAATAAAACGTATGTTGATGGTCATGAAAGAATCCGTCGTACAAAATTTCAGGCAAATCGGATAATAATTGCGACCTCTAGTGGCTCAAGAAGTCAAGATCCCAGATCGGTTTATATGGCAGCTATATCAGGTTATGAGTCGACTTGTATTTTATTTGACATAGTTGTTGAAAGTAACAATAAAAAAACGTCTTGCGAAATTACAGCCAAATCGGATAGAAATTGAGCCCTCTAGAAGCTCAAGAAGTCAAGTCCCCAGATCGGTTTATATGACAGCTATATCAGGTTATGAACCGATTTGAACCATATTTGCAACAGTAGTTGGATATCATAACAAAATACTTCGTGCAAAAATGCATTCAAATTGGATAAGAATTGCGCCCCCTAGAGGCTCAAGAATTCAAGACCCAAGATCGGTTTATATGACAGCTATATAAGGTTATGGACCGATTTGAACCATACTTGACACAGTTGTTGGATATCGTAACAAAACACGTCGTGCAAAATTTCATTCCAATCGGATAAGAATTGCGCACTCTAGAGGCTCAAGAAGTCAAGACCCCAGATCGGTTTATATGGCAGCTATATCAGGTTATGGACCGATTTGAACCATACTTGGCATATTTGTTGGATATAATAACGAAACACGTCGTGCAAAATTTCAGGCAAATCGGATAATAATTGCGACCTCTAGTGGCTCAAGAAGTCAAGATCCCAGATCGGTTTATATGGCAGCTATATCAGGTTATGAACCGACTTGTATTTTATTTGACATAGTTGTTGAAAGTAACAATAACAAGTAAAAGCGTGCTAAGTTCGGCCGGGCCGAATCTTATATACCCTCCACCATGGATCGCATTTGTCGAGTTCTTTTCCCGGCATCTCTTCTTAGGCAAAAAAGGATATAAGAAAAGAGTTGCTTTGCTATTAGAGCGACATCAAGATATGGTCCGGTTTGGACCACAATTAAATTATATGTTGAAGACCTGTGTAAAATGTCAGCCAATTCGAATAAGAATTCCGCCCTTTGGGGGCTCACGAAGTAAAATAGACAGAACGATTTATATGGGATCTGTATCGGGCTATAGACCGATTCAGACCATAATAAACACGTTTGTTGATGGTCATGAGAGGATCCGTCGTACAAAATTTCAGGCATATCGGATAATAATTGCGACTTCTAGGGGTCAAGAAGTCAAGATTCCAGATCGGTTTATATGGCAGCTATATCAGGTTATGAACCGATTTGAACCTTATTTGACATAGTTGTTGAAAGTAAAAATAAAATACGTCATGCAAAATTTCAGCCAAATCGGATAGGAATTGCGCCCTCTAGAAGCTCAAGAAGTCAAATCCCCAGATCTGTTTATATGACAGCTATATCAGGTTATGGACCGATTTCAACCATACTTGGCACAGTTGTTGGATATCATAACGAAATACTTGGTGCCAAAAATTGATTCCAATCGGATTAGAATTGCGCACTCTAGAGGCTCAAGAAGTCAAGACCCAAGATCGGTTTATATGGCAGCTATATCAGGTTATAGACCGATTTAAACCATACTTGGCACAGTTGTTGGGTATCATAACAAAACACGTCGTGCGAAATTCCATTTCAATCGGATAAGAATTGCGCCCTCTAGAGGCTCAAGAAGTCAAGACCCAAGATCGGTTTATATGGCAGCTATATCAGGTTATGAACCGATTTGAACCATACTTATCACAGTTGTTGGACATAATAACAAAACATGTCGTGCAAAATTTCATTTCAATCGGATAAGAATTGCGCACGCTACAGGCTCAAGAAGTCAAGACCCAAGATCGGTTTATATGGCAGCTATATCAGGTTATGGACCGATTTGAACCATACTTGGCACACTTGTTGGATATAATAACAAAACACGTCGTGCGAAATTCCATTTCAATCGGGTAAGAATTGCGCCCTCTAGAGGCTCAAGAAGTCAAGACCCAAGATCGGTTTATATGGCAGCTATATCAGGTTATAGACCGATTTGAACTGTACTTGGCACAGTTGTTGGATATCATAGCAAAACACGTCGTGCAAAATTTCATTCCAATCTGATAAGAATTGCGCACTCTAGAGGCTCAAGAAGTCAAGACCCAAGATCGGTTTATATGGCAGCTATATCAAAACATGGACCGATATGGCCCATTTACAATACCAACCGACCTACACTAATAAGAAGTATTTGTGCAAAATTTCAAGCGGCTAGCTTTACTCCTTCGGAAGTTAGCGTGCTTTCGACAGACAGACGGACGGACGGACGGACGGACGGACGGACGGACGGACGGACGGACGGACGGACGGACGGACGGACAGACGGACGGACATGGCTAGATCGACATAAAATGTCGCGACGATCAAGAATATATATACTTTATGGGGTCTCAGACGAATATTTCGAGTAGTTACAAACAGAATGACGAAATTAGTATACCCCCCATCTTATGGTGGAGGGTATAAAAAAACGTCTTGCGAAATTACAGCCAAATCGGATAGAAATTGAGCCCTCTAGAAGCTCAAGAAGTCAAGTCCCCAGATCGGTTTATATGACAGCTATATCAGGTTATGAACCGATTTGAACCATATTTGGCACAGTTGTTGGATATCATAACAAAATATTACGTGCAAAAATGCATTCAAATTGGATAAGAAGTGCGCCTTCTAGAGGCTCAAGAAGTCAAGACCCAAGATCGGTTTATATGGCAGCTATATCAGGTTATGAACCGATTTGAATCATACTTGGCACAGTTGTTGGATATCACAACAAAACACGTCGTGCAAAATTTCATCCCAATCGGATAAGAAATGCGCACTCTAGAGGCTCAAGAAGTCAAGACCCAAGATCGGTTTATATGGCAGCTATATCAAAACATGGACCGATATGGCCCATTTACAATACCAACCGACCTACACTAATAAGAAGTATTTGTGCAAAATTTCAAGCGGCTAGCTTTACTCCTTCGGAAGTTAGCGTGCTTTCGACAGACAGACGGACGGACATGGCTAGATCGACATAAAATTTTACGACGATCAAGAATATGTATACTTTATGGGGTCTCAGACGAATATTTCGAGTAGTTACAATCAGAATGACGAAATTAGTATACCCCCCATCTTATGGTGGAGGGTATAAAAAAATTGCCAAAAATGATCGATGTCTTGGCAAATATATGATATGTTGTACCAAGTATGAAATGTTAAAATTATACAAGGAGTGAAATAAAAAGTACTTAAGAGCTGTAATTGGTACTTTTTAGTATTTTCTTTATAGATTGAGCTACAGATTTGAAATTTGGAATATAGGCACATCTTGGCAGTATGTACCGGATGACTAGAAGATTTTTTGATATTCGCACATTATGGTACTAAAACTTACAATATGGCACCTTCTTTACGGATTGAGCTACAGCTCTGAAATTTGGAATAAAGTTACATCTAGGCACTATTTACCGAGCGACTAGAAGATTTTTTTTATTTTCGTTCATTTTGGTTCTATACAAGGAGTGAAATAAAAAGTACTTAAGAGCTGTAATTGGTACTTTTTAGTATTTTCTTTATAGATTGAGCTACAGATTTGAAATTTGGAATATAGGCACATCTTGGCAGTATGTACCGGATGACTAGAAGATTTTTTGATATTCGCACATTATGGTACTAAAACTTACAATATGGCACCTTCTTTACGGATTGAGCTACAGCTCTGAAATTTGGAATAAAGTTACATCTAGGCACTATTTACCGAGCGACTAGAAGATTTTTTTTTTATTTTCGTTCATTTTGGTTCTAAATCATACAAAGTGGTACTTTATTTACAGACTGAACTACATCTGTAAAATAAGGGAAACAGGTACATCTTGGCAGTATGTTACGGATGACTAGAAGATTGTTTTGAAATTTACACATTTAGGTACTAAAATGTACAAAATTGTACATTATTAACGGATTGAGAAAAAGATCTCAAAATTGCGATACAGTTATAACTTAGCTGTATTTATCGACCGACGAGAGTTTTTTTTTTTTTTAATTCGTACATTTAGGCACAAAAACTTTCAAAATGTTTTTTCTTACCTTACTTTACTTTAATTGGCTACTACAGAATATTTATTCCACTAGCCGAACGTAGAATAGCGTTCCAAGCACCTCGATCTTCTGCGCTCATTCTAAAATCTCTGACACCAAGTTTCGAGGTGTCTCCCACAACTTGATCTTTCCATCGGGCTTTTGGTCTTCCCGGTTTGCGTGTACCTCCGTGTTTGCCTTCAAAAGACTTCTTTGCTGGAGCTTCTTCATCCATTCTGACAACATGACCTAACCAACGCAGCCGTTGTATTTTGATGCGTGTAACTATGCTATCGTCGTCATACAGCTCGTGGTTCATACGTCGCCTATATTCTCCGTTAACGCAAACTGGTCCATATATTTTACGAAGAATCTTTCTCTCAAATACTCCAAGCACTGCCTCATCTGCTTTCACAAATACCCATGCTTCAGAACCATATAACAGCACGGGTAGTATCAGTGTCTTGTTAAGTGTAGTCTTCGTCTGTCGAGAGATGACCTTGTTTCTAAACTGCTTACTTAGTCCAAAGTAGCATCTGTGTGCCAGTATTATTCTTCGCTTTATCTCAAAACTGGTGTCATTCGTTTCGGTTACGGCGGTGCCGAGATAGATAAAGTTACAGACCCATTTTCACTGACTCCCTTTTGATTCTTTTAAAGGCTGCAGTTACTACTTCCGGTGACCGACCTATGATATCGATATCGTCGGCATAGGCAAGTAGCATGTGCTCTCTTGTGATTAGTGTGCCATATCTATTCACTTCTGCATCCCGTACAATCTTCTCCAGCAGGATATTAAAGAGATCACACGATAGGCTGTCTCCTTGTCTGAAACCTCGTTTGGTATTAAATGATTCGGAGAGATTCTTTCCTATTCTTACTGAGGAACGCGTATCAGCAAGTGTCATCCTGCAGAGTCTTATTAATTCTGCAGGGATACCAAACTCAGACATGGCTTGAAATACCTTTGAACGTAAAGAAGTATCGAAGGCGGCTTTGTAGTCAAAAAAGAGGAGGTAGGTATTGATTTGTCCTTCTCGGGTCTTTTCCAGGATTTGGCGCAGTGTGAATATCTGGTCTAGGGTGGATTTACCAGGTCTAACGCCGCATTGATAGGGCCCAATTATCTCATTGACATTAGGTTTTAATCTTTCACACAGTACGCTCGAGAGTATCTTGTATGCGATGGGGAGAAGACTTATTCCTCTGTAGTTGGCACATTCCGTCTCCTTTCTTATGTACGGGACATAGTATGCTGAGATTCCAATCATCGGGTATGCGTTCTTCTAGCCAGATTGCGCAGATAAGCTGATGCATACGCCTTATCAGCGTGTCGCCTCCGGTCTTAAATAGTTCAGCGGGTAACCCGTCGGCTCCTGCTGCCTTGTTGTTCTTTAGTCGGGTTACTGCTACTTGGACCTCATTCTGACTAGGAGGTAAACATTCTATACCATCATCAGGGATTGGTTCTGCGGTATCCTCTTCGCCGCCAACATCGGACACTAGCAGTTGGGTAAAATGTTCTTTCCGTATCCTCAGCATGTTGTCTGTGTCAGTTACCAAATTTCCTTCTTTGTCGCTGCAGGAGGATGTGCCTGCACCAAAGCCATCGGTTTGGTGTTTAATTCTTTGGTAGAATTTCCGGACTTTATTCTGACTCCTGTACATCTCAATTCGCTCGCACTCACGTCTCCTTCATCTGGAGTTGCTACTGATTGCAGGGTTGCTTTATATGCCGCATTCTTGGCTTCAGTAGCATCTCGACACTCTTGGTCGTACCATGGGTTTTTTGGAGGAGGCTTTCGGTACTCAAGTACGGATTTCGCTGCATTTTCCATGGAGTGGGCAATAGTTTGCCACTGCGCCATTATATCATCGGAACAAGGAGTGCTTTCATCAAGCAGTTGGGTCAGTCGAGTGGAGTATGCTGCTGCCATTTGTTGTGTCTGCAGCTTTTCAATGTCCAGCTTCCGTGCAGTGTCAGATCGTACTTTCCTCGCCATGTTCAAACGGGTGCGAACCTTTGCTGCAATAGGGTAATGATGCGAATATTCGATCCACGGATCGATCGTACATCTAACATGCTGGATGAATGCCTTCTATCTATCACAACGTGATCAATTTGGTGTCTCGTGTTTTGATCGGGTGACAGCCATGTGGCTTTGTGGATATTTTTATGTTGAAATCTGGTGCTACTAACTACCATGTTTTTTGCCGCGGCGAAATCTATCAGCCTCAACCCATTACTGGACTTTATCTCGTGGAGGCTAAACTTTCCGACTGTTGGACCAAACATTTCTTCCTTCCCTATTTTCGCATTAAAATCTCCCAGAACGATTTTAATATCATGGGCGGGGCAGCAGTCATATTCTCTCTCTAGGCGCTCGTAGAAAATATCCTTGGTCTGCTCGTCTTTGTCTTCCGTCGGGGCATGGGCACAAATAAGACTGATGTTGAAGAATTTGGCTTTTATGCGGATTGTGGCTAGCCTCTCATCCACCGGAGTAAAGCTGGAGACTAGGTGTTTCAGTCTTCGACTAACCACAAATCCGCAGCCAAATTCATGCCTCGTGTTATGGCAGCTATAATATAGTTCGCCACCGTTTGGTGTTGTAGTGACGCCATTCCCAGTCCATAGCACTTCCTTTAAGGCGGTTATGTCTGCCTTGTACTTCTCTAATACATCCGCCACCGCTTATACTGCACCTTCTCTATAAAGAGTGCGGACATTCCAGGTGCAGATCCGCAAATCATGGACCTTTTTTCGTTTGCGTGAGCCGTCAACGTTGGGGAGGTCCGTTTTTACTATTCCTTTGTTTTTTATAGTAGTTCTATGTTTTCGGGGGCGGGTTATTGGCCCAGCGCGCCAACCGCATGGGTTTGTGGGATTGCATGTATCCCTCGTTGTGGCGAGCCGCTTGCTCCAAGATCCGACGCTCGCCGCCAGCCGCCCCTAACCTGGGAAACAGACACTGATGTTGGCCATTTGTTATTTGAAGGCGCCAATAACTCGCCTTGTCATCTCGAGTATCATTGGCACTCAGTATTTAGTTAAGAGCCAGTGCCACCTGACTCCTCACTGAGACTCTCCTCTCGAAAATCGCTGACTGCCCGCGGCCTCATTTGCAGCTACTCCGCATAATAACGGAGCTTTCCACCATCCGCAACCTGTGGACGCGCCCGGTAGCTTTCAGCTAAGCTTCCCGTGATAACGATGGGCACCACACAAGTCGGAGCTCAAAGTTCCAGCCTGTGTGGTGCTCATAGTCATCCCGTATCGGCCGGGATGACTTACGGGTAAGGTTAAATCTATTAAAATTGCGATACAGTAACACCTTGTTTTTAGGTGTACCATCGGGGGCAACAAAGCGACCAGGCATATGCTAGTATATTTATAATTTAGAAAACTTATATTGACGTAGCAATTTTTATACCCTCCACCATAAGATGGGGGGTATACTAATTTCGTCATTCTGTTTGTAACTGCTCGAAATATTCGTCTGAGACCCCATAAAGTATATATATTCTTGATCGTCGTGACATTTTATGTCGATCTAGCCATGTCCGTCCGTCTGTCCGTCCGTCCGTCCGTCTGTCCGTCCGTCCGTCCGTCTGTCCGTCCGTCCGTCCGTCCGTCCGTCTGTCTGTCGAAAGCACGCTAACTTCCGAAGGAGTAAAGCTTGCCGCTTGAAATTTTGCACAAATACATCTTATTAGTGTAGGTCGGTTGGTATTGTAAATGGGCCATATCGGTCCATGTTTTGATATAGCTGCCATATAAACCGATCTTGGGTCTTGACTTCTTGAGTCTCTAGAGTGCGCAATTCTTATCCGATTGGAATGAAATTTTGCACGACGTGTTTTCTTACGATATCCAACAACTGTGCAAAGTATGGTTCAAATCGGTCCATAACCTGCTATAGATGCCATATAAACCGATCTTGGGTCTTGACTTCTTGAGCCTCTAGAAGGCGCAATTCTTATCCGATTGGAATGGAATTTCGCACGACGTGTTTTGTTATGATACCCAAAAACTGTGCCAAGTATGGTTTAAATCGGTTTATAACCTGATATAGCTGCCATATAAACCGATCTTGGGTCTTGACTTCTTGAGCCTCTAGAGGGCACAATTCTTATCCGATTTGAATGAGTTTTTGCACGACGTGTTTCGTTATTATATCCAACAACTGTGCCTAGTATGGTTCAAATCGGTTCATAAACTAATATAGCTGTCATATAAACAGGTCTGGGGACTTGACTTCTTGAGCTTCTAGAGGGCTCAATTTCTATCTGATTTGGCTGAAATTTTGCATGACGTATTTTATTTTTACTTTCAACAACTGTGTCAAATAAGGTTCAAATCGGTTCATAACCTGATATAGCTGCCATATAAACCCATCTGGGATCTTGACCACTAGAGGTCGCAATTATTATCCGATATGCCTGAAATTTTGTACGATGGATCCTCTCATGACCATCAACAAACGTGTTTATTATGTTCTGAATCGGTCTATAGCTCGATACAGGTCCCATATAAATCGTTCTCTCTATTTTACTTCGTGAGCCCCAATGGGCGCAATTCTTATACGAATTGGCTGAAATATTACACAGGTCTCCAACATATAATTTAATTGTGGTCCGAACCAGACCATATCTTGATATCGTTTTAATAGCAGAGCAACTCTTTTCTTATATTCTTTTTAGCCTAAGAAGAGATGCCGGGAAAACAACTCGACAAATGCGATCCATGGTGGAGGGTATATAAGATTCGGCCCGGCCGAACTTAGCACGCTTTTACTTGTTTATAGATACCATCAAATGTAACAAGACATTCAAACGGAATTCAGAAATCTCACTCCTAAGAATTTTAAAAATGTTTTCGTTTAATTTTTGGAATATAAAAAATAGCTGACTTTTGACAACCCAATTTTCCACCAAAACATGACGGGAAAGGTTGTTGTAACTTGTTTTAGTCGTCTATTTTACGATAATCCAAATTTTATTACGATACCTCTTTCTTAACACGAACTAGAATTTTTCTAAAGCAGCTCTATTCTTGGGTATTTTACGTCGTTAATGCGAAACTGGGCACTCGGAGCAACAGCAAGTGCCGTTGTATAGCGTTCGATGCCGTAAATACAACTTCCAAAAGATATTTGTATTGTGTTGGCAATCAGTGCAAAATTCAGCTCTGATTTTAAGACCAAATGTCACCGGCGATGTGTCAGTTCCTGCACGCAATAGCTCCCACAATTTCCAATTACACAGTAACAAGAATTGTGGGAGCTATATCCAAATCTGAACCGATATGGCATATTTGCAATCCCCAATGACCTACATCAATATTAAATATCTGTTTAAAATTTTAAGCGGTTAGCTTTACGCGTTCAACCGCTATCGTTATTTCGACAGACGGACGTGGCTAGTTCGACTCAGAAAGGCGAGACGATCATGAATATATATACTTTATGCTGTACCACCGCATAACGGAATGACTAGATTAGTACACCCCCATCCTATGGTGGTGGGTATAAAAATGATAAAAATAACTAATTTTTTTTTTCGTTTTGTGACTTTATTCGTTCTAAAATTCGATCGAAACAGCTGTTTTCACTTTATAAAATCTGCTGTTTTCAATGAATTGGCGAACGATTCGAATGACAAAAAGAAACAAAAACAAGTAAGAGCGTGCTAAGTTCGGCCGGGCCGAATCTTATATACCCTCCACCATTGATCGCATTTGTCGAGTTCTATACGCGGTAACTCTTTTTAGACAAACATAGAATATTGAATAAAAACTGTTATCCTATTGGAGCTATATCAAGTTATAGTCCGATTCGGACTATAAATGAATGCTGATTGACATTGTAGAAGTCATTGTGTAATATTTCAGTTCATTCGGATAAGAATTGCGCCTTGTAGGGGCTCAAGAAGCAAAATCGGGAGATAGGTTTATATAAGAGCTGTATCAAGCTATTGATCGATTCAGACCATACTAGACACGTATGTTGAAGGTCATGAGAGAAGCCCTTGTACAAAATTTCAGCCAAATCGGATGAGAATTGCGCCCTCTAGAGGTTCAAGAAGTCAAGATCCCAGATCGGTTTATATGGCAGCTATATCAGGTTCTATATCGATTTACGCCATACTTGGCACAGTTATTGGATGTTATAATAAAACACCTCATGCAAAATTTCAGCCAAATCGGATAAGAATTGCGCCCTCAATTGGCTCAAGAAGTCAAGATCCAAGATCGGTTTATATGGCAGCTATACCAGGTTATTGACCGATTTAAACCATACTTGTCACAATTGTTGGATATCACACCAAAATACGTCGTGCAAAATTTCATTCAAATCGGATAAGAATTGCGCACTCTAGATGCTCAAGAAGTCAAGCCCCAAGATCGGTTTATATGGCAGCTATATCAAAACATGAACCGATATGGCACATTTACAATACCAACCGACCTACACTAATAAGAAGTATTTGTGCCAAATTTCAAGCGGCTAGCTTTACTCCTTCGGAAGTTAGCGTGCTTTCGACAGACAGACGGACGGACGGACGGACAGACGGACGGACATGGCTAGATCGACATAAAATTTCACGACGATGAAGAATATATATACTTTATGGGGTCTCAGACGAATATTTCGAGTAGTTACAATCAGAATGACGAAATTAGTATACCCCCCATCTTATGGTGGAGGGTATAATTAGAGGTGTTTGCCGCTACTGTTTAATTGAAAAAGTTCAAATTTTCAATCACATTTTTATACCCACCACCGACGGATGGGGGTATATTCATTTTGACATTCCGTTTGCAACACATCGAAATATCCATTTCCGACCCTATAAAGTATATATATTCTTGATCAGCGTAAAAATCTAAGACGATCTAAACATGTCCGTCGGTCTGTCCGTCTGTCTGTTGAAATCACGCTACAGTCTTCAAAAACGGACGGACAGACGGACGGACATGGCTAGATCGACATAAAATTTCACGACGATGAAGAATATATATACTTTATGGGGTCTCAGACGAATATTTCGAGTAGTTACAATCAGAATGACGAAATTAGTATACCCCCCATCTTATGGTGGAGGGTATAATTAGAGGTGTTTGCCGCTACTGTTTAATTGAAAAAGTTCAAATTTTCAATCACATTTTTATACCCACCACCGACGGATGGGGGTATATTCATTTTGGCATTCCGTTTGCAACACATCGAAATATCCATTTCCGACCCTATAAAGTATATATATTCTTGATCAGCGTAAAAATCTAAGACGATCTAAACATGTCCGTCGGTCTGTCCGTCTGTCTGTTGAAATCACGCTACAGTCTTCAAAAATAGAGATATTGGGCTGAAACTTTGCACAGATTCTTTTTTTGTCCATAAGCAGGTTAAGTTCGAAGATGGGCTATATCGGACTATATCTTGATATAGCCCCCATATAGACCGATCCGCCGATTTAGGGTCTTAGGCCAATAAAAGCCACATTTATTATCCGATTTTGCTGAAATTTGGGACAGTGAGTTGCGTTAGGCCCTTTAACATCCTCCGTCAATTTGGCTCAGATCGGTTCAGATTTGGATATAGCTGCCATGTAGACCGATCCTCTGATTTAGGGTCTTAGGCCCATAAAAGCCACATTTATTATCCGATTTTGCTATAATTTGGGACAGTGAGTTTTGTTGGGCCCTTCAACGTCCTTCTTTAATTTGGCTCAGATCGGTTCAGATTTGGATATAGCTGCCATATAGACCGATCCTCCGATTTAGGGTCATAGGCCCATAAAAGCTGCATTTATTATTCGATTTTGCTGAAATTTGCGACAGTGCGCTGTCTTAGGACCTCCGACATCCTCCGTCAATTTGGCGCAGATCGGTCCAGATTTGGATATAGCTGCCATATAGACCGATCTTCCGATTTAGGTTCTTAGGCCCCTAAAACACGCATTTATTGTCCGATGTCGCCGAAATTTGGGACAGTGAGTTTAGTTAAGCCTTGACATAGTTCTGCATTATCGCACAGATCGGTCCAGATTTTTCGGTTTTAGGTTTTGGGGCCATAAAAAGCGAATTTATTATCCGTTGTTGCCGAAATTGCGGACAAAGAGCTAAGTGAGGGGCTTAACTTAGCTCTTTGTCCACATATTTCTGCTATGGGACATAAGGTATGAGTTTTGCACCGGATTTTGACGAAAGGTGCTTTACATATATACCCGAGGTGGTGGGTATCCAAAGTTCGGCCCGGCCGAACTTAACGCCTTTTTACTTGTTTATACTAAAAATATTTTAAGATTCTTAAAAAAAATTATTGAATCAATCAATTTTTTACTTGAAAACTCCAAAAATTTCAATTACGGTCGTAATTGGAAAAAAGTTTATATTCAATCAAAATAATGATTGATTAAAATAATTTTTTAATTGAAAACATTTTAAGCAACAAAATATTTAGAAGTTTCGTGAAGGCGATCACGATAGTACACACAAACTGGAACGACCAAAAGCACGATGGAGAGATCAAGTGGTGAGAGACATCTCGAAAGAGTCAGAGATTATAGAAGGAGCGCAGAAGATCGAGGCGCTTGGAACGCTATTCTACTTTCGGCTAATGAGATAATGTCATAGGCAATTAAAGAAAAGTAAGTCACGATTTAGACAAGCTACACAAATTGTCATCTGAAAACTAGATGATTTCACGAAAGCAAAGAAGAAGCCATAAAGAAGTAATTGTTGTCCAGGGCATTGAACCTACCAAATTAGGCACAAGAGAAATATGAACTTTATGACCAGTAACGAAATTCGATCTCTATCAACCTCGTTTTCACATTATTACATACTTTACAAATAGCTCTAAAGCAGGAAAGATATTGAAAATATTTTGCCTTAAATCCGAAAGTTTGGTACCAAAGAAACGAGAGAATAAAGTTAAGATTGTAGCAGCAGGCATAAACTTGTTATTCTCTTTAAAATAATTATTGATGTTATCTTGGCTTTGGTCCTTCAGGTTTCTCTTCTTTGAAGTCGTCGAGAATATTCACAGATATTACCAAAATTGTGATTATATTTATTTTATAATTAAACGCCAGATTTATGCAATTTTTTTTCATATTTATAAAATTGCAAAAACATTTTTGCGAGATGCAGCTAATCTTAGGGGAAATTTCTAGCTACGCCAATGGGAATCTTGAGACGAATCAGACGACTATCGACCACATTTCTGATGTCTGGCGGATTTCAGGACACTGAAAATCCCCCTGCTACTATCGAAACAGGAGGGGAGGCGTCACAACTGGACCCGAGAAGCTCCATGTGGGTGGGCCATCAGGTTGGGTTGGGCTCAAGGTGTGCGCCAGCGGGGACAGACGGAATTCAAAAGGTACTTCAATAGCAGCAGCTAGTGAAGCATCTATGTCGGAATCGTCCACAACGCAAGTGTCCAGTATCCTGAGGAAGAGAGGTTTCACTGCTTTCTCCACTGACCTTGGATGCGTATGGAAACTCATCATGACAAGACCGAACGAATCCTGTGAGGATGAACTCAGGTGATCTCAAAATACTAGGCTAACGCAAAGGAAGTGGAAATTTTGAATCCTATCTATGGTTCGGTTTCTGCAGCTAAATCTTCACAAATTTAAAGACGCTTAGGCGACACTAAAGGTCGTTCTAATGGCGAAGGATTGGATGTGGTTCTTATCCGGGAACCATGGATGTGTACAGGAATGGTTTGTGGACTAAGAATTCCTGGATTTAACCTACTTAAGGCTACGGGGAATGGACGACATAGAACCCGTATTCTTGCAAAGAGTAGTCGAAATGTTTTTATTCTTTCGTCTCAAAGCACTGAAGATTCAGTAATAGCCAGCCTTGAAATTAGTAAGTCTCAATACTAGCTGGCTTCCTATATACGGCACATGATTCAGAGATGCCACCTTCAAGCCTTAAGTTGATACTTGAAGTCGCTTGTGCAGGGAAAAAGAGCCTCATTGTAGGAAGTGATGCTGATGAAAATCACCAGATATTAGGGAAATTCGGATATCAACGAAAGGGGTGAGGTGATTATCGAATATACTATACGTTATAATCAGGCGATTTGTAATAAAGGGAATAAACCAACTTTTATAACGAAGAACAGGCAGGAGGTACTAGATGTAACATTTCTATAGGAAGATATGAGCGTATAGATATTTGACTGAGAAGCTTTGGATGACCACAGCTTCTCTGATCATCGTTGAAAAAGCTTCAGCCTTGGAGAAAATACTGCAATTCGCCTTTCTTCTGTTTAGCCGAGGAAACAGAAGAAAGGCGAATTGGGATGAATTTTGGCAAACTTTCTGCAGGACTATTCCTTCTAGATCAGAAACTGCGGAGGACAAAGACATAATGATCAAACGGATGACGAAGTCCCCGAATGACTCTCTTGTGTCAGCCAGTCCCTGTTTGCGTATCACAGGTTGAAATACAAATTGTGTGCGACAGACTGGATCTTTGAATTAGGGAGATACAGCGGTCAAAAAAAGTATTCATCATTCAATGTTTTTTTTTTAATAAGTCTACAAAAGACAATTGGAATAAAAACATATTAAACTAATGATGCAGTAGTGCTTGTGTGATATATATGTACACAATTTCATTGTTTTTAAAGAAAAAAATAGTATTTATTGGAACAAAAAGGGCCATTTTACAGCTGAACACAAAAAATTAAACAAAAAAAGTATTCATCATTGCAAAAAAACAAAAAAATAAATAACATAATTTAAAAAAATTAATACTTTGTTATTCGACCACCGCGTCTTATAACTTCTTTTAAACGGTTTGACATCGATTGGACTAATTTAGCGGTTATATTTTGGTCTATATTAGTCCATTCCTCCATTATCACCTGTTGCATTTGACTCTTGCTCGAAAAATTGCGCGTTCTCAATTTGCGTTCGAGATGTTCCCAAAGATGTTCAATTGGGTTCAAGTCGGGACTTTGAGGAGGAGTTTTAATGACTTTGGGGCAGTTATACAGCATCCACATCTTGGTATTTAAAGCAGAATGTTTGGGGTCATTATCTTGATAATATTGAAAGTTATTACCAAGCCCAAGTTTTACAGCACTATCTTTTAAATTCCTCTTTAAAATGTCAATGTAATACTTATGATCCATTACTCCATTAATAATTTTAAGATTTCCGCTCCTGAAGCCGCCATACACCCCCAAACCATTAAACCACCTCCACCATGTTTTACAGTAGCAACTGTGTTTCGTTCTTCAAGCTCTGTATTTGGTTTTCTGTACACTATGACCTTTCCATCGCACCCAAAAAGATTAAACTTGCTCTCGTCTGCAAAAATGACTGTTTTCCAAAATGATTCGGGATGTTTTACATACATTTTTGCGAAGTTTAGCCTTTTCACTCGGTTTATTTTATTTATAAAGGGCTTCTTACGTGCAGTTCTTCCTCTGTAACTATGCCTTTTGAGTATATTTCGAATTGTTTGTGTAGTAACTTCCTTCCCTAAATATTCCATAGTGTTTTTACGAAGAATGGTCGCATTTGTCTTCGGAGTTTTCTGAACTTGCCGCACTAGCCAACGCACATCTCCAACTGAAAGTGCTTTTGGTCGATCAGATCTTGGTTTATTGTCAACAGTTTTCGTTTCTGTCCACTTTCTGATGATGGATTGTATAGTAGATCGTGGTCTATTTAATATTTCACTGATAGTTTTTTGAGTTAAACCATTCCTGTGGTGTTTTATTATCAAAACTTTTACCTCATCAGAAACCTCGTTTTGCTTACGACCCATTTTGACAAAAACTATATTTTCAATGAAATTAAATATTTGCTGTCAAGGGCAAAGCCTCCTTTACTAAATAAAACAGAAAAGGGGGATTCCCAAATAATATTTGAATTTGACTTTGATGATAGCACATCAATGATGAATACTTTTTTGTTCTGTTTTTGGTGTTATTATATAAAATTGCATTTTTTGCGCTAATTAAATTTATTTTTTGAATTTATTTTAAAACATATTACGAAAAATAAACTACTGCATAAAACTGCATTATTTGTTTACTTTAAATTTTCTTCAATTACCCAAAATAAGTGAATTTATTATCAATTTTGCTAATGATGAATACTTTTTTTGACCGCTGTATACTCTGATTGTATCAGCATAACTTACATACCTGTAGGGTGGAGAGGCAATGCTTCACTCCGAAAGCAAGGAAACCGTACCACACGAAGGCGAAAGATTTTCGTCGTTAGTCAGTCATCCTCGACTCTGACTCCGAGCGCTTAAAATATTAAAATTTATCTTTCAAAATTGTTTTAATATTCTTAATATTTCATGACCATTTAATGAAAAATTTTGTATAATAATGACTTTAACATAAAACCACACCAGCTGTCAAAAGTAATAGGCTCATCGCTATTAATTGATTTTTTTTTAAACAGAAACCAACAAATGCAAGAAGACTCTAAAATGGTTTCTAGAAATCTCACTCCCAAAAATTTTGGAAAAATTTTTTGTTTGGTTTATTGATTTTTGTCCGTCCGTCGTTTTGTTTAAATTTGAAAAAAATAGTTCAAATTTGGATATAACTCCCACATTAATATATCTATATTCGCCCGATCTGGAATAATACTGCTATTTATATGTATATGTGACGCACGATTTTTACTTCAAAAGCCTTTGCAAAAGCGTTTATCAACAGATCTTCTCAATATTTGGCTCATTTCCTCTACGACTCCTTAAATATGTACGAATTTTGGTCGAAGTTCTACAAGGAGGCAAGATGTTAACAAAGTTTTTCAAAACAAAATTTCAATGCTCTTTTTTCTTAAGACAAAATTTCAAAGTAATTTTTTCCAAACACAAAATTTTAATGAAATTGTTTTTAAGAAATTTTTAAAGCTATTTTTCAAAAGAATTATTCATTGAATTTTTTTTTAATATATATTTTTAATAAAAGAATTACTTAACTCAAAATTCCTTGGACATTTTTTAGGACAATATTTCAAAGAAGTTTAAAAAAATGTATTAACATTTGGCTTAAAGACAAAAAATGCATTTTTCTCAAAGGGCAAAATTTCAGTTATATTGTAAAATTTTAAAGATAAAATTTTAACGCACTTTTTATACCGACCACCGAAGGATGGGGGTATATTCATTTTGTCATTCCGTTTGCAACACATCGAAATTGAGTTGTGTTAGTCTCCTTGACATCCTGCGTCAATTTGGCTCAGATCGGTTTAGATTTGGATATAGCTGTCATATAGACCGATCCTCCGATTGAGGGTCTTAGGCCCATACAAGGCACATTTATTGTCTGATGTCGCCGGAATTTGGGACATAGAGTTAGGTTAAATCCCTTGACATAGTTCTACATTATGGCACAGATCGGTTAAGATTTGGATATATAGCTGTCATATAGACCGATCTCTCGGTTTTTGGTTTTGGGGCCAGAAAAAGCGCATTTATTGTCCGATGTCGCCGCAATTTGGGACAGTGAGTTGTGTTGGGCCCTTCCACATCCTTTTGCAATTTCACTCAGATCGATCAATATTTGGATTTAAATGCCATATAGACCGATATCTCGATTTAAAGTCTTGGTCCCAAAAAAGACGCATTTATAATCCGATTTAACAGAAATTTGACACATTGACTTATGTTAGGCTTTTCAACATCCATGTTGTATATGGTTCAGATCAGTTTATTTTTAGATATAGCTACTAAAAAGACCAATATTTTGTTATACATAATTGAGCATTGACTTGTACTTATTAGTATTTGGTCCAAATCGGATCATATTTCGATATAACTACTATGGGACAAAAGGTAGGACCATGTATTTCACTGGATTTTGATGAAAAGTGCTTTACATAGATACCCGAGGTGGTGGGTATCCAAAGTTCGGCCCAGCCGAACTTAACGCCTTTTTACTTGTTTCTTAAAACAAAATTCTAATGAATTTTCAGGAAACTTTTTCTTAAGACAACATTGTTATAAATCTTTTTATATTTTTAAATTTCAGTGACATTTTTCTGAAGAAAATTATTGAAAGATGCTCTTAGACAACACATGAAAAACATTTTCTCAAAAAACAAAATTTCGGTAAAAGTTTCTCCAAGAGAAATTTAGTTTTTTATTTTTTTAATTTTGCTGTTTTTCAATTCATGCTTGAAGTGTTTTTGTTTTTATACCCTCCACCATGGGATGGGTGTATACTAGTTTCGTCATTCGTTTGTAACATAACGAAATATTCTGAAACCCCATAAAGTAAATATAATATGGAACCCAAATAGAAGGTATTCGAAAATCGATTACGAATTTGTTATTTATTTCCAGGATTTCCAGAACATACCAGTAAGGAACAGAGAATACTTCTCTCATATCAATGAGTACAGTCCGATTAAAGTTTAAGTTAACTGATAAGGGGCCTCCCTTTTTATACCGAGTCCGAACGGCGACACATTTTAGTAGAGAAGGTTTAACATGGCAGGATACTTTACAAATGTAGCAAGCATTAGTAAGGGGATAACCACCGCCGAAAATTTTGTTGATGTTCACGACGGGACTTGAAATCAGGCGTTTGTCGTCATAAGACATGCTTTCCTCTGCGCCACGGTGGTCTCCATATGTTGTGATATAGCTGCCATATAAACCGATCTTCAGATTTGGCTTATTGAACCTTTAGAAGCAGCAATTACCTCCTGATTCGGTTAAAATTTTGCAATTAAAAATTTTGCTATGTATTTGAATAAGTAAAAGCATACTAAGTTCGGTCGTGCCGAATCTTAGGAACCCATCATTAGTATTCTGTTAAAAATGTATACAAAATATATTTAGTTCAAGAGAATAATTTTATTTTACATATTAAATCTCTGTCAAACTAGCAAAAATTAAAGCTTCTACGAACAGAACATAGATAATCAAGAGACCGGTTTATATGGGATCTATATCAGATTATAGACCGATTTGGCAAAGTTGTTGGAAGTCATAAAAAAACACTACATGCAAAATTTCAGCTAAATCGCACAAAAATTGCGGCTAGTAAGGGCTCAAGAAATTAAATCGGGAGATCGGTTTATATTGGAGCCATATCTAGATCTGAACCTATATAGCCCATTTGCAATCCCCAACGACCTATATCAATATTAAGCATGTTTACAAAATTTCAAGCGGCTAGCTTTAGCTCCCCAAAATGATTTTGTCTGTAGAAAAAAATTAAATTCAATTTTTTCAAAGACAAAACTTTATCACAATTTTTCCTAAAGACAAGATTTTAATAATTCAGCCCGGACCGGACCTCCTTCGAAACTATTTTTTAAAGACAACATTTCATTACAATTTTTCCTAAGGACAAAATTTCAATAAATGTTTTTCTAAAACTACATTTTATTAATATTTTTTCTAAAGACTATATTTCAGTGAAGAATTTTCTAAAGACGAACTTTTGGTCAGCCTACCTCGAAAGAATTTTATAAAGTAAAAATTTCAATAAATTTTTTTGTGCCAATGCATTTTCCGACACTTTATTTTGCTTAAACATTTGTAAAGTTTTTATACCCTCCACCATAGGATGGGCGGTATACTAATTTCGTCATTCTGTTTGTAACTACTTGAAATATTCCTCTGAGACCCCATAAAGTACATATATTCTTGATCGTCGCGACATTTTATGTCGATCTAGCCATGTCCGTCCGTCCGTCTGTCTGTCGAAAGCACGCTTACTTCCGAAGGAGAGAAGCTAGCCGCTTGAAATTTTGCACAAATACTTCTTATTAGTGTAGGTCGGTTGGTATTGTAAATGGGCCATATCGGTCCGTGTTTTGATATAGGTGCCATATAAACCGATCTTGGGTCTTGACTTCTTGAGCCTCTAGAGGGCGCAATTCTTATCCGTTTTGAATGTGAACTGTGCCAGATATGGTTCAAATCAGTTCATAACCTGATATAGCTGCCATATAAACAGATCTGGGGACTTGACTTTTTGAGCTTCTAGAGGGCACAATTCCTATCAGATTTAGCTGAAATTTTGCACGACGTATTTTATTTTAACTTTCAACAACTGTATCAAATAAGGTTTAAATCGGTTCATAACCTGATATAGCTGCCATATAAATCGATCTGGGATCTTGACTTCTTGAGCCTCTAGAGATCGCAATTATTATCCGATTTGCCTGAAATATTGTACGACGGATCCTCTCTTGACTGTCAACATACGTGTTAATTATGATCTGAATCGGTCTAGCCCGATACAGCTCCCATATTAATCGATCTCTCTATTTTACTTCTTGAGCCCCCAAAGGGCGCAATTCTTATTCGAATTTGCTGAAATTTTACACAGGTCTCCAACATATAATTTAATTGTGGTCCAAACTGGACCCTATATTGATATCGCTCTAATAGCAGGGCAAATCTTTTCTTATATCCTTTTTTGCCTAAGAAGAGATGCCGGGAAAAGAACTCGACAAATGCGACCCATGGTGGAGGGTATATAAGATTCGGCCCGGCCGAACTTAGCACGCTTTTACTTGTTTGTCTAAACATCGATTGATACTTTTTCTATCGATATTATCACCATAGTTAATTTTCTTTGGCAAAATTGAACAAACATATGTTATCCGAAACTAAATGTGTCCTTGAAGGTACACTGCGTCTAGAGAGGGCGCAATTATCATCCGATAGGCAAAAAATTTGTACAATAAATTTTCTCGTGATTTCCAACAGATTTAATATAATTTGGTTTTATTCGGTCCGTGCATTGATATTGCTTCTATAGAAATCGATGTCCTGATTTTTGGCTCTCATTTTCGTTTGAAATATAGTTCATGGGAATTTAACAATAGTATCGATGCTATCGATAGTTATGATAAGAAATATCGAATGTTGCGTATTTAGATAGTTTACCAGCTCTAGTTTATGGACCTATTAGCGACCACAATTTTCAAAAAAAAAATTGGGGTATCTATATCAATTTTACAGTAACAGAACAATTTTTGTTAATTTTCGATTTTGAAAAAATGTGGGATGGGCTCCCAAAAATAAAATCCTGGCTACGTCCCTGGCTCCCATATAAACTGATCTCTCGATTTGATTTCTTAAGCGCCTAGAAGCTATAATTGTTGTCCGATTGCGCTGAAATTTTGCAGAGTGTTCTGTTACTTCCAACAATTGAGCTTAGTGTGTTCCGAAGAGTACTATAAATTTATATACAATAGGTCCCATATAAACCTATCTCCCGATTTGACAATCTGAATCTCTAGAAGCCTCAATTTTTATCCGATTTGGCTGAAATTTTGCTCGTTATTTTTCGTTACGACTACGATCGTACCATGTATGGTCTAATTCGATTTATACTTTCAAATTTTGCCTTTGGTAGAAATCCTGTTGATGGGTTCTCAAGATTCGGCCGGCCGAACTTAGATCGCTTTTAGTTGTTACTTTTTACCTTCAATTGTTGTATTACTTGCATTATTCCCAAACCACATCTTTACCCCACGTACAATAATACCAAAATTGAGCATGTTTAATGGAGTTCTATGAACATGTACGAAACTAGGTTTGCATTTGATTCCACAAAAGTTGTTAGCCGGATTGTCGTCGCATTTTGGTTTGTTAATTTTTCTGTGGTTTATCCAAACTTGTACCTATGAGCATTTACCCGCTAAGTGTTGGAATATTCATTTATTATAAGTGTGTGTATATAAAAGCGAAAGAGAATTGCATATAAACCGGATACGTTATAATCATTGCGGTATTTCACTTTAGGTTCTAAAACACGTGCATGTTTCTCTAATGCACTGGCACTGGCACTTGTGACCATTACCTTATTCATGTCATTCAAGCACTAGCAAGGTTTTTCTGCTGGGGTACATTTGGCGTTAGTAGTGCTGTTATCATTTCAAAAATACATAACGTTTTTGACAACTTTATAGTACCCCCCTTTCTTCGGCTACTTATTGCTATGGTTTCCCTTGTGTTGAAACTAGCAATACGGCTTCTTGGTATAGCCGGCTGCCGTTTATCATCTGTCCGTCCGCCTGTCGTTCGATGGTTTGTGAGTGTCATGACACCAGTGGTCATCGTTGTATCGTTTTTATACCCTCCACCATAAGATGGGGGGTATACTAATTTCGTCATTCTGATTGTAACTACTCGAAATATTCGTCTGAGAAATTTTATGTCAATCTAGCCATGTCCGTCCGTCTGTCCGTCTGTCTGTCGAAAGCACGCTAACTTCCGAAGGAGCAAAGCTAGCCGCTTGAAATTTTCCACAAATATTTCTTATTAGTGTAGGTCGGTTGGTATTGTAAATGGGCCATATCGGTTCATGTTTTGATATAGCTGCCATATAAACCGATCTTGGGTCTTGACTTCTTGAGCCTCTAGAGTGCGCATTTCTTATCAGATTGGGATGAAATATCCAATATCCAACAACTGTGCCAAGTATGGTTCAAATCGGTTTATAACCTGATATAGCTGCCATATAAACCGATCTTTGGTCTTGACTTATTGAGCCTCTAGAGGGCGCAATTCTTATCCAATTTGAATGAATTTTTGCACGTAGTATTTTGTTATGATATCCAACAACTGCACCAAATATGGTTCAAATCGGTTCATAACCTGATATAGCTGTCATTTAAACAGATCTGGGGACTTGACTTCTTGAGCTTCTAGAGGGCTCAATTTCTATCCGATTTGGCTGAAATTTCGCAAGACGTTTTTTATTGTTACTTTCAACAACTATGTCAAATAAAGTACAAGTCGGTTCATAACCTGATATAGCTGTCATATAAGCCGATCTGGGATCTTGACTTCTTGAGCCTCTAGAGGTCGCAATTATTATCCGATTTGCCTGAAATTTTGTACGACGGATTCTCTCATGACCATTAACATACGTGTTTATTATGGTCTGAATTGGTCTATAGGCCGATGCAGCTCCCATATAAATTGATCTCTCTTTTTTACTTCTTGAGCCCACAAAAGGCGCAATTCTTATTCGAATTGGCTGACATTTTACACAGGTCTCCAACACATAATTTAATTGTGGTCCAAACCGGACCATATCTTGATATCGCTCTAATAGCAGAGCAAATCTTTTCTTATATCCTTTTTTTGCCTAAGAAGAGATGCCGGGAAAAGAACTCGACAAATGCGATCCATGGTGGAGGGTATATAAGATTCGGCCCGGCCGAACTTAGCACGCTTTTACTTGCTTTCTTTGGCGCAGAGATATGGAAATGTTGTCTTTCCATAACTTTTAGCAGATATGCTACGACAGGTTTTCGATAGAATTTTTTACAATTTTATTAGCTTTATGCAGTGATTTTGCCCAAAAACTGGAACAGTTTTTGGCATTTCGAAATAATTGCAGTTCCAATGTTTGGATGCTTTTGTGTTTGCACAATTAAGTTTGTTGGTTCGTGATGCATAGTTTCCAGAAATTTGCAAACATTAGGAACTGATCATCATTTGTTGGTTCGTGATGCATAGTTTCCAGAAATTTGCAAACATTAGGAACTGATCATCATTGCATCATTGTTTGGATTTGATTTTGTTAACAAATTAGCTATGTTTCACAAAACATTTTTTTTTTGGAAATTTTATTGGAAGAGATGGTTTTAACTTGTGAAATATCACTACAACGAAGCCTCATGATCCATCTATTGGTATACATTTCGAATTGTGTCTGAGCTTGCTCGCATTTTTATACCCTCCACCATAAGATGGGGGGTATACTAATTTCGTCATTCTGTTTGTAACTACTCGAAATATTCGTGTGAGACCCCATAAAGTATATATATTCTTGATCGTCGTGACATTTTATGTCGATCTAGCCATGTCCGTCCGTCCGTCCGTCTGTCTGTCGAAAGCACGCTAACTTCCGAAGGAGTAAAGCTAGCCGCTTGAAATTTTGCAAAAATACTTCTTATTAGTGTAGGTCGGTTGGTATTGTAAATGGGCCATATCGGTCCCTGTTTTGATATAGCTGCCATATAAACCGATCTTGGGTCTTGACTTCTTGAGCCTCTGGAGGGCGCAATTCTTATCCGATTTGAATGAATTTTGGCACGTCGTGTTTTGTTTTGATATCCAACAACTGTGCCAAGTATGGTTCAAATCGGTTCATAACCTTATATAGCTGTCATATAAACCGATCTGGGATCTTGACTTCTTTAGCCTGTAGAGGTCGCAATTATCCGATTTGCCTGAAATTTTGTACGACGGATTCTCTCATGACCATCAACATACGTGTTTATTATGGTCTGAATCGGTCTATAGCCCGATACAGCTCCCAATAAATTGGCACGTCGTGTTTTGTTTTGATATCCAACAACTGTGCCAAGTATGGTTCAAATCGGTTCATAACCTGATATAGCTGTCATATAAACCGATCTGGGATCTTGACTTCTTTAGCCTGTAGAGGTCGCAATTATCCGATTTGCCTGAAATTTTGTACGACGGATTCTCTCATGACCATCAACATACGTGTTTATTATGGTTTGAATCTGTCTATAGCCCGATACAGCTCCCAATAAATTGACACGTCGTGTTTTGTTTTGATATCCAACAACTGTGCCAAGTATGGTTCAAATCGGTTCATAACCTGATATAGCTGTCATATAAACCGATCTGGGATCTTGACTTCTTTAGCCTGTAGAGGTCGCAATTATCCGATTTGCTTGAAATTTTGTACGACGGATTCTCTCATGACCATCAACATACGTGTTTATTATGGTCTGAATCGGTCTATAGCCCGATACAGCTCCCATATAAATCGATCTCTCTGTTTTACTTCTTGAGCCCCCAAAGGGCGCAATTCTTATTCGAATTGGCTGACATTTTACACAGGTCTCCAACATATAATTTAATTGTGGTCCAAACCGGACCATATATTAATATCGCTCTAATAGCAGAGCAAATCTTTTCTTATAAAGGGTGATTTTTTTGAGGTTAGGATTTTCATGCATTAGTATTTGACAGATCACGTGGGATTTCAGACATGGTGTCAAAGAGAAAGATGCTCAGTATGCTTTGACATTTCATCATGAATAGACTTACTAACGAGCAACGTTTGCAAATCATTGAATTTTATTACCAAAATCAGTGTTCGGTTCGAAATGTGTTCAAATTTTGACAAATTTTGTTCAGCGATGAGGCTCATTTCTGGTTGAATGGCTACGTAAATAAGCAAAATTGCCGCATTTGGAGTGAAGAGCAACCAGAAGCCGTTCAAGAACTGCCCATGCATCCCGAAAAATGCACTGTTTGGTGTGGTTTGTACGCTGGTGGAATCATTGGACCGTATTTTTTCAAAGATGCTGTTGGACGCAACGTTACGGTGAATGAACACATTTCGAACCGAACACTGATTTTGGTAATAAAATTCAATGATTTGCAAGCGTTGCTCGTTAGTAAGTCTATTCATGATGAAATGTCAAAGCATACTGAGCATCTTTCTCTTTGACACCATGTCTGAAATCCCACGTGATCTGTCAAATACTAATGCATGAAAATCCTAACCTCAAAAAAATCACCCTTTATCCTGTTTTGCTTAAGAAGGGTTCCCGGGAAAAGAACTCGACAAATGCGATCCATGGTGGAGGGCATATAAGATTCGGCCCGGCCGAACTTAGCACGCTTTTACTTGTTTGTTATTGCTCTACTAATTTATACATGACTGACATGGCCTTTTGTATCTAAATTCAAAGAACAAAGATTACGGAAAGTATACATTCCGTGCTGGTTATAAACATCCGCTGAGACACAGTTTTCATTTGTATTTTGTTTTTTCTTCCAACTTTCTCTTCAGCAGTAAGCCTGCTGCTCTTAAATTACAGAAATAATGTTGTAATAGCAGAACTACTGCAACAATAGCAGCAAAATTAACTACTAATATTCAGCAGATAGTGTTTGCTATTTTTAGCAAACATTTTTCTTTGAGTGTAGATCCATTGGGTAGAAAGAAAAAATAGGCGGAGAAAAACAGATAAAATTATACCACAGAACACTACAAGATATCAAAAAGGAAAGAAAACAAGTTAAAGGCCCACCACCTCAATTATACAGATTAACCAGATTTCAACAAAACCCGCACTCAGAGAAATTTGTTAGTAAGAACAGCAAAAATGTTTACTGCAACGGCAGAAAGCCTACTGAAAATGGGACAGCAGTAATTTTTTGGTAAAAAATAAAACATTATCTGCTGTTTTCAAATACCAAAGAGTTTAAAAAAAGCTCTGAAATGTTATAGATGTTTGAAAAATTTTTCATTTCATTTTATCTTTCAATTTTACAAGAATATTACGTAAAATTTGTTCCAATTTTCTACGATTTGCAAACTTTTGAACGAATTTAAATAACAGCAGACAAAATAACTACTACTTTTTTAAACGAAAAACTACATTCTAATGCAATTTCTAGGGAATGCCTCAAAGAATTTCAATTTGGTAAATAGCGTCGACCGACCTCTCAGAAGACGAAAAGCGCAGGTTGGGAAAAGCCACTGATACTATCTGGAAATGGAACGAAACTAACAATGAGTTTAGTCTGCCAGCAAATTCAAGCGACGGTGAGCATAATTATGGATCGATTACAGAATGTGAATCTGACGGTGCCGTTCTAGCTCTAGCCGGAGCGGTACCCACACCCATGAATGGTAAGATAGATGAGAAATATAAAAGCCTCCTTTCCTGACTAATTTACGCTGATCTAGCCATAGCCGGATCAGTCAACCATTTAGCCAAGGAGGGAATAGACGTGCAACGTCCTTGCGAGCATCCAGCCCTCTACCAGTGTACAAGGGACAGCCGGGCCAAAATGCCCGAAATTCCGCGAGGTTGGGTAGAGGTTCTAAAATTCCGGTAGAGGAAAGGCCCGTATGACACCGCATTCAAGAAATCACAACTTTACCGGAAACCCAATGTCTACAATGAAAGCTGCAGGCAGGCTTAGAGGCAGCGTAGCTAGCATGGGCGTTTTGAATGGCGCTAAGCTAAGGCTCATCCTAGAAATGGAGCTGCCAAGGTAGGCCAGAATAAGATTTTATAATTGGCCCGATTTTACCCAGAGATCGGCTGGAGGAGATCTTACGGGCCCATAACTGCAAGAACTACCCCTCATCAGATTGGCAGATATTGCGGATGGATCCTGCCCCGGATGCCGAAAGAAGCGTAATAATTACGGCAATTGAGGAAACTGGCTAAGTCTCCGGAATGAGCAAACAAAGTTGATGTGGGACGACGTTCGAAGCAGAACATAGACGCAATATTGTCAATGCATTGAAATGCGGTCATTGGGATCTTAACTGGATACAATAAGCTAAGTAAACACATGTCTCGCATATGAAATTATGATATCTGCCGCTGATGTCACGACATAGACGCTACAGAGGAAAGATTTCATTTCCTATGTCAATGCCCTGCACTATCTCAAAGAAGAAATAGGATACTTGGTTCTTTTTTCTTTTAGACACTAAATGAACTCAGATACGTTCATGTATTTAACTGGGTATACAAGACATTCATCGAAGCGGCAAAGTGGTACGAGGAAGTAGATTGAAACCTGTTTTCCAGGTGAAAGATTGAATTCTGTCTTCCATTAGGAATCACAATGGTTCACAAGATGGCCTACGCTGATGCTAAGACAAAAATCTTGGCGTTATGCCCTTCCAAATTTACCTAACCTAGGGGACATACGAAATAAAATAAACGTAAACCCAAATGATGCGTCTGGTTTTTGCACTTGGAAACTCAGAGGAATTGTCCAATTTTTTATAAAAACTCTCACATTTTATAGCCTTTTTGGGGTTCAAAATTTTGCATATGATCTCATTAACACCTCAGCTCTAACCAATTAAAATTTTAGACGCTGTTCTCAGACGCCAAATTTGTTAGTAGTTTCTATTTTATCCGAACGTGTGATCGTGCGAAAAGCACAGTAGGCTCCGTCAACGGACATGATAAAATTCTTAAATTCTACATTGTACCGAACACTGATTTTGGTAATAAAATTCAATGATTTGCAAGCGTTGCTCGTTAGTAAGTCTATTCATGATGAAATGTCAAAGCATACTGAGCATCTTTCTCTTTGACACCATGTCTGAAATCCCACGTGATCTGTCAAATACTAATGCATGAAAATCCTAACCTCAAAAAAATCACCCTTTATATGAGTGCTCTCTTGTGAAGAACTACACACTGAACCTAGCCTTACTAATCTAACAGCAAGCTGTTATTTTGCATTTTCCAAAGTGATGGATAAAATTTTCAATAAATAAATCATGTATTTCCAATAAGAGATTTTATCCTATTTTAAAAATTTAGATAGATACTTTTTTATAGCCACCAGTGTTCCATGCACCCATATTAAACTTAGTGACATGCCATAAATTCTATAAACAACCAATGACTTAAGTACTCGGCAATAAAATCATCATTAGACACATAATAAAATTGAAAGATAACTCACAGACTGGTAATGTTTTCCCTCCTCCCTTAAACTAAAAAGACAAGCCAAAGATAGAAAATTGTATCTGATTTTGCGTCTAACTCAGGTCAGGTAAGGAATGAAGAAAGGAAGCCTATGGTTGCATACATATCCATCCTCAAATTTCCAATAATAATTCGGAAGTGGTGACAACGAATGTTGTTTGTGGGCCTGAAACCTAGCTAAACAGAGAATTATTGAAAAACAAGCAAGAGTTATAGATTTGTTCTTTATGTCGACAACATTTGATAAAATGCCGCCTAAGTTTTAGTGAACGAACATACTTAGCTACCAAACGGTGGAACAAAAGAGGAACTAGCCAAAGAAGCTGACATTTTTGATATTTGAAAATAAAAACAGGAAAAGATCTACATGTTTACCTCTTTATGTTGGGCTTACACCTTTCACACTTACTGAGACATTGGAGTGGGTCACTAAAGTTGAAAATTATGTTAAGTTCATGAAGTATTGAACACTTTGCTTAGTTTTAGCTTGAACTAAACACAAGTAGCGTAGAGCTGGCAAACTATCGATATTCCAAAAATTTCATATTTTCGCTTTTTTGAATAAAAAATATCGATAGTGTCGATTCAATTGTTTATTTCCTATTACCTTTACTTAAAACAGAAATGAAAAGTAAAAACCAGGATATCGGTTTGTATACACTCGGAGAAATTTTTTAGCAAAAACAACAAAAATGTAAGCTGCAACAGCAGAAGGTCTGATATTTTTTTTTGCTAAACAGCAAACATTTTCAGTTGGTTTCAAATGGTAATCCGGTGAAAATTGGATACCTTATGTCCCACAGCAGTTATATAGAAATATGTTCCGATTTGGATCAAATACTAATAAATACAAGTCATTGTTCAATTACGTATAACAAAATATTGGCCTTTTTAGTTGCTATATCTAAAAAAAACCAATCTGAACCATATACGACACGGGTGTCGAAAAGCCCAATATAAGTCACTGTGTCAAATTTCAGAGAAATCGGATTATAAATGCGTCTTTTATGGGGCCAAGACTTCAAATCGAGATATCGGTCTACAAGGCAGCTATATCCAAATCTGGACCCATTTGGGCCAAGTTGCAGAAAAATGTCGAAGAGCCTTACACAACGCACTGTCCTAAATTTTGGCGAAATCGGACAATAAATGCGCCTTTTATGGGCCCAAAACCTTAAACCGAGAGATCGGTCTATATATGGCAGCTATATCCAAATCTGAACCGATCTGAGCCAAATTGAAGAAGTATGTCGAAGGTCCTAACGCAGCTCACTGTCCCAAATTTCAGCAAAATCGGGTAATAAATATGGCTTTTATGGGCCTAAGACCCTAAATCGCAGGATCGGTCTATATGGCAGCTATATATTTAAATCTGGACTGATCTGCGCCATATTGGCGATGGATGTCGAAGGGCCTTACATAACTCACGGCCTTAAATTTCAGCAAAATCGGATAATAAATGTGGCTTTTATGGGCCTAAGACCCTAAATCAGAGGATCGGTCTATATGGCAGCTATATCAAAATCTGAACCGATCTGGGCTAAATTGATGAATGATGTCGAAGGGCCTAACGCAACTTACTGCCCCAAATTTCAGCAAAATCGGATAATAAATGTGGCTTTTATTGGCCTAAGACCCTAAATCAGCCGATCGGTCTATATGGGGGTCTATATCAAGATATAAACCGATATAGCCCATCTTCGAACTTAACCTGCTTATGGACAAAAAGAATCTGTTTCAGCTCAATATCTCTATTTTTAAAGACTGTAGCGTGATTTCAACAGACAGACGGACGGACATGTCTAGATCATCTTAGATTTTTACACTGATCAAGAATATATATACTTTATAGGGTCGGAAATGGATATTTCGATGTGTTGCAAACGGAATGACAAAATAAATATACCCGCATCCTTCGGTGGTGGGTATAAAAAGTCTATTGAAAATAGAAAACACTGTCTGCTGACTGTTAGTAGATAATTTTGCCGCTACTGCAGAGGTAGTTGTGGTATTACAGCAGCAGTTCTACGATTTCAGAACAGCAGGTTTACTGCTGAAAAGTCTGTTGTCTGCTGAAATTATTGCTGCTTAATTTATGATGGGTTTGTTAGAAGAAATAGAATGAAAGAAGCGATTTTTGGAAAGAAAATGAGAAAAATATTCCGGTCACACCCCGACGCTGATGATATCCTTTTATTGTTGTTGTTTATTGCACATACTGTTTGTAAACGACTTTTGAGCACAGGCCCATGTGCGCTGCGTTTTATGACATAATAAAAAGGGTCAGTGTTATTGTAAACTATACACAGCGCATATCTGCCATAAGCATCAAGTAGGTATGAAGAACTTATGCGGAATTTCCCTGTTAAAACTACCTTTGCACTGTTCTTATTCTACTTTATTGTTGTTGTTGTGTTTAAATTCAAAATATGAGAAAAACCTAATTAATAGGTTTCCTTGCAGAAACGGAGAGTAAGAAGGGACGAAACGAAGTCGAAGCAAAAAACTAATTTTTGCACAAGTTGATTTAAGGAAGTTTATTGACTGAGATTTCGACCAGTAGGCAAATGGAGATTTGTGTCTCTCATAGGTAGACCAAAGAAATGTTGGCACAGCCAGGTTTAAGGTAGTTTTTGAATAAGATATTCACCAGTAGGGAAATTGAGAGGCGTACGGCTGTTTACATTCCATATGGCTTTTTATACCTTTCACCATTGGATGGGGGGTATACTAATTTCGTCGTTCCGTTTGTAACACATCGAAATATTTATCTGAGACCCAACAAAAATATATATATCTTGATCGTCTTGACATTCTTAGTCGAGTTAGCCCTCTCCGTCTGTCTGTAGAAAGCACGCAAACTTTCGAAGGAATACAGCAAGGTACTTGAAATTTTGCACGAATACTTCCAATTAGTGTGAGCCGGGATTGTAAATGGGCTATATCGGTCCATGTTTTGATATAGCTGTCACATAAACTTATAATGAATCTTGACTTCATGAGCCACTAAAGGGCCCAATTCACATCCGATTTGGCTGAAATATTGAACCAGGTATTTTTTTTTTATTGACTTCCAACAATAGTGCCAGTTTCAAATGGGTTTATAACCTGATATAGCTACCATATAAACCGATTTCTGATCTTGACTTCTTGAAGAGCTAGAGAATCCAGTTATTATCCGATTTGGCTGAAATTTTGTATGGATTATTTTGTTTTAACTACTAATAGCTGTGAAAAGTATGGTATAATTTTTTTTCTTTTTGGCAGTTTTTTTTAAAGATTTTAGCAGATTTTTCGATTTAAACCCCAGATTTTGTTAGGCGAAATAGCAAACAAAAACTGTTGTTTTAGAAAACATTTTTCTTGTTTTGAATAACAAATTTCGTTAAGTGGATTGGAACTTTGGCAATAGTATCGATAAAAAAAATATCAATCGGTTGTCAGCCAAGAACTGAAATATCGATAGTACCATCGATATATTGCCAGCTCTACAGTGTGGCCCATTGTGAAACAAGTAAAAAGGCGTTAAGTTCGGCCGGGCCGAACTTTGGATACTCACCACCTCGGGTATATATGTAAACCACCCTTCGTCAAAATCCGGTGAAAAATGCATACCTTATGCCGCATAGCAGCTATATTGAAATATGTTTCGATTTGGACCAGATACTTATAAATACAAGTCATTGTTCAATTGTGTATAACAAAGTATTTGTCTTTTAAGTAGCTATGTCTAAAAATAAACCAATAAGAAACATATACGACTAAACCATAAGTCACTGTGACAAATTTCAGTGAAATCGGATTAAAAATGCGCCCTTTATGGGGCCAAGACTTTTAATTGAGATATCGGTCTCTATGGCAGCTATATCCAAATCTGGACCGATTTGGGCCAATTTGCAGAAAAATGTCGAAGAGCCCAACTCAACAATAAATGCACCTTTTATGGCCCCAAAACCTTAAATCGAGAGATCGGTCTATATGACAGCCATACCCAAATCTAAAACGATCTCAGCCAAATTGAAGAAGGCTATCAAAGGGCCTAACACTACTCACTGTCCCAAATTTCGGCGACATCGGACAATGAATGTGCTTTTATGGGCCCAAAACATTAAATCGTGAGATCGGTCTATATGGCAGCTATATGCTAATCTGGATCTATCTAAGCCAAATTCCAAATATATGTCGAGGGGCTTAATATAACTCACTGTCCCAAATTTCGGCGACATCGGACAATAAATGCACCTTTTATGGGCCCAAAACCTTAAATCGAGGTATTGGTCTATATGGCAGCTATATCCAAATCTAGAGCAATCTGGGCCCAGTTTCAGAAAAATTTCGAAGAGCCTGCAACTTACTGTCCCAAATTACAGCGAAATGGGACAATAAATGAGCCTTTTATGGGCCCCAAAACCTTTAATCGAGAGATCGATCTATATGGCTGTTATATCAAGATCGGAACCGATTTAAGCCAAATTGATGAAGGATATCGAAGGGCTTAACATAACTCACTGCCCCAAATTTCGGCAAAATCAGACAACAAATGCGCCTTTTGTGGGCCCAAGACATTAAATAGGCGGATCGGTCTATGTGGCAGCTATATCCAAATCTGGATCGATCTGAGCCAAATCGAAGAAAGATGTTGAAGGGCCTAACACAACTTACTGTCCCAAATTTCAGCAAAATCGGATGATAAATGTGGCTTTTATGGGCCTAAGACCCTAAATCGGAGGATCGGTCTATATGGCAGCTATATCCAAATCTGGACCGATCTTGACGAGGGATGTCGAAGGGCCTAACACAACTCACTGTCTTAAATTTCAACAAAATCGGATAATAAATGTGGCTTTTATGGGCCTAAGACCCTAAATCGGCCGATCGGTTTATATGGGGGCTATATCAAGATATAGTCCGATATAGCCCATCTTCGAACTTAACCTGCTTATGAACAAAAAAAGAATCTGTGCAAAATTTCAGCTCAATATCTCTATTTCTAAAGACTGTAGTGTGATTTCAACAGACAGACAGACGGACGGACATGACTAGAACGTCTTAAATTTTTACGCTGATCAAGAATATATATACTTTATAGGGTTGGATATGGATATTTCGATATGTTGCAAACGGAATGACAAAATGAATATACCCCCATCCTTCGGTGGTGGGTATAAAAATAGGAAAATATGTGTGAGTGAAAGGTGAAGAAAAAGTGTGAGTCCCCACATGAGACCAAGAGAAGAGATAGGAAGATAAAGAAATATAGGACGAGAGTGATAGTAATGAGAAAGTGTCTATCCGACACTCATATAGGTATGTATATCGCCCATCTGAATGTCCATTTGATGCATGCCAACTAGTGGTCCTGCGAACCAACCCAAATTAATGGAGTTTCTGGGCTAGCTAATGCTAAAGCAAAGCCTGTACATGAAATCGATGTCAATATTTGATTGAATATTTATCGTCTAAGGGAAATAGCTACAATGACCTACACTCAGCAGACAGTGTTTGCTGTTTTCAACAGACAAAAAATGCTGTTTAAGCAAACATTTTTGCTGTTTTGAATAACGAATTTGGTTGAGTGTACAATAGCAATTAAGAACTCATATCGTACGGTTCATGCTTAAGGGCTAGATTTTAATGCTAAAGTCAGAAAATTTCTTGGAAAAGAACCTACACTCATAGAAATTTGTTTGTAAAACAGCAGAATTTGTTGGCTATAAAAGCAGAAAGTCTGCTGAAAATGGAATTTGTTGCTAAAACACCAAACACTTGCTTCTGTTTTCAAACGGTTAAATATTAAAAATAGTTACAAAATGTCATGAATATTAAAAAAAAATTGTATATCCTAAATTATCTTTCATTTTACAAGTATATAACTTAAATTCCTTTCACAATTTTTTACAATTTACTAATTTTTGATCGAATTTAAATAACAGTAGACAAAATTAATAACACTAATATATATATGCCTATAAAAGAAATGAATGCCTAAAATTTTAAAATTGTTTTAATATTATATAGCAAATACCTCAATTGTTCTTTAGTAGTTCAAACGTTTTGAATTGATTTATTCGAAAGTTAAAAATTTTTAATTTATTATCAGCACATAGTGTTTGCTGATATCACTAGACTAATTTTTCTGAGTGTATTTTTGATTTGAATGTTTTAATCGAAGTTTCAGTCTTGTCCAAAATAAATGACCCAAGTTTCTATTTGTCAGGAAATTTTCTGTCCTTTGTTCAACATGACCAATGTAATTTTTATACCCTCCACCATAGGATGGGGGTATACTAATTTCGTCATTCTGTTTGTAACTCCTCGTAATATGCATCTGAGACCTCTTAACATATATACATTCTTGATCGTCATGTCATTTTAAGTCGATCTAGCCGTGTTTGTCCGTCCGTCCGTCCGTCTGTCTGTCGAAAGCACGCTAACTTTCGAAAGAGAAATGCTAGCCGCTTAAAATTTTGCACAAATACTAACTATTAGTGTAGGTCGGTTGGGATTGTAAATGAACCAAATCGGTTCATGTTTTGATATAGCTGCCATATAAACCGATCTGGGGTCTTGATTTCGTGAGCCTCTAGAGTGCGCAATTCTCGTCCGATTTGACTGAAATTTTGCACGTGGTGGTTTGGCATCACCAACAACTATGTTAAGTACGGTTCAAATCGGTTTATAATCTGGTATAGCTGTTATATAAACCGATCATGGGTCTTGATTTTTGAGCATCTAGACGGCGCAATTCTCGTCCGATTTGGCAGAAATTTTTTACAACGGCTTCTCTCATGACCTTCAACATACGTGTCCAATATGGTCTGAATCGATCAATATCCTGATACAGCTTCCATATAAACCGATCTCCCGATTTTGCTTCATGAGCCCCTACAAGGCGCAATTCTTATCCGAATGAACTGAAATATTACACAATGACTTCTGCAATGTTCAGCACTCATTTATGGTCCGAATCGGACTATAACTTGATATAGCTCCAATAGCATAACAGTTCTTATTCAATATTCTCTGTTTGCGCGCGGTATCTCGCGCATAGAACTCGACAAATGCGAGCCATGGTTGAGGGTATATAAAATTCGGCCCGGCCGAACTTGGCACGCTCTTACTTGTTTTTGCTTATCGTCTTATTGGTCTGTCATCCTTTATGCTGAATATTATGGAGAGGTTGTTAAAAACATTTCTTTAGGGCAAAAATCCCTGGGGATCGCATGTCTCGGCAATAGCATGCATATAGTTATGGCAAGTCCTTTGAAAAAGCTCTTCGCGGTCTATCTGTAACTCTCAATAATATAAAACCGACCTCAATTAAGAAGGAGCTGGAGCATCTAGGCATCACCACTACCATAAGAAAGCTTTTTTATAACTTACTTACTAAAATATGCATTGCGCCAAGGTTGGGATCTGTAAATCTAAAAATATGGGTCAGCATACGAACTCCTCATGGAGGTGTACTATCTCCTCTGCTTTGGAATACAGCCATTTAGAATATATCATTATCTATGGAGGAAAAATGGGTAGAAGTGGTCGCGTATGCTGACGACGTAGCTACTGCGGCTAGGGCAAAGTTTTCCAGCACTCGTAGAGATATACTTCAGGAAGCTCTACATTCGACAGCGAAATGGGCTACCGAAGTGGTCTAGATGTAAATTCGTCTAAGACAGAAGTAACTCTTTTCAGCAGGAGATACAAGTTACACACAGTGGCACCCATCTCCTTTGGAGGAGAGAATGTTCCATTTACTGAAAGCGCAAAATACCTGGGGTTTTGCTGGACAAGAAATTAAACTTCATAGGGGAAGAAAAGCAACACTTGCCCTGAACATAAGCAAGAGGGGTTAGCAAAAATTGGGATTTTAAACAGCGTGCCTTGCACAGGGTATATACATCAGTTGTCAGACCTATAATGCGATATGGTGTTGTGGTCTGGTGGACGGCGCTTTGAAAGTGTACCTACTGTTCAATACTCCGCCGGATCCAAAGACTGTCTTGTTTGTCCATTACAGACGGACAAGCTGGCCATTGAGGCTAGACGAATTGCTGCGCCCACTGCTGTGAGGCTAAAGGAGCTTTCCCTTGGGTTATGGGGCAGCAACATTAGTTTGCATACAACGCCCGATGTTCCATGCAGCATGGGTTACACATTGACTGAGCCGCCTTTTTAAAAAAAGTAAGGTACCACTTTTCCTAATAGAACCGATTGGAACTACGATATTCCTGGTAATAGAAGTTACATACACTTCTCTACGGATGGTTCTAAACTAGATGACCAGGTAGGCTTTGGGATGTAATCTGAAGAACTAGGAATGGTCATGTCGGAAAGGTTACCCGACCACTGAGTATGAATCAAGCAGAAACACTTGCAATATAAGAAGTTTTGGAATGGCTGTGATAGGATGGCTGAAAAGTCAGACCACAGATATCTCAGGGAATTGTAGATTGGACGAGCTTGCGAAACTTGTAATCGCCTTACACCTTTCAGAGAAGTGGAATCTGTAGGTATGCCTCTAGCGGCATATAACCTAAGTTTTCAGGATCAGGCGGGTTTGAAAAATCCAAAACTAGACTTTGTTGTTGCTGGCTAGAACAGACACCTCAGCCAATGTGTCCATCATGACAATTCACAGACTGATCGAAAAACGTGCTGACAGACTGAAGGTAGCAAGTAACGACTGCTGCAGAAGCTGTGAGGACGTCAAGGAAGAGGACAAAAAACATATGATTTGATAATAATTTAGGAATCTCAAGTAAAAATTTCTGTCTGCCCGTCTGTTGTAATCACGCTACAGCCTTCAAAAATTGAGCTATTGCGTCAAAATTTGCGGCGTCTTAAATCTATAAATGCCTCATTTAATGCCTAGTTTTGCTGGAATTTGAAGTAGTGAGTTATTTAATGCTTCTTAACATCCCACCCGAAGCGTACAAAGGCTTTTGGGAAAATACAAGTTTTCCTTCTATGTAAGTGTAAGTCGATGTAAATGGGCCAAATGGTTTCATGTTTAAATATAGATGCCATGTAAACCGATTTCGGTTCTTGGCTTCTTAAGCCTCTAGAGGACGCAATTCCTACCCGATATGGCTGAAAATTCGTACGAGGTGTCTTGCTATGAATTCCTACTTCTGTGCCAAGTTTGGTTCAAATCGATTTATAACTTGTTTTAGCTGCCATATAAACCGATCTTCGGTTTGGCTTTTTGAGCCTCTTGAGGGAGCAATTAACCAAAGTGGCTAAAATTTTGTAGAAAGTACTATGTTATGACTTCCACAATCCCACAATATGGTCCAACTTTATATAGCTGCCATTAAAACCGATCTCGGATCTTGATTTCTTGAGGGCGCAATTCTTAAATTTTGAACGTGGTATATTTTTGATGGTTTCTAAAACTGCAATAAGTATGCTCCATATCGGGTTATAACTTCATAGAGATCCTCTATATTTATAAAGGTTCAAAGAACCTTTCCCATGTGATCCATGGGGGAGGGCATATAAGATTCGGCCCGGCCGAACTTAACGCCCTTTTACTTGTTTTAACTTAAATATGAAAACTTTAAAAAGTGTTTGAAAAGGTACTCTTGTATGTTTTGGATGGCGATTTAATGAAAGATAAGTAATCTCTTACAAATGTACTTTATGTACAAAATATCTTCCAAATCAGTCAAATCTTCTTAGGGCCATAGAAGACTAATTGGGAGATCGGTTTACATGGGAACTTTATCAGGTTATAGACCAATTTGGACCATAAGCACCATGGATATCATAACAGAATACTATGTGCAAAATTTCAACCGAATTGGACAGCAATTACTGCATCCACGGGCCCAAGATCACAATTCAGCTATCAGTTTATCGTATACAGGGTGGCTGATGAATATTGCTACAATGATGAATATTGCTACATTTTTTTTTCGGTGTATGGAATACATTTTTCTTTTATTCATGTTAAATTAAATTATTAAATTAATTATTAAATTATTATTAATTAAATTAATTAATTAATTAATTAAATTAATTATTAAATTATTATTATTAAATAGAAAAAAAGTTATTACATTTTTTTTTGGTAGCGGCTTTCATCAGCCACCCTGTATATTAAAATCCATTTGTGTTTGTTTGTGTGTTCCTTATAGACTCAGAAACGGCTGAACCGATTTTCTTGAAATTTTCACAATTGGTGCATAATGATCCCGTGGTGAAAATAGGTACTAAATTTTTTGATATCTCGGAGATGGGTCGTGCGATTTAAGCGAAATTTTGTGTGCTCTCATATAGTACCCTAAAAATAAAAATTTGGTATCGAAATTTCGGATGAGGTACCTAGGGGCCGCCCCACCCTTAAACCTACCAAACATATATTTAGATCAATCACGACCATATGGGATTCAAATGAAAGGTATTTGGGATAAGAAAACGTATCTGATATCCAATTGTCGGACCACGTGTTTGGGGAATCGCCCCAAGCCCCAAAACACCTCTAAATTGGACATATTTACCGACAATGGCAGTGTGAGACTCAAATGAACGGAATTTGCGAGTAAAATACGAATATAATACCCAAATGTGGGACCACGTTTCCCCAAAAAACCTCTTAATTGGACATATTTACCGACTATGGCAAAAACACCCCCTAATCGTCAATATTTACCGACCATGTCAATGTAGGGCTCAAATGAAAGGTATTGGGGAGTAGAGTAATAAATTGATACACACTTTCGAGACCAATTTTCTGGGAGTCTACCCCTTTCCCAAAATATCCCACAAGCAGCTATTATAAACTGACCATCGCAATATAGGGCTCAAATAAAGGTATTTAGGAGTAGTGCACGAATTTGATATTCAAATGTGGGACTATGTATTTTAGGCACCACCCCTTTCCTAAAACACCCTCCAGAGGGTAAAAATGTACCGACCATGCCAATTTGTGGCTCAAGTGAAAGGTGTTTGAGATTAGAAAACGAATTTTATGACTAATTTTGGAGCAAAGTGTTTGGGGGACGCCTCATCTTATAAACTTTTCTTAAACCAATGGCAATTTGGGGTTTAAGTATTTGAGAGAAGAACACGATGCTGAAATTTTTTTCAGGGCCAAGTGCCTCGGGGACCACCTCACCCCCGAAACACCCCTAAATCGGACATCGTGAGAACATCAGGCAAAAATGAAGACTTTTACACCATACATCCAAACTTAAATTCAATAAAGATCATATGTGTTTCAGATAAAGGCACTTATATTGTTAAACTGTTAGTCAAGTGATTGTATTTCATTGTATTTCTCTAAAAGCTCTTTAATTGTCGAAAATAAATATTCAAAGGAAAATTTTGATTCATATAAAGTAAAAGAAGACGGATCGGAGCTGGCCCGGTTCGGCTAGTACTCGTATAAGGTTATAGATCTATCTGGATCGTACTTGTCATGAAAGAACCCCAAAGAGGATAATAATTGCAGTTTCTAAGGACTAAAAAAACATTTTATATAGGAGCTACATATATCCAAATCTTAAACTGATATGGCCCATTTGTAATCCCCAATAACCTACATGAATAAGTAGTATCTGTGAAATTAAAAATTTAAAGCTGATATCTTTATTCGTTCGACATCTATTATGTTTTTCAAAAAAGGACGGACATGGCTAGATCGAATAAGAATATCAAGACGATCAGGAATTTATATGAATAATGGGGTGAGATACAAATCTAATTTTTAGCTCGTGAGCATGCGTGATTGTCCGACATAAAAAAGTCGTGCGTGAGTAAAGTTTTTTTCTCGTAAGTGAAAATCTCTCACCCGCATACCTCTAATATACTGCATACCATAAGGCTATATTACTAAATCTTCAAAATTTGTTTGGATATTCATTTATAAAGAAATATCACTATTCACATTAATACATATACACCCCTTGCCTTAATCGAGTTATGACTTGATATCTTATTGCTTTAATCATGAGTATTTGAAGACAATGGATGATAATTCAATAGCCCCTTGTCAAAGATTGACAGGAAGTTGAAAAGACACATATTCATTCGAGCCGAAATAGACATACCCAAGGAGGTGAGGTTACATAGCTTCAACATCGAATATCAGCATCTCTTAACTGCATTTTCTCCAGCAGCTCCGCAAAGTCTACTTCGGAAAACGTTCGCATGGCATTATCATAAAATCGTGTCACTTATGAAAATTTATGATACATTTTTCTTGAATGCTGCAATTGCAGCATGATGCGCGCACCTACAGGCTCAAGCAGCTCTCATATAAACCAGGGACAATACTAAACTTGTATTAATCCATAGCAAAAATGAAGAAGAAAAAAAAACATATTCGTTGATGTCTTAATAAATTGTTATTTATGTTTATACGTCTGTCGGCTGTTCGATTTGTTTTCCTTTTTCTTTATAACTTCAAAAGTTTGGCCTATTACAAATGTTGACAAGTGTCTTTGCGCGTCTTGCATTGCTATAGGAAAATACCCCATGGTTAATAGACATGCCTGCCTATCCGTTTGCCGCCTTTGCCTATGATCTAATCTATAGGCCATTGATCTTGTTCGCTTGTCAGCCATTAATGCAGTCACTTCATCCATTTATTGCGTTTCTTGTCACATTGGGAGTCCATGTTGCTGCGACAAGACTTCAGTAATAGCGCTACTGAGACTGTAGTTTTCTTGGGAATCTTTCCCAAGAAACAAATTTCACAAGATTAACTCTTCGTGATCTCTGTTCATAAATTTTAATGATCTGTTTATAAATTATGATTAACATGACAAATTTTTTGAAAATTTATTTAGAGGATTTCTAAGGCTTTTCTTCTTATACAGAGAGTGAGAGAGAGAGCAAGAAAAAAATCAACCAGAAGAATGTTGCTGTTCATGTTTTTCTTTTCCAAAACAAGCCCAATTTGTTACGTTAGCATCTTCTAGAAATATGAGCGAAATTCTGTCGAAGAAAGAACAACATCTTTTTAAAATAATTTAAAGCGTAAAAGTAGATCAAGATTAGTTTGAATTATGTAAAACTTCAAACATGTCAAGTTCTAAGAAGGCGTCTATCATCGGGCTAAAATATCCGATAATCACATGATGACCAACTGCCACACATTAGCATCGAATCTTCCTTCCAAGAATACTTTTTATCGCTGTAGTTATGGTTTCATCGGGCCAAGTGGCATAACCATCAGTCATTATAGAATAATAAAATGCCTTCAGAAAATTTCGGAATAACGCTCTAATTTATTATGATATGTGCAAAACACTTTTTTAATTACAATAAGATTTTTTTGGAAAACGTTTAATGGGTAAACTTATGAAATATAGTACAAGTTTTTAGATATTCCACCGTTTGATGGGGGGCATACTTACTTCCTCATTTGAACTCCTCAACATATTAATCTAAGAACCCTTAAAGTATTTACGACTTGGTCGCCGTGCCATTTCAAATAGATCTAATGAAAGCATACTAACTTTTGTACGATTGAAGTTGGCCTCTTCAGATTTACCACACTTATTTTTGATGTGGAACGATTTGAATTGCAAATGATACATATAAACAACTTTGACTAATACAAATCAGCCAATGATCAGATAAAGATCCCATATAAACAACTTTGGCTTCTTAATACGCTAGGGAGTTTATTTATTATCCGATTTAGTTGAAATTTTGCACATGATGTCATATAAACCGATCAACCGATTCGACTTTTGAATCACTAAAGGACTAGTGGTGATGTTGGGTATGAGTGACACCATCTAATGGTTCTGAGTGGTTTTAACTTGGCAAAGTCCATGCCAATACTGCACTCGAAGAAAAAGATCTGCTAATAATAGCTGACACTGTTTAGAGGAAGATAGTAGTTTGTTTTGGTGCTTTACAGCAGTGTCAAAGCACAATGTTAGCAATTTCGGACAAGCCTGCTTCAAAGTCTGTTCTTTGCTGAAGATGTCTGATCAATATATGAAGGGGTTGTTAGGAGGAAAGTAAAATAAATTAGAAACAAGTAAAAGCATGCTATATTCGGCCGGGCCGAATCTTATATACCCGCCACCATGGATCGCATTTGTCAAGTTCTTTGTCCGGCATCCCACTATAGGTAAAGTATATTCTTAGCTCGACATCTCTTTATAGGCAAACAGAGGATAATGACAAGAATAGCGACTTCTTTGGGATCAAGAAGTAAAATCTGGAGATTGGTTTATATAGGAGCTATATCAGTTAATGGACCAATTCCAATAAATTTGGCACGCATGTTGACGGTCATAGGAGATGTCTTGTACAAAATTTCAACTAAATCGGAAAAGAATTGCGCCCTCCAGAGTCTCAACAATTCAATATCCGGGATCGGCTTATATGGCAGCTATATCAGGTTATGAAAGCTATTGAGCCATACTAAGCACAGTTGTTGAAAGTCATAACAATACACTTCATACAAAAGTTTAGCCAAATCGGATAAGAATTGTGCACTATAAAAGCTCAGGAAGTCAATATCCGAAATCGGTTTATATCGCAGCTAAGTTATAAACCGGTATTAACCATTCCCAACACAATTGTTGGAAGCCATAAAAAACACCTCGTAAAAAATTTCAGCAAAATCGGGTGAGAATTGCGCCGTATCCAAAATCGGTTTATATGGCAGCTTTATCAAAATATGGACTGATATAAAAGGAAGTATTTGTACAAAATTTCAAGCGCTTTGCTTTACTCCTTCGAAAGTTAGCGTTTTTTCCACATAGAGACGGACGGACATGGCTAGATCGACTTAAAATGTCATGGCGATCAAGAATATATATACTTTATATGGTCTTTCACCAATATTTTGATGTGTTACAAACGGAATGGCGATGTTAGTATACAACCTTCTTTTTTAGATGGTATAAAAACTTAAATAAGGTGAAGTAGTCGGCCGGGCCGAATCTTATATACCCACACCATGGATCGCATTTGTCACGTTCTTTGCCTGGTATCTCTCTCTAGGCAAAAAACGATAGCGGATAAGAATTGCTATGCTTTTGGAGCTATGTCAGGTTATGGACCGATTCGGACTCAGCTTGGTTTGGATATGGGAGACTATAGTAGAAGTCTGTGTGATTAAATTCAGCCAAATCGAATAGAACTGCGCTCCCTAGAGATTAAAGAATCATACTCTGGAGATGGGTGTATATGGGAGCTATATCAGGTTGTAAACCGATTTCGACGACAGTTGTTGGAAGCTTTAACTAAACACTACATACAAAGTTTCAGCCAAATCGGATAAGAATTGCGCCATTTGGAGGCCCAAGAAGTGATGATCGAATATAGATGTTTATATCAGCTATATCAAAATATGAACCGATATGGCCTAATTAAAATCCCAAACGACCTACACTAATGGGTAATATTTGTGCGACATTCTATGCGCCTAAGTGCTTCGACAGAGGAACGGACTCCGATCGTTGAGCTCGTCGTGAAAGAGAAACAAACATATATATATATATATATATATATATATATATATATATGTATATATATATACACATACACAAATATATATATAGCGCCTATGACGCTGAAAGCCTGGGTTGGTATACTGGCAATGCCATGTAAAACTTCTCTCCAAAGAGGTTCGCACTGAGCCAACCCGTTCAGATGTAAAAAGTAGGCCCCTTTTCATTGAGCTTAAAACTTGAATCGGATTGCACTCATTGATATGTGAGAAGTTTGCCCCTGTTCCTTTGCTCAGGCAAAAAAAAAACTTGAAAAATGAAAAAAATTGGCAGAGGCCGGCCGTGATTCGAACCTGGACTCACGGAGCAACAGCGAAAGCCAATGCCGTTGTCTAGCGTTCGAAGCTATCAATGCAATTTCCAACAGTTGCACAGAATCATGTGTACTACGGAAGAAGTGTAATTGCCTGGGGAAAAAAGACTCATTGCACAAGAACACATGTATTGGAAAAATGTACAGCTAATAGACAAGGGTTGTCGAGCGTGGTTAATGTGGTAATTGTATCATATTGGGTTGCCCAAAAAGTAATTGCGGATTTTTCATATAGTCAGCGTTGAAAAATTTTTTCACGGCTTGTGACTCTGTAATTGCATTCTTTCCTTTGTCAGTTATCAGCTGTTACTTTTAGCTTGCTTTAGTGTAAAAAAAGTGTAAAAAAAGTATATTTGATTAAAGTTCATTCTAAGATTTATTAAAAATGCATTTACTTTCTTTTAAAAAATCCGCAATTACTTTTTGGGGAACCCAATAGATGCGTTTTCGGAATTAATACGATTCAAATACAACATGCCAACGCACCGGCCTTGAAGCCATCACACCTAATATGGTTGAAAAGTCTTCGAATCAATAGTGGATGGTGTGTGTTGCTATCTTCAGCTTTCCTTTTCCATTTGCAATCTCCGATCATTGAGCTCGTTTCGAAAGAGAAACAAACAAAAATGGTGATTTAAATGATTAAATGATAAAATTAAATGATCTTCGACTTTACAGGCAAATAAATTGAAAATAATATATACTTTGTTGGAGCTCAGATCAATATTTCGATGTGTTAAAAACGGAAAGAGTACACCCCCATCCTAAAGTGGAGGGTATAAAGAGGATTTTCAAGAAACAAACAACAGCAGCAGATAGAAAGCAAGGACAAAATGTTATAGTTGCATTGCATGCATGTGTCGTATTTGTACTTATGACCAAGGGACAGAGTATGTTGTGATACCACAGGAACGTCTAAGTGAGTCTGAAGGCAGACAGCAGCATAGTAAAATAAAACAATAAATATGGAAAAGTTTAGATTTAAGAAAGTTTTGTGATTGAGATGCTGACAAGTAGGCCAATGGAAATGTGTGCCTCAGTCTATATTTGCAAATGAACATTCCATTAATGAACAGTGACAATTTATATTCCATATTTTTTATACCCACCACCATAGAATTGGGGTATATTAATCTAGTCATTCCCTTTATAATACCTCAAAATATTCGTCTATAAATATTCTTGATCGTCTCGACGTTCTGAATCGATCTAGCAATGTTCGTTCGTCCGACTGTGCGTCTGTCAAAATCACTATAGCTGTCGAACGCGTAAAGCTAGCCGCTTGAAATTTTGCACAGATACTAAACATTGATGTAGGTCGTGATTGAAAATGCACTATATCGGTTCAGATTTTGATATTGCTCACATACAAAACTCCCGATTTGACTTCTTGAGCCCTAACAAGCAGCAATTTTTGTCGGATTTGGCTGAAACTGTGCATATAGTGTTCTGTTATGGCATCCAACAATTGTGCCAAGTACGGTCCAAATCGGTCTATAACCTCATACAGCTCCCATACAAACCGATCTTCCGATTTGACTTGCTGAGCCCCTGGAAGCCGCAATTTTTATCAGGTTTGGCTGAAATTTTGCCTGTAGTGTTCTGTTACGACTTTCAACAACTATGCTAAGTACGGTTCGAATAGGTGGAGAACCTGATAAAGCCACCGTATAAACCATCTTCCGATTTGACTTCTTGAGCCCTTACAAGCCGAAATTTTTGTGGGATTTGCCTGAAATTTTCCATGCGGTGTTTTGTTAGGACTTCTAACAACTGTGCCAAGTACAGTTCAAATCAGTCTATAACCTGATAGAGCTTCCGTATAAACCGATACCCCAATTTGACTTCTTAAGTCCTTACAAGAAGCAATTTTTGTCCAATTTGGCTGAAATTATGTCTGTTATGACTTCCAACAACTATGTCAAGTACGGTCCAAGTCAGTCTATATTCTGATATAGCTCCCATGTAATCCGATCTCTTGATTATTCTTGTTCGGTTGGTAGAAGCTGGGATGTGGCACAATGTTTTGTATTAAGCCCCTCGACGTTCGTACCGAGTATGGTCTAGATCGGACTATATTTTCTTATAGCTACCATTTATACAGATCTCCCGATTTAAGATTTTGGGCCATAAAAGGCGCATTTGTTTATAAATTTCGCTTTGGCACAGTAAGTTGTGTTATGCTCTTCAACATTAGTGCCTCATATGGTCCATATAAGCCTTAGTATTGAGTCAGCGTAGCAATATATTAGCTTAAAACAAGTAAAAGCTTGCTAAGTTCGGCCGGACCGAATTTTATATACTCTCCACCATGGATCGCATTTGTCGAGTTCTTTTCCCGGCATCTCTTCTTAGGCAAAAAAATAAATAAGAAAAGATTTGATCTGCTATTAGAGCGATATCAAGATATGACTCGGTTTGGACCACAATTAAATTATATGTTGGAGACCTGTGAAAAATGTCATCCAATTCGAATAAGAATTGCGCCCTTTGAGGGCTCAAGAAGTACAATAGAGAGATCGATTTATATGGGAGTTGTATCGGGCTATAGACCGATTCAGACCATAATAAACACGTTTGTTGATGGTCATGAGAGGATCCGTCGTATAAAATTTCAGGCAAATCGTAGGCTCAAGAAGTCAAGATCCCAGATCGGTTCATATGACAGGTATATCAGGTTATGAACCGAATTGAACCTTATTTGATACAGTTGTTAAAAGTAAGAATAAAATACGTCATGCAAAATTTCAGCCAAATCAGATAGGAATTGCGCCCTCTAGACGCTCAAGAAATCAAGTCCCCAGATCTGTTTATATGAGAGCTATATCAGGCTATGAACCGATTTGAGCCATACTTGGCACAGTTGCTGGATATCATAACAAAATACTTCGAGCAAAAATTCTTTAAAATCGGATAAGTATTGCGCCCTCTAGAAACTCAAGATGTCAAGACCGAAGATTGGTTTATATGACAGCTATATCAAGTTATAGACCGATTGGAACCATACTTGGTACAGTTGTTGGATATCATAACAAAACATGTCGTGCAAAATTTCATTCCGATCGGATAAGAATTGCGCGGATAAGAATTGCGCACTCTAGATGCTCAAGAATTCAAGACCCAAGATCGGTTTATATGGCAGCCATATCAGGTTATGACCGATTTGAACCATACTTGGCACAGTTGTTGGATATCATAACAAAACACGTTGTCCGTCCGTCTGTCTGTCGAAAGCACGCTAACTTCCGAAGGAGTAAAGCTAGCACTTGAAATTTTTAGGTCTTGAATTCTTGTGCCTCTAGAGTGCGCAATTCTTATCCGATTGGAATGCAATTTTCCACGACTTGTTTTGTTATGATACCCAACAACTGTGCCAAGTATGGTTCAAATCGGTCCATAACCTGATATAGCTCCCATATAAACCATTCTTTGGCCTTGACTTCTTGAGCCTCTTATCCGATTTGAATGGATTTTTGCACTAAGTATTTTATTATGATATCCAACAACTGTGCCAAGTATGGTTCAAATCGGTTCATAACCTGATATAGCTGTCATATAAACACATCTGGGATCTTGACTTCTTGAGCCTCTAGAGGTCGCAATTATTATCCGATTTGCTTGAAATTTTGTATGACATATTTTATTTTTACTTTCAACATATGTGTAAAATAAGGTTCAAATCGGTTTATAACCCGATATAGCTGCCATATAAACCGTTCTGGGATCTTGACTTCTTAAGCCTCTAGAGATCGCAATAATCCAATTTGGCTGTAATTTTGTACGACGGATTCTCTCATGACTATCAACATACGTGTTTTTTATGGTCTGAATCGGTCTATAGCCCGATACAGCTCCCATGTAAATCGATATCTCTATTTTACTTTTTGAGCTCCCAAAGGGCGCGATTCTTATTCCAATTGGCTGACATTTTACACAGGTCTCCAACATATAATTTAATTGTGGTCCAAACCGGACCATATAGCACCCATATAGACCGATTGGCCGATTTAGGGTCTTAGGCCCATAAAAGCCACATTTATTATCCGATTTTGCTGAAATTTGGGACAGTGAGTTGTGTTATGCCCTCTAACATCTTTCAGGAATTTCGTCCAGATCGGTTCAGATTTGGATATAGCTGCCATATAGACCGATCCTCCGATTTCGGGTCTTAGGCTCATAAAAGCCACATTTACTGTCTGATTTTGCTGAAATTTGGGACAGTGAGTTGTGTTAGTCCACTTGACACCCTACTTTAATTTAGACCGGATCGGTCTAGATTTGGATATAGCTGCCATATAGACCGATCCTCAAATTTAGGGTCTTAGGCCCATTAAAGCCACATTTATTATCCGATTTTGTTGAAATTTAAGACAGTGAGTTGTGTTAGGCCCTTCGACATCCTTCGTCAATTTGGCTCAGATCGGTTCAGATTTGGATATAGCTGCCATATAGACCGATCCTTCGATTTAGGGTCTTAGGCTCATTAGGGTTAGGCCCTTCGATGTTCTTCGTCAATTTGGCCCAAAGCGGTCGAGATATGGATATAGCTGTTATATATTCCGATCCTCCGATTTAGGGTCTTAGGCCCATAAAAGCCATATTTTTTATCGAATTTTGCTGAAATTTGGGTCAGTGAGTTGTCTTAGGCCCTTCAACATTTTTCTTCAATTTGACCCTGATCGGTTCAGTTTTGGATATAGCCGCCATATAGACCGAACTCTCCATTTGAGGTTTTGGGGCCATAAAAGGTGCATTTATTGTCCGATTTCGCTGAAATTGGGGACAGTGCGTTGTGTTAGACTCTTCGACATTTTTCTGCAACTTAGCCCAAATCGGTGTAGATTTGGATATAGCTGCCATATAAACCGATCTTGGGTCTTGACTTCTTGAGGCTCTTATCCGATTTGAATGAATTTTTGCACGAAGTATTTTGTAATGATATCCAACAACTGTGCCAAGTATGGATTAAATCGGTTCATAACTTGTTTTAGCTGTCATATAAACCGATCTGGGATCTTGACTTCTTGAGCCTCTAGAGGTCGCAATAATCCGATTTGCCTGAAATTTTGTACGACGGATTCTCTCATGACTATCAACATACGTGTTTAGTATGGTCTGAATCGGTCTATAGCCCGATACAGCTCCCATATAAACTGATCTCTCTATTTTACTTCTTGAGCCTCCAAAGGGCGCAATTCTTATTCGAATTGGCTGACATTTTACACAGGTCTGCAACATATAATTTAATTGTGGTCAAAACCGGACCATATCTTGGTATCGCTCTAATAGCAGAGAAATCTTTTCTTATGCCGGGAAAAGAACTCGACAAATGCGATCCATGGTGGAGGGTATATAGGATTCGGCCCGGCCGAACTTAGTACGCTTTTACTTGTTTCTTCTAACATTCCTTCATAATTAAACAGCAGTCATTTTTAGCACACAGATATTTCAGCTGTCACTCTGCTGCTCTGAAATTGCAGAACTACTTTTGAACTACTGCTGTGATAGCAGAACTACTGCTTTAATAGCAGCATAATTATCTACTAATAGTCAGCAGACAGTGTTTGCTATTTCCAGCAAACTTTTTTCATCCTTTCAGCGCCGATGTCTGTGAGCCGCGAAAGCCGACAATGACATAGAAAATACTCCAACGGCCCAGCATCTTCCCCACATGGCCTACACATGATATCACTTTCCACACCTATTCTGCATAAGTGAGCTAGTAATTGTATGTGTTCCATTATGATACCGAAAGCTTTTCTTATCTCATCATTAATTTTAGTTATAGCCTCGTCTTCTCACAATCCGTATCTCCCATAGGATTTTTGTAGTCCTATGGACCGTTTCGCTGTTCCACAGGGTTTCGTGGGCATTCGTCGCCCACGCCCTTAACACGGACTGCGTCGACCTGAAAGGCTTCAGAATAATCAAGTTTATTGAGGGCTGCCCTTTGCTTTTACTAACAAATAGTCTGTTCTTTAATTCCCCCTTTCCACGCAACGCTACGGCACCCAAACGGACATATACCTAAGCCAGTAATCGGCTTATTGTGCCCTCTGAAAACTATTAAGTAACCTCGAAAACAAAACCTTCCATACCAATCTTCTAAGTTTGTTCATGCCTGGTACTGTGCCCCCACCTAAGTATCGGTGTCTTTTAGCAGCGAAAGCCGGGCATTGACATAGGAAATGCTACAAAGTCGCATCATCTTCCCTTCATGCCCTACACAAACTATCACTTGCCACACCGGTTTTGCATAAGTGAGGTGGTAGTACTATGTGTTCCGTTATGATTCCAAAAGCTTTACTGACCTCCTACTTACTTCCTTTCTGTAATAGCCTCGTCCTCTCACGATCCGGATCACCCCATAGGACTTTCGTTGCCCTACCGACTGTTTTGTTTTTCCACAGTGTTGCACACGTTCGTCGCCAACGCCTTGGGTTCTCAAAGTAGACCCTCAGGCTCACTCTATCCTCTAACTTTGATCCATCCGTGTAACATGATCTTCCAGACGGCAATACTAGTGTTCCGTCAATCCAACATTGTGTCGCTGGCAGCAGCGCCTCGCACTCGATCTCAAGGTTCATCTCAGTTATCCGATCGGAAACCTCTTCCCTTCCTTCCAGGTTTCCTATCGTCGCCTTGATTATTCCGCGATAGTATGAGCTGCGCCCATCCTCAAGCCATTCTCCCATCGCCTTAAGTCTCATAGCCGCAGTGGCGGCCTCACACTTAATCTGTAGTCAATGGGTCCGACATCTAGAATAGTCTTAGGTGACCTAGTGGTAGAGGTCCTCATCGTACCGCCAATGCCACGTCCTTATGTTGCACTTTTTCTCCATACCAGTCTGAGGCGTAAGTAAGTATTAGTCTAATCACGCTCCTATAAAACCAGTGGACTATACTCGGATTCAGGTCCCATTTCGAGCCCACGGACCGTCTATATAGTGCCCAACATCTGTGAGCCTTCTCAGTACGCTCCTAAATGTGATGTTTCTAATTAAGTTTTTTATCCAAGATCACTCCTTAGTATTTGACCTTGTCAGATATCGAAATCGTTTCTTTCAGGAAACGTGGTGCGTCAATTTGGACCACTTTCGTCTTTCCCGTGAACAGGCATATTTCAGCCTTCTATGGGTTAACATTGAGACCCCAGGGTCTAGCCCAGTCATATGCCATATGCAAGACCTTTCCGCCCTTCTACAAAGCTGGTTCGCTTCTTTACCCCTAAGAAGTATTATAACATCGTTTGCATGGCAGACGGATTTAAATTCCTCCTCAGTCCGTATCCGCAGCAGGTTATTTATGGTGGTCACCCAAAGGAATGGCGATAAAATGTCCCCCTGTGGCGTGCCCTGTGCCACTTTCTCCCTTATATTTATGCCATGGGACACACAATTTATCCACCTGTTCCTTAGCATATGGTTTATCCAGTCTCTAAGGACCCGGTCCATCCGATACTGGTTTAAGGATTGGATCAATCTGTCGGTCCCCACATTGTTAAACGCCCACTCCATGTCAATGCAAACTACTAGTGTGTACGTATACGAAGAATTCTTCTATTTTATGCACAATCTTGTGCAGGGCAGTCCCCACCGACCTTCCTTGACAAAGGCATGCTGTTTGTATTTGAGCAGTTCGCTGGATGTCTTACTCTTTATCATGGTGTCCACAATACGTTCCATGGTTTTGAGTAGAAAGGACGTAAGGCTTATAGGTCTTTAGGCCTTTGGTGTCGCATAACATTCCTTGCCGGGCTTGGGTATAAATACCACCCACCCTTGCCCCAGCCAGGCTTTCGGAGTATATGCAAGTCCTAGGCACGCTGTAAAAATAGTTGACAGATGAGGCCTCATATAGTCGGCCTCCTTTTGTAGTATCGGCAGAAATATTCCACCAGGTCCGGGTGACTTAAATGATTTAAAGCTGCTCAAGCTTGAAGCTTCCGTTAAGAGAAGCCTTCGACCAACCTCATTATTCCAAGATTCCGGTGTCTCCGTGAGTCACGTCGTATCCTGTGGAAATGCGTTTTGATCATAAGCCTCAACATGTCCGCCGTTGTTTCTGCTCTCACTCCGTGTCGTCTACTAAAGTTTCAGTTTTGATATGGGTTTTTGAGAGAATCTTTTTCATCTTGGCGGCATCATTAACGCTATCGACCTGTTAGCAGAAAAGCTTCGAAGGCACGTGTAGCCGTCAATTTGGTATTCTTATTGTTTTGCTTGAGCCGTGTGTAGTAAACTTCCGCTTTTTTACGACGAGCTCTGTCATAAAGTCTGCGGGCCTCTTTCCCAATGTTGCGAATCTCTCCGGCCGTCCAGGGTTTTTCTTGGGCTGATTTCCTTTCTTGAAGAGGACAACTATCTTCGAAAGTCTCCAGTGCAGTCGTAATCCTATTGACATTGTCGTGAATGTCTTTTATGCTTGGACAATCTAAATTATCTTGCCCAAGCCTTCTTCTGATTAGTGTTCCGAATTTTGGCCAGTTGGTTTTCAACTTATTACGGAAACTTATCGGATTCGGCGCTGGCCGTGCTATTCTAAACCTAATGCAGCGATGGCCTAAGAAGGAATGCTTCATGGAGACCCTCCAGTCGATTAGATTTTCCGAACATGTTATCACAAAGGTAGCGGTGTTACCAATATTAAGTGTTATTAGGTCGTTAGTGTTCAAGAATTCTTCGCCCCGCTTATTAATGTTGGAACCGCCCCACGAAATGTGGTGAGAGTTCGCATCGCACCTTATTAGTACCTCATTTCCTATCTGTTTTGCTTTCCTCACCAACCGTTGCTGCTCCGACGTAGGTGTCAAACGTTGTCTAGGAGTTAAAAGGCAGATAAATTGATGACAGGTATGCTCCACTGTCTCCCCGTCTTATCACTATTGCATCCGACGTTGAAAACTCTGTGAAAAATACTTAATTTTAATATTTATGACATAAAACGCAGGTCCTCAGCCGAGAACCAGTGTTAGCATAGAATGGTTCAATCTAGAAACTTTGTTCCGGGTCGTCCATGGCTCTTGAATTAAGGCAATAACAGTCGGAAACAGATCTATGTCCCTGGATACTCAATGTAGACCCACAGGCCCACTCTGTCCTCTAGCTTTGATATATGTTGGATATTTCAAAAATCTCTAGTTTCCTAGTGGGCGTGATCCTTATCGCCCAACCTAAGACAACTTGTTTTTCGAACCTGTTGAATTATTCTTATATTGCATTTTTCTCCGCCATATTCCTCCAAACTACTGAGGCGTAAGAAAATATTGGTATAATCTCACTCTTATAGAATCATTTGGATTTCCTCGGATTCAGGCCGCATTTAGATACTACGGCCCGTCTACATAATGCCCAAGTTATGTGAGCCTTCTCGGTACGTTCTTGAACAGGAAACTTTCAGCTCAGTTTCCTGTTCAATATCACTGCTAAGTCGTTCTGTTGAGGATTTCAGTTTTCTCTGGGTTAAAATTAAGAACCCTGGGTCTAGCCCAGTCGTATGCCATTTCCAAGGCCGTTTAGGTCTTCTGTATAGCTGATCCGGATCCCTACCACTCAGAGGTATGCCTCCTCAATCAACATCTCTAAAAGTTTATTTTTGGTGGTCATCCATAAAATCTTCGATCAAAAATTAAGTGACGAAAGTCATTTCGAAACAAGTTGTCAGCAATTTCGATAAAAAGGGATAAGTTTTGCCCTCTAGGGATTTAAGAAGTTGAAGTAGAAAATAACCTTAGACCTATTTGGATCATTTACAATCCTAAATTACTTACATATATATTACAGATAGATCTTTGCAATTTTTAGTTCTCTCATTCGTAAGTTTGGGTACTTTCGGCAGACAGACAGACAACTCTCGAACAACTTAAAAGGTCACGAAGATCAAGAATTGGTGTACTTACATTCTATTGGTTATGGTACTAAAAATGTGTACTTGCAGAAATCATATACAGTTGTTAGGATCTTAGCGCAGTTCATAAAAAAGGACAATTTAGTATGCGACAATAAGTCTACATCCCATGCAAAATATAAGAAAAGTTAAAGCCACTAGTAATACCATACAATATGAAATAAAATTTGTGTTAGAAACTAAAGGAGAAGTGCACAGCTCAGGAAAGAACATCAGCAAACAAGTTAAAGATAAGCAGAAATTTTGCACAATGACTTCTTCTATTGTCTCCAACATTCAAATTAAGTATGTCCCGAAACGCTTCATAATCTGATAAACCTCCAATAGCATAGCAATTCTTATCCATTATCCTTTGTTTGCCTTTAAAGAGAACGAACTTGACAAATGCGATCCATGGAGGAGGGTATATAAGATTAGGCCCGGCCGAATTTAGCATGATTTTACTTGTTTTAAACTTCTAGTGACTTTTTATCAGTGTGGTGCTTGCCAGCGATGGGTAAACACACACTATTGTGCCTTTCAAAGCTGTATAGTAGCAAACGCTCGATAGTGCCCAACCGTACTTGTTTGTAAAAAATTACATTTTTCAGCATTCTCAGTATTTTAAGTCTCTTTGTTTTATTTTCCACTGCGATTGCATACTGCATGACTCAATCGAAAATCGAAATTTTGAATCACTTACCACGAACACCTTTTATGGCGTCAAGCCCATCGATCTTCTCTGCCGTACACAAGAAACAACAAGAGCGCAAACACTTGTAGGAGGAACTAAGTATCATGCTTAACTACACCCTTGTCTACTTAGCAAACAACTCATTTACAATGGACTTAAGTTCGTGCTACTTATCCGTAGGCAAACATCTTCCAACTAGGTACAAGTCGCAACCGCAGCCGCATGATGTACCACCGCATAGGCGATTACAGTCTTAACGGCCTCCATGTAGATATTTCTATAAATATTCGCACCCTTTTAACAAGAGATATATATACCAAACCTTATTACCTTGGTAAACCATAAAGGCAAGCCTAATACAAATAGAAAGAAAAATCCCTTTGTTACTTTACCATAGCCCTAGGATTAAAAGATGGTGCGCGGCTCTATTTATCAAAGAAACTGGCCATCATGACTTCGACGACAAAGGCTTGGAAGTATCATCTTCGTGGTCGAACAATCTGTAACGTGTATCTCATTTTTCTTCCTGCAATATATACATTTGGTTGCAGTGTCCACTCCAACTGGACACGTTTCAATATTTACACTATTTATAAGTAATCAATACTACAACAGCCAATGAATGCAACACACACTGTGAAATTAAAGCTGAGAAAGTCTTGTATACAACGAATCCCTTTAATATTTAAATATGCCTAAATATGGTTACTGCAGATAAAAACATAAAGCAATCATGGGGTATGAGGTTGGTATACTAATTTTGGGCAAATTAAACTCCTGTTTCCTTGAAGCCCACTAGGATGTTCGATTGTGTATATTTATAATGTATTCTTATAGAAAAAGCGACGGCTAACAAGTCGCTTTTTGGAACGTGAAATCTCAAACTATTCTCTGGCACCTATTGAATTTTTCAATTCACATGCCAAATCTTACATTTCAGGAATCGGAAAGCAATCCAACCAACTAACAACGCTTGGTATATGATTTAGAGTTAGAATCATTTAAAGAAGGGCTACGACTTGATCACTTTCAAAATAACTGCTTAAATATACTAAGAAGACCTGGAATCCTGCAGGCTTCTACAAATCAGCAAAATAAAACTATCTTTGACTTCATACCTCGACACTGAGAGTGTTGAGGAAATTATTGGACATAAAACTGCAGTAATGAGTGAAATATAGCTCAGTCACTTTTTTGGATCAAACGATTTTGAAAGAAACAAGTAAAAGCGTGCTAAGTTCGGCCGGGCCGAATCTTATATACCCTCCACCATCGATCGCATTTGTCGAGTTCTTTTCCCGGCATCTCTTCTTAGGCAAAACAGGATATAAGAAAAGAGTTGCTCTGCTATTAAAACGATATCAAGATATGGTCCGGTTCGGACCACAATTAAATTATATGTTGGAGACCTGTGTAAAATTTCAGCCAATTCGTATAAGAATTGCGCCCATTGGGGCTCACGAAGTAAAATAGAGAGAACGATTTATATGGGATCTGTATCGGGCTATAGACCGATTCAGACCATAACAAACACGTTTGTTGATGATCATGAGAGGATGCGTCGTACAAAATTTCAGGCATATCGGATAATAATTGCGACCTCTAGGGGTCAAGAAGTCAAGATCCCAGATCGGTTTATATGGCAGCTATATCAGGTTATGAACCGATTTGAACCTTATTTGACACAGTTGTTGAAAGTAAAAATAAAATACGTCATGCAAAATTTCAGCCAAATCGGATAGGAATTGCGCCCTCTAGAAGATCAAGAAGTCAAATCCCCAGATCTGTTTATATCACTGCTATATCAGGTTAAGGACCGATTTCAACCATACTTGGCACAGTTGTTGGATATCATAACGAAATACTTCGTGCAAAAATTCATTCAAATCGGATAAGAATCGTGCCCTCTAGAGGCTCAAGAAGTCAAGACCCAAGATCGGTTTATATGGCACCTATATCAGGATATGGACCGATTTAAACCATACTTAGCATAGTTGTTGGGTATCATAACAAAAGACGTCGTGCAAAATTTCATTCCAATCGGATAACAATTGCGCACTCTAGAGGCTCAAGTAGTCAAGACCCAAGATCAGTTTATATGGCAGCAAAATCAGGTTATGGATCGATTTGAACCATACTTAACACAGTTATTGGATATCATAACAAAATACTACGTACAAAATTTTAGTTAAATCGGCTAAGAATTGCGCACTCTAGAGGCTCAAGAAGTCAAGAGGTCAAGACCCAAGATCTGTTTATATGACAGCTATACCAGGTTATGGACCGATTTGAACCATACTTAGCACAGTTATTAGAAGTGGTACTTAAACACTATGTGCAAAATTTCAAAAAATCTAATCGGATGAGAATTGAGCCCTCTAGAGGCTCAAGAAGTCAAGACCCAAGATCGGTTTATATGACAGCTATATCAAAACATGGACCGATATGGCCCATTTGCAATACCAACCGACCTACACTAATAAAAAGTATTTGTGCAAAATTTCAAGCGGCTAGCTTTACTCCTTCGGAAGTTAGCGTGCTTTCGACAGACAGACGGACGGACGGACGGACGGACAGACGGACGGACATGGCTAGATCGACATAAAATGTCGCGACGATCAGGAATATATATACTTCATGGGGACTCAGACGAATATTTCGAGTAGTTACAAACAGAATGACGAAATTAGTATACCCCCCATCCTATGGTGGAGGGTATAAAAATGAGAACCCAAAGTGGAACTCTTTCTGGCTGCCAGTGTGGAACACACACACACAGCAGATGTTCTATAGTCTCTTTTTCCTCGACGCCCTCATAGCTTTGGCAAATGTCTGGCAGCATTCAGTCTGTCAGCATGTTTTCCGATCAAACAGTGACTTGTCATGGTGGACACAATGACTGATGCGTCCGTTCTAATCAGCGACAGTAATGCGGTAGACCTTTCCAAGTCTAACCCAGACCACATAATTTTGGAATGCCCACAACCACCCATTTTTGACCATCTATCATCCGTTGCCCTTCGGGCCTGATCCTGAAAACTTAGCTTACATGTCGCCAGAGGCGTACCCGTAGATTCCGTAGACGGACATGGCTAGATCGACATAAAATGTCGCGACGATCAAGAATATATATACTTTATGGGGTCTCAGACGAATATTTCGAGTAGTTACAAACAGAATGACGAAATTAGTATACCCCCCTTCTTAAGGTGGAGGGTATAAAAATCAGAAAATAATATACATTTTTTTCCAAAGGCAAAATTTCAATGAAATATGTCTTAAGGCAAAATGTTGCTTAGGCTCGGGCATTCTCGAAATTATTTCGATAAATTTCAAAAACATCTTTTCAAACGAAAACATTTACCTAAAAGTTTTTGTATAGACAATTTTAGAAATATTTTAAAAACAATATTTTAATCCACTACGCTTGACCCTCGACTCTCTTGTCCAATTTGGATGAAATTTCATATATTCACAATTTAGAGCGTTTATATAAACGTAGTAATTTTTTATACCCACCACCGAAGGATGGGGGTATATTCATTTTGTCATTCCGTTTGCAACACATCGAAATATCCATTTCCGACCCTATAAAGTATATATATTCTTGATCAGCGTAAAAATCAAAGACGATCTAGACATGTCCGTTCGTCTGTCCGTCTGTCTGTTGAAATCACGCTACAGTCTTTAAAAATATAGATATTGAGCTGAAATTTTGCATAGGTTCTTTTTTTGTCCATAAGCAGGTTAAGTTCGAAGATGGGCTATATCGGACTATATCTTGATATAGCCCCCATATATACCGATCCGCCGATTTAGCGTCTTAGGCCCATAAAAGCTACATTTATTATCCGATTTTGTTGAAATTCAAGACAGTGAGTTGTGTTAGGCCCCTCGACACCATTCGTCAATTTGGCTCAGATCGGTCCAGATTTGGATATAGCTGCCATATAGAACGGTCCTCGGATTTAGGGTCTTAGGCCCATAAAAGTCACATTTATTATCTGATTTTGCTGAAATTCGGGACAGTGAGTTGTGTTAGGCCCTTCGACATCCTTCGTCAATTTGGCTCATATCGGTCCAGATTTGGATATAGCTGCCATATAGACCGATCCTCCGATTAAGGGGTCTTAGGTCCATAAAAGCCACATTTATTATCCGATTTTGCTGAAATTCGGAACAGTGAGTTGTGTTAGGCCCCTCAATATCCTTCGTCAATTTGGTTCAGATCGGTCCAGATTTGGATATAGCTGCCATATAGACCGATCCTCCGATTTAGGGTCTTAGGCCCATAAAAGCCACATTTATTATCTGATTTTGCTGAAATTCGGGACAGTGAGTTGTATTAGGTCCTTCGACATCCTTCGTCAATTTGGCTCATATCGGTCCAGATTTGGATATAGCTGCCATATAGACCGATCCTCCGATTTGGGGTCTTAGGTCCATAAAAGCCACATTTATTATCCGATTTTGCTGAAATTTGGGACAGTGAGTTGTGTTAAGCCCTTCGATACCCTTCGTCAATTTGGCTCTGATCGGTTCAGATTTGGATATAGCTGCCATATAGACCGATCCTCCGATTTAGGGTCTTAGGCCCATAAAAGCCATATATTATCCGATTTTGCTGAAATTTGGGACAGTAAATTGTGTAGGGCCCTTTGATATCCCTCATCAATTTGGTGCAGATTGGACCAATTTTGGATATAGCTGCCATATAGACCGATCTCTCGATTTCATGTTTTGGGCCCATAAAATGCTCATTTATTGTCCGATGTCGCCGAAATTTGAAACAGTGAGTTAAGTTAAGCCCCTCGACATAGTCCTGCAATATGGCACAGATCGGCTAAGATTTGGATATAGCTGTCATATAGACCGATCTCTTTATTTAAGGTTTTGGGCCCATAAAAGGTGCATTTACAATATAATCCGATTTCACTGAAATTTGACACAGTGACTTATGTTAGGCTTTTCGAAATCCGTGTCGTATGTAGCTCAGATCGGTTTATTTTTAGATAAAGCTACTTAAAAGACCAATATTTTGTTACACACAATTGAACAATGACTTGTACTTATAAGTTTTTGGTCCAAATCGGAACATATTTTGATATAACTGCTATGGGACAAAAGGTATACAATTTTCACCGGATTTTGATGGAAGGTGGTTTACGTATATTCCCGAGGTGGTGGGTATCCAAAGTTCGGCCCGGCCGAACTTAAGGCCTTTTTACTTGTTTAATTTCCTTTTCTCTTTAGAATTTCACAATATAGTATTTAAGGCAATTGATACGGTGCTCATAGTGAGTAAGGATCGAAATCTATCAGGCAATAGCAAGTAGCATCGATTCTTGTAGAAATTTATTTATAGTTCTATAGGCTTTGACCGTAGAGTGGGACACAGTGAAATATTTTTAAAAAAATTTTAAAATTTACATTCTGAATTATGGATTTTCTTCCAAAACAAATCTTTTTGCCATAAAAGGATTATAATGAAAGGAACTTAATATCCACCCTAAGAAGGGAAATGCGTTAAAATAATATTAGTCGGCAGACTTTCATCTATGAGAACAAGTTTAATATTACACTTACGATTGTCGCTAGGTAATTTGATATCAATTATTTATTTATTTCATCTACTCAGTAAAAATTAGTGGGCAAAAAACGAAAAATGTTTCGAACTGCAATAACGTGGAAATCTCTTCGTATTTCTGATTTCTGTTCTATCACCATTTCGTATTTTATCTAGAACAAGTAAAAGCGTGCTAAGTTCGGCCGGGCCGAATCTTATATACCCTCCACCATGGATTGCATTTGTCGAGTTCTTTTCCCGGCATCTCTTCTTAAGCAAAAAAAAGAATATAAGAAAAGATTTGCTCTACTGCTGCTGCTGCTAGAGCGATATCAAGATATGGTCCGGTTTGGACAACAATTAAATTATATGTTGGAGACCTGTGTAAAATGTCAGCCAATTCGAATAAAAATTGCACCCTTTGGGGGCTCAAAAAGTAAAATAGGGAGATCGATTTATATGGGAGCTCTATCGGGTTATAAAACGATTCAGACCATAATAAACACGTATGTTGATGGTCATGAGAGAATCCTTCGTACAAAATTTCAGGCAAATCGGATAATAATTGCGAACTCTAGAGGCTCAAGAAGTCAAGACCCAAGATCGGTTTATATGACAGCTATATCGGGTTATGGACCGATTCGGACCAAACTTGGCACAGTTGTTGGATATCATAACAAAACTCGTCGTGCAAAATTTCATCCCAATCGGATAAGAATTGCGCACTCTAGAGGATCAAGAAGTCAAGACCCAAGATCGGTTTATATGGCAGCTATATCAAAACATGGACCGATATGGCCCATTTACAATACCAACCGACCTACACTAATAAGAAGTATATATATAAAATTTCAAGCGGCTAGCTTTACTCCTTCGGAAGTTAGCATGCTTTCGACAGACAGACGGACGGACGGACAATTGGACGGACATGGCTAGATCGATATAAAATGTCGCGACGATCAAGAATATATATACTTAATGGGGTTTCAGACGAATATTTCGAGTAGTTACAAACAGATATTAGTATACCCCCCATCCTTTGGTGGAGGGTGTAATAAATTAGGTAAACTTACATCTTTTCCTTCAAAATCGGATTTTCGAACGATTAAGTTCGGAGGAGAAGAAGGTGGATTTATTAGGATGGTGGCGAACAGCAGAAAAGAGCCGGCCAGTTTGACGATATTAAAATTGCAGTTCTGTGTCTACATTCAGAGCAAACTTCCCAATTTTTTTGCACGTTCTCTTTGTTTGAGTTTCTCTTTCTCTCATTTAACTGGTACACGTACGCAAACGAGGGCAAGTTTCTTTGGTTGTGTTGAGAACAATGCCAATTTTTATATGACATCTTGATGCCGAGATGGCGCATTGCACCATATGATTTGTGGTTGTTAAACAAATAAGACCACCTTTAATTGTTTCGCCATGGAAGGAGAAATAAGCGGCATAAACTAAGCAGAACGTAGATGGCTCTTAAAAATTTGTGGATTGGACCACAATTAAATTATATGTTTGAGACTTGTGTAAAATGTCAGCCAATTCGAATAAGCATTGCGCCCTTTGGGGGCTTAAGAAGTAAAATAGAGAGATCGATTTAAATGGGAGCTGTATCAGGCTATAGACCGATTCAGACCATAAAAAACACGTATGTTGATGGTCAAGAGAGGATCTGTCGTACAAAATTTTAGCCAAATCGGATAGGAATTGCGCCCTCTAGGGGCTCAAGAAGTAAAGTCCCCAGATTTGTTTATATGACAGCTATATCAGGTTATGAACCGATTTTAACCATACTTGGCACAGTTGTTGGATATCATAACAAAATAAAGGGTGATTTTTTTGAGGTTAGGATTTTCATGCATTAGTATTTGACAGATCACGTGGGATTTCAGACATGGTGTCAAAGAGAAAGATGCTCAGTATGCTTTGACATTTCATCATGAATAGACTTACTAACGAGCAACGCTTGCAAATCATTGAATTTTATTACCAAAATCAGTGTTTGGTTCGAAATGTGATCTGTCAAATACTAATGCATGAAAATCCTAACCTCAAAAAAATCACCCTTTACTACGTGCAAAAATTCATTCAACTCGAATAAGAATTGCGCCCTCTAGAAGTCAAGATCCAAGATCGGTTTATAAGACAGCTATATCAGGTTATGGACCGATTTGAACCATACTTGGCACAGTTGTTGGATATCATAACAAAACGCGTCGTGTGAAATTTCATTCCAATCGGATAATAATTGCGCACTCTAGAGGCACAAGAAGTCAAAACCCAAGATCGGTTTATATGGCAGCTACATCAGGTTATGGACTAATTTGAACCATAATTAGCACAATTATAGCTAGGGGCTTGAAAACTTTTACAAATACTGCTTATTAGTGTAGGTCGGTTGGGATTGTAAATGGGCCAAATCGGTCCATGTTTTGATATAGCTAACATATAAAACAATCTTGATTTCTTAAGCTTCTATAGGGCGCAATTCTTTTGCGATTTGTGTGAAATTCTGCACAAATTGTTAAGGTACGACTTCTAGTAATTGTGCTAAGTATGGTTCAAATCAGTCCATAACCTGATACAGCTTCCATATAAACCGATCTCCCAGTTAGATTTCTTGACTCTCTAGAGGGCGCAATTCGTATCCAATTTGGATGAAATTTTGTTCAACAACTCATCCTACGACCTTCAACATGCGTGCCTAATATTGTATGAGTCGGCTTATAATCTGATGTAGCTCCCATATAAACCGATATCCCGATATAATTTCTTGAGCTCCTATAGGGCGTAATTCTTATCCGATTAGGCTGAAATTTTGCTCATTGACTTCTACAGGGTGGCTGATGAAAGCCGCTACCAAAAAAAAATGTAATAACTTTTTTTCTATTTAATAATAATAATTTAATAATTAATTTAATTAATTAATTAATTAATTTAATTAATAATAATTTAATAATTAATTTAATAATTTAATTTAACATGAATAAAAGAAAAATGTATTCCATACACCGAAAAAAAAATGTAGCAATATTCATCATTGTAGCAATATTCATCAGCCACCCTGTACTATTCTCCAACATCCAAACAAAGTATGGGCCGATTCGGTCCATAACCTGATATGGCTCCAATAGCATGGCAATTGTTATCCATTATCCTTTGTTTGCCTATAATGGATATTGAGGAAGAGGGTGGGGGTATACTAGTCATTCAGTTTGTAACACTTCGAAACATTTGAAGCTAGCCGCTTGAAATTTTGCGCAGATATTTAATATTGATGTACTTCGTTGGGCCAGTCAAATGAGCCATATCGGTTCAGATTTGGATATAGCTCCAATATAAGCCGATCTCTCCATTTTACTTCTTGGCTGAAATTTTGCACGTAGTGTTCTATTTTGACTTCCAAAAACTGTGATAAGTACGGTTAACATCGGTAATATAAATCGATCTCCCGATTAGACTTCCATAGCCTCTGGAAGCTGTAAGTTTTGTCCGATTGGAAAATTTTGCAAAAAGTGTTCTGTTATGACTTTCAACAACTGTGATAAGTACGATCCAAATCGGTCTATAACCGGATATAGCTCCGATATTTTAGCCGACTTAGCACGCTTTTACTTGTTTTTCCTGTTCTTTCGATATTCTTGTAATCAAGGTACAGGTCCGATTATCCAAAAAATTGCACAAATCGCTTTTTTAGGTCCAGGGCGCACAGTACTGATTTTGAACAAAATCGGTTCAGTATAAGATAGAGCTCCCATATATATCTTTCATCTGATATAGCCTTTTAAGGCTGTAGTAGCCACGATTTTGGTCCGATCTTTAAAATATTTAGCACAAAAAATCACCCTTTATTAATGCTAAAAGCGAAAATGAAATTTTTTATTACATATCAAAAATATTTCGAAGTTTGTTCAGTAACTCCAATCCGCATAAATAATACCTTTTTTATTATATTTAAAAAAATTTATCGAAATTTTTAAATAAGTCCAATCCGCGTCAAAATCGAACCAAAATTGGCCAAGAAGTAAGAAAAACAAGTAAAAACGTGCTAATTTCGGCCGAATTTTATAGGTCAGTTTCTTTGCTCAATATCTATTTAAAGGCAAACAAAGGATAATGGATAACAATTGGCATCTATTGGAGCCATATCAGAAGTAGAAGTCAATAAAGTAGAAGTCAATTTACAAAATTTCAGCCTAATCGGATAAGAATTGCGCCTAATAGGAGTTCAAGAAATAATTCAGGTCGTAGGAGAAGTCGTTGCACATTTAAATTCAGCCAAATCGGATACGAATTGCGCCCTCGAGAAGATCACATGGAAAATTTCAACCAAATTGGATGATAATTGCGCCCTCTAGAGGCTCAAGAAGTCTTATCATGAGATCGGTTTATATGGCACCTATATCAGGTTATTTACCGACTTAGACCATACTTGGCACAGACATACCAAAATGATACGTGCAAAATTTCAGCCAAATCGGATACGAATTGCGCCAGCGAGAAGTTTAAGATCGGTGTTTATGGCAGCTATATCAGGTTATGAACCGATTTGAACCATGCTTGACAAAATTGTTAGAAGTCGTACCAAAACAATTTGTGCAAAATTTGTCCAAATCAGATAGAATTGCGCCCTATAAAAGCTCAAAAAATCAAGACGCAAGATCGGTTTATATGGCAGCTATATCAAAACATGGACCGATTTGGCCCACTAATATGAAGTATTTGTGATAACTAATATAAAGTTTTTGAAAGAAATTTCAAGCGTTTAGCTTTACTCCTTCGAAAGTTACCGTGCTTTCTACATACAGATGGAGGAACAACGGACATAGGTAGATCGACTTAAAATGTCATGATGATCATGAATAGAATGTCCAAAGAGGAGAGAGCAAGTGGAGAAAGACATCTCGAATATTTCAGAGTGCAACTGATGTCAGCTTTCCACCTGGAGCTCTACTAGGAAACGGCGGTATGTACTGTAAAGCTCTGTCTAGGCAGATCTATATCTATACTTGACTGCTACACTCATCCAATTCAAATAAAGGTCACTAGCGAAAAGCTCTGCACTCAATTAACAAACTAATCATAATTATTTTCTTAAAGTTGTTGTATGTAGAAAGTGGTAGTAAAGTATATTGTTGTTTTTTATTTTTTTTTTAATTGTCTATTCAATAAAAACAAAAAGTCAAGTAAAATAGGTGAGTCATTTGAATGGAAAATACTATGATTTTATCAGTTTTTGATTAAAATTTATTGATGAGCGTTCACGAAATTAAGCAAAACAAGTAAAAGCGTGCTAAGTTCGGCCGGGCCGAATCTTATATACCCTCAACCATGGATCGCATTTGTCGAGTTCTTTTCCCGGCATCTTTTCTTAGGCAAAAAAGGATATAAGAAAAGATTTGCTCTGCTATGAGAGCGATATCAAGATATGGTCCGGTTTGGACCACAATTAAATTATATGTTGGAGACCTGTGTAAAATGTCAGCCAATTCGAATTAGAATTGCGCCCTTTGGAGGCTCAAAATGTAAAATAGAGAGATCGATTTATATGGGAGCTGTATCGGGCTATAAACCGATTCAGACCATAATAAACACGTATGTTGATGGTCATGAGAGAATCCGTCGTACAAAATTTCAGGCAAATCGAATAATAATTGCGACCTCTAGAGGCTCAAGAAGTCAAGATCCCAGATCGGTTTATATGGCAGCTATATCAGGCTATGAACCGATTTGAACCTTGTTTGACAAAGTAGTTGAAAGTAAGAATAAAATACGTCATGCTAAATTTCAGCCAAATCGGAAAGGAATGGCGCCCTCTAGAAGCTCAAGTAATCAAGTCCCTATATCTGTTTATATGACAGCTATATCAGGTTATGGACCGATTTCAACCATACTTGGCACAGTTATTGGATATCATAACAAAATACTTCGTGCCAAAATTCATTCAAATCGGATAAGAATTGCGCCCTCTAGAGGCTCAAGAAGTCAAGACCCAAGATCGGTTTATATGACAGCTATATCAAAACATAGACCGATATGGCCCATTTACAATACCAACCGACCTACACTAATAAGAAGTATTTGTGCAAAATTTCAAGCGGCTAGCTTTACTCCTTCGGAAGTTAGCATGCTTTCGACATACAGACGGACGGACGGATAGACAGATGGACGGACATGGCTAGATCGACATAAAATGTCACGACGATCAAGAATATATATACTTTATGGGGTCTCAGACGATTATTTCGAGTAGTTACAAACAGAATGACGAAATTAGTATACCTATGGTGGGGGGTATAAAAAAGTTAAAAGAAAATATATGGTTTATAACGAAATTGGGCTTTTAATTCACTATATAGCTAAAAATGGCTAGCTGAGGTCGGAAAGTCATTACTGAAATTTTAAATGGGATTCAATCTGACATCAAAATTAAACGCGGCACCGTTTAAGAACCTATACAAAAAAAAGTTCTTCTGACTCAAAAAACTTTTTAAGATTTGAGTTGGAAATTTCAGCAGGAAAAAGCCTCTTTGCAGCGATTATATTAATTGAGTATGTTCTATTCAAATAAGTGACAGTGTCTACTGTTCGAAATGCTGTATCAAGAAAGTCAGACCTTTACATTTATTTAGTAATAGGTCCTCTCATAAATGATATGCTCATTCACTGAGGTACTTTCGGGTACTGGCACAACAATATAAGGCGTTAAATCTTTTTGCTGGGTAAGCAGATGTTAAAACAAGTAAAAAGACGTTAAGTTCGGCCGGGCCGAACTTTGGATACCCACCACCTCGGGTATATATGTAAACCACCTTTCATCAAAATTCGGTGAAAATTTTATACCTTATGTCCCATATCAGTTATATCCAAATATGTTCCGATTTGGACCAAATACTAATAAGTACATTAGCTATATCTAAAAATAAACCGATCTGAACTATATACGACACGGATGTCGAAAAGCCTAACATAAGTCACTGTGAAAAATTTCAGGGAAATCGGATTATAAATGCGCCTTTTATGGGGCCAAGACATTAAATCGAGATATCGGTCTACATGACAGCTATATCCAAATCGGGACCGATTTGAGCCAAGTTGCATAAAAATGTCGAAGAGCCTAACACAAAGCACTGTCCCAAATTTCAGCGACCAAAACCTTAAGTCGAGAGATTGGTCTATATGGCAGCTATATTCAAATCGGACCGATCTAGGCAAAATTAAGGAAGGACGTCGATGAGCCTAACCAAACTCACTGTCTTAAATTTCAGCGACATCGGACAATAAATGCGTCTTTTATGGCCCCAAAACCTAAAACCTAGATATCGGTCTATATGGCAGCTATATCTAAATCTGGACCGATCTGTGCGATATTGCAGAAGTATGTCAAGGGGCTTAACTTAACTCAATGTCCCAAATTTCGGCGTCATCGGACAATAAATGAGCATTTTATGGGCCCAAAACCATAAATCAAGAAATCAGTCTATATGACAGCTATATCCAAATCTGAACCGATCTAAACCAAATTGAAGAAAGATGTCGAAAGGCCTAACACAACTCACTGTCCCAAATTTCAGCAAAATCGGACAATAAATGTGGCTTTTATGGGACTAGCACCATAAATCGGAGGATTGGTCTATATGGCAGCTATATCAAAATCTGGACCGATCTGAGCCAAATTAACGATGAATGTCGATGGTCCTTACACAACTCACTGCCCCAAATTTCAGCAAAATCGGATAATAAATGTGGCTTTTATGGGCCTAAGACCCTAAATCGGCGGATCGCTCTATATGGGGGCTATATCAAGATATAGTCCGATATAGCCCATCTTCGAACTTAACCTGCTTATGGACAAAAGAAGAATCTGTGCAAAATCAACTCAATATCTCTATTTTTAAAGACTGTAGCGTGATTTCAACGGACAGACGAACGGACATGTCTAGATCGTCTTAGATTTTTACGCTGATCAAGAATATATATACTTTATAGGGTCGGAAATGGATATTTCGATGTGTTGCAAACGGAATGACAAAATGAATATACCCCAATCCTTCGGTGGTGGGTATAAAAACGAACTCTACTCGTATTATAACTGTTTTGAAGGATTACTAGAAACCTAAGTCGTTCTCTAAAGTTATTCCAAATTTCAAAAAAAGTTACCTTAACACTTCGACAACATTCTTGGACGTACCCAGAGCGGCCTCGGGCAAAACCCCCCCTCCACCCTAAAATGATTTTCTCTAAAGAAAAACTTACATTAAATTTATTCTAAAGAAAAACATTGCATTTATTCCAAACAAAAACACTGCAATAACATAGCAATATCTTGGCGTTTCTCATTTTTATACCCACCACAATTGGATGGGGGTATACTAATCTAATCATTCCCCATACAGTATAGATATTCCTGATGGTCTCGAAATTCTAATTCTAGCCATGTCCGTCCGTAGGTCTGTCAAAATCACGATAGCGATTGAAAGCGTAGAGCTAGCAGTTTGAAATTTTGCACGGATACTTTATATTGATGTAGGTCGTTAGGGATTGCAAATGGGCCAAATCGGTTCAGATTTGGACAAAGCTCCCATATACAACGATCTCCCGAATTGCCTTCGTGAGCCCATGGAAGTCGCAATTTTTGTCCGATTTGGTTGAAATTTTGCACAGTATGTTTTGTTATGACTTCCAACAACAGTACTTAGTACGGTCTAAATCGATCAAGAACCTGATATAGCTCTCATGTTAACCGATATCCCGATTTGACTTCTTGAGCCCTCAATTGTATCCAATTTGGCTGAAATTTTGCACATAGTGTTCTGATTTGACTTCCAACAACTGTGCTTACTATGGTTTAAATGGTCAAGAACATGATATAGCTACCATATAAACCGATCTCCCGATTTGCCTTCTTGAGCCTTTCTTTATCCGATTTTGGCTTCCAACAACTGTGAAATGTACGGTTTAATTCTGTGTATAACCTGATATAAATCCCATATAAACCGATCTCCCGATTTGACTTCTTGAGCCCATGGAATACACAATTTGTCCGATTTGGCTGAAATTTTGAATATAGTGTTCAGTTATGACTCCTAACAACTGTGTCAAGTACGGTCCAAATCGGTCTTTAACCGGATATAGCTCCAATATTTTAGTAGAATTCATGGTGGGTTCCCTAGATTCGGCCCGGCCGAACTTAGCACGCTTTTACTTGTTAATTCTACCACATTTTCTTATTTTATATCCAATAAATTAGGAAAACTTTAGGACTTATAAAGACATGATCGAATTTGTAGGCATATACGACCATAGTTGGATGCAATTTTTACCGGACGTCTTCTTGATCAAAAACGAGTTTTCGATCGATTTCATTGAAGTTCGAAGAAGAAATTAGCGACATCATTTAAGCAGAAATTTGATGGTTCCTCGTAGAAATTGACCAAAGTTTATTTATCGGTCAATATTTACAATTATAGTTGCTTAATGTTTTCAGTTTGTTTGCGTAAAATTGTATGGAAATAAAAGTCATTTAAATACAATTGATCGAACACAAATAATAACCTGTAGGAATCATAAAACTAATTTGAGAGCAAATTAAGGAGAGCGCAAAAGTTTCATAAAAATACTGAAGCTGATTCGCCATAACTATCACTACAAAACTAATATATTCGCAAAGACAACCATATTTGGAAGGCTTTGAGAGATTAGGATCGGCCTATAAATAGTGTGTTAAAAATTCAGCTCTGACTTTATGACCATATGTTACCGCCGATGGGACAGTTCCTGCACCCAATAGTGACCACAATTTACCAAGAAAAAAATTGAGGTATCTCTATCAATTTCACAGAAATAGAAAAATGTTGGCAATTTTCGATTTTGAAAATTTGTACCACTGCGTGTTGTACTCCATAAATTACTCAGTGGTACAGCTGTACCAAGGGTGTAGTTAAAGGGTGTATGAAAAAGGATGGTGTCTTAGGCCTAATCGGCTTAGGGTCTTAAAGCGCCATTGCCGTCTGTACTATAAAATAGCTCTAGATTAATTACATTGTCAGTTCGACTTTAAAGTTAAGCTCCATAAACGAAGCCATATTGTCAACTAGTCTAGCGCTTCTCTTTCGATTGTTTTTCAGGAATTTTAAATTGTTTGCTTTTGTTTTGTTTAGAAGTCCTTTGTGGAGTTTTAACAGAATATTGTCAGCCCTGGACAATTATTTCTCAGTGATTACACAAAAGAGTAGTCTTTACTCTACTCACTAGTTGTGGGTATGTGGAATACCTTAATCCAATTGATAAATATGAAAACTTTAGCGGATAAAAACTCTAGATCCAAGAAACTGGAATATATCCTGTTAAAATTGCAAAACTTTAAAACTATCATAAAATGCTTAAACAAGACATCTGTTGGGTATTTTCTGCTACAGTCTTACCTTTGAAATGAAACCCGACTAAATACACCGCCCTCATCGTCAGCTCGTGCAAAGAGAGCGTAAAATCAGTTACCTCAAGTGTTGCCTGGGTAGAATAATAATCTTTTAACGAAGACAGTGCACGCGAAATAAAACAACACCAGTATCAACAGTCAGGACAAACCAGACGGCTAGCACCAGCTACAAAATCAAACAATTCGACAAAACGCGCCGCGGCGGCCGGCAAAACATCGAACTAAAAACCTTAAGTGTCTGCGTCATCCTCAACCTTGGCCATGATCAAATCGGCAGGTGCAAATCGCATGTATGCAATCTCACAGTCACTGGTGGTGGAATGTTGTAAATAAACACAAAACGACCAACAACTCTATGCATTCTTAACACTGCATCCCATTCCGATCGAATGGCTAGTTGGATGGCAGAAACAAACTCTTGCCACTTCACTTTGTCACGGCAGACAGATATGTGCATTAGAGTGTCCCAACAAACAAAAAGTATTATTTTTTGAAACCCATACCCATAAATTTTTCTCTTTGTTCCCGATAAGCAAAATACGAAATTTTATGGCGATCGGTTAACAATAACCCTTGTCGTCACTACTTACAGTGATGTATGATGGATGTAATTGATATACCCCCACCATAGGATGGGGGTATACTAATCTAGTCATTCCCTTTGTAACACTTCGAAATATTGATCTAGGACCCCATAAAGTATATCGTCACCTAGAATGCAAAATAACGTGACATCTCTTTTCTTGCAAAAAACGTTATAAAAATTAATCTACTAGAGATATTGAAACAATATTTTTAAAACTAGACTAATATGACACTAGAAATATATTTTAGATAACAGAAATTTTTTTTTATTACACTTTATGCTATGTGTCTCACGTTATTTTGAATTGTAGTTTTCTGTAACAAAATAATGTATCATCAACCAAATTCTGTATGAAAGAATAACAAGTAAAAGCGTGCTAAGTTCGGACAGGCCGAATCTTATATACCCTCCACCATGGATCGCATTTGTCAAGTTCTTTTCCCGGCATCTCTTCTTTGGCAGAAAAAAGGATATAAGAAAAGATTTGCTCTGCTATTAGAGCGATATTAAGATATGGTCCGGTTTGAACCACAATTAAATTATATTTATGTTGGAGACCTGTGTAAAATGTCAGCCAATTCGAATAAGAATTGCGCTCTTTGTGGGCTCAAGAAGTAAAATAGACAGATCGATTTATATGGGAGCTGTATCGGGCTATAGACCGAGGAGGCTCAAGAAGTCAAGACCCCAGATCGGTTTATATGGCAGCTATATCAGGTTATGGACCGATTTGAACCATACATGGCACAGTTGTTGGATATAATAACGAAATACTACGTGCCAAAATTCATTCAAATTGGATAAGAATTGCGCCCTCTAGAGGCTCAAGAAGTCAAAACCCAAGATCGGTTTATATGACAGCTATATAAGGTTATGGACCGATTTGAACCATACTTGACACAGTTGTTGGATATAATAACAAAACACGTCGTGCAAAATTCCATTCCAATCGGATAAGAATTGCGCACTCTAGAGGCTCAAGAAGTCAAGACCCAAGATCGGTTTATATGGCAGCTATATCGTCCGTCAGTCCGTCTGTCTGTCGAAAGCACACTAACTTCCGAAGGAGTAAAGCTAGCCGCTTAAAATTTTGCACAAATACTTCTTACTAGTGTAGGTCGGTTGGTATTGTAAATGAGTCATATCGGTCCATGTTTTGATATAGCTGCCATATAAACCGATCTTGGGTCTTGATTTCTTAAGCGTCTAGAGTGCGCAATTCTTATCCGATTAGAATGAAATTTTGCACTTAGTATTTTGTTATGATATTCAACAACTGTGTCAAGTATGGTTCAAATCGGTTCATAACCTGATAGCTATATCATGTCATGTAAACAGATATGGGGACTTGACTTCTTGAGCTTCTAGAGGCCGCAATTCCTATCCGATTTGGCTGAAATTTTGCACGACGTATTTTATTCTTACTTCTAACAACTATGTCAAATAAGGTTCAATTCGGTTCATAACCTGATATAGCTGCCATATAAACCGATCTGAGATCTTGACTTCTTGAGCCTCTAGAGGTCGCAATTATTATCCGATTTGTCTGAAATTTTGTACGACGGATTCTCTCATGACCATCAACATACGTGTTTATTATGGTCTGAATCGGTCTATAGCCCGATACAGCTCTCATATAAATCGATCTCTTTATTTTACTTCTTGAGCCCCCAAAGGGCGCAATTCTTTTTCGAATTGGCTAACATTTTACACAGGTCTCAAACATATAATTTAATTGTGGTCCAAACCGGACCGGCCCGACCGAATTTAGCCGCTTTTACTTGTTATATTTTTCTTTACTAATAATTAATTAATTACGAATAACTACATAATTGTTTAAACTAAAACTTGTACTTTACTAAATTTTCATGAGGACAAAAAAAAATATATATTTCAGAATTATGATGTAGCGCAAACAATTTTTTCCATATATAAAAATGAGCATAAACTTTCCTTAGCACTTTCAATATTTTTTTTTATACCCACCACCGAAGGATTGGGGTATATTTATTTTGTAATTCCGTTTCTGACCCTATCTTATATATAAAAATCAATTTGTATTTGTTTGTAGTGTAAAGCTTCTGTCAACAAACTGACTCTTTTTATTATATTTTTCAAACAAACAACATTAAAGGAACAAGCTAGTCTACTTAGTTTCATCAAAAGTTTCTTATAAATACGAGTATAACAAGTTATCATATTACAGTTCGGCCAACCTGACAATATGATTGCCCACAATCATGATATAAAAATTGTGTATATTATATAAGTGTGACCAATAACATAAATCTATAACCTAGGTGTCAACCATTTCCGAAGTCGCTTTGCTTCAATTATACCCTTATATGGGATCTGTGTCAGTTGACAATTGTCAACATCTCTCACAACGTAGCGATCATTATCTAATACTTTTTCAATAATGTAGGGACCACGATATTTTTCACAAAATTTCTTATTCTTCCCAACTGTATTGTCAATATTCATAATAATAACATAATCACCCTCATCGTAACGTTTTGCCGGTTCATGATGTTTGGAAAAGTATAATTCGTTGTAGTTCTGAGATCGCTGTATAGAATTCAATGCCTTAACCCTCATATCCCTCAAATTTAGTTTCTCCTCATTACTCATTTTCTTATCTAGATATTCCGACAGCTTATCTACCACCACCCCTCGTTGATTCGTTCCAAAGAGTAACTTCGCTGGGGTTTCCTTTGTAGAACTGTGAACACAGTTATTGATAGCATATTCCACCTGGGACAATTTCAATGACCAATCGGAATGATCTATTGGGTCACTCAATTTGCTCAACATGGACTTAATAATACGATTTACACGCTCAACCTGCCCATTTGCTTGTGGAGAGGCAACCGCCACCTTAACATGATTAATATTATTTTTCAAAATGAATTCAGAAAACTCCAATGACGTAAAACATGATCCTCTGTCCGAGATTAGGCGTCTTGGTCTACTGTAATAACTAAAATACTTTTCGAGAGAACAACAAACCTCCTTAGTGCTCGTCGAATTTACAGGATAAAGTCGAACAAATTTTGTAAAAGAATCAACTACCACTAAAATGTGTTTTCTTTTCGATTTTAATGATGGAAGTGGTCCGAAGTGATCCACGTGTATCGTATCGAATGGCTCCGCCACCTTTGGAATGCTGTACATGTTCTGTTGGTTTATTCTAGCTGGAGCAGCATAAATGATACATTTTATACAATTCTTAATGAAGCTATCTATCTTATTGCGCATGTCTGGGAACCAAAAATTCTCTCGAATCTTATAATAACATTTATCTGTCCCCAGGTGTCCAAGCTTCTCATGTATCATTCTTATCACATTATCTTCCATTTCCTTTGGGACATATAAACAAACGGTTGCACCCACTTTCTTAAATAAGAGACCGTCTATTAGGTCAAAATCACATATCTCTTCCTTTTCCAAACGTTTACATAAGTCCTTAATAACAGGATCTCTAGCTTGGGTCAGTTGAATTTGGACATCGAGTTGATTCGAATCTACAGAGCAAATCATGTTACATCCCACATGAGGGGATATTTCCTTTTCTATACATCTGCTTAACATATCCACATGACCCATAGAAGAACCCTTCCTGTGTTTGATAGAATAGTCATAGTTCTCTAGTTCCAATGCCCAGCGGGATATCCGAGGATTAACTTGTCTCTTGTTCAAGGTCATTGTAAGTGAATTGCAATCTGTGACTATGGTAAAATGTAATCCTTCTAAATACACACAAAACCGGCGCAACGCGTAAATAATTGCGAGTGTTTCCAGTTCGAAGCTATGATATCTCGATTCTGCATTGGTTGTAGCCTTTGAAAAAAATGCTACGGGGTGGAACTTTTTATCATCCTGACGCTGCATCAATATTGCTCCGAATCCATGAGAACTTGCATCACAATGTAACTCCGTATCGCTTTTAGGGTTATAGATAGCTAATACTGGGGCCCGAAGTAAACGAGACTTTAATTCACTAAAGGCCTTTACACATTCTTCAGAGAAAACGAATTTTTTCTCTTTACGAAGCAAATCTAACAATGGCCTTGCAATATTTGAGAATGACGGAACGAATTTCCTAAAGTAGGAAAACAACCCAAGACAAGTTTGTAATTCCCTATGATTCCTTGGCATTGGTATTTGTTTCACAGCTCGCAAGTGATTTTCTGTCGGCCGTATACCTTTTGGGCTGATTAAGTATCCTAAATACTCTAAACTCTGATAACCAAATTTACATTTAGTTAACTTGATACGTAATCCGTACTCAAAAGCACGTCCAAGTACAACCGCCAATGTCTGAACATGAGAATCGAAATCAGAGGATGCAATCAATATGTCATCCATATATATAACCACTCTATGGTCCTCTATTAAGTCGCGAAATATACCATTTATAAAGCGTTGAAAGTTTGCTGGAGCATTCTTTAAACCAAATGGCATCTTCAAATACTCGTACTGTCCAAATGGGGTTACAAATGAAGTGTATGGAATTGAATCATTATGCATTTCTATGTTGAAAAATCCATCCTTCAAATCCATGAGGCTAAACCATTTTTTGCCTGATATGCTCTCAATACAGTCCTCGATGAGGGGTAAAGGAAAGTTATCCCTAATAGTCTTTTTGTTTAACGCTCGATAATCGACACACATCCGCGTTTCCCCTGTCTTTTTCTTTACCAACACAATTGCTGACGTGTATGGAGAATTGCTGTATCGTATTATTTTCCTTTCTAACAAATCACTAACAATCTTCTGCGTTTCCTCACGATCACGAACCGACAATCTACGGGGAGAGCAGTGTATTGGAATATCATCAGATAATTTAATCTGCATCCTATAATCAGATGACTTTTTATCAATTCCCTTTGGAGTTACATAACGATTATGAATAAGATCTTCTAAAGTCTTCTTCTGGAATGAATTTAACAAAGGATTTAGATCAATATCGTCCGTACGTATCACTTGGGAATTCACAGGACTATCATAAGAATTGCTTATCGTAGATGGTGTAGACACCGATGTTATATTATTATTGTCATTTATTTTTCTTGTGGATTCAAATACTTCTATATCATTCGTAGTTTCCTTGACTTGAAGTAATTTTACATTAAATGCATGCATAAAGTTCCGTCCAAGAATCATTGGAACATGAATGCTCTCGTTCGGAACAACAAGTAATTCTATTTGTTTAGACGATTTTTTAAATTTTATTAAACAAGAAATATTTCCATTTTCAAAGGGGAATTGCCAACTCCAACATACGAAGTTGGTATTAAATTCTTCGAACGTATCACACCAGTCGGTAATAAAGACATCTTAACCAAACTAATTGGGCTACCGGAATCGATCAAGCACGAAATATTCGCAGAATTAGTATATTTGGATCCACAAGAATATTTAAAGGCCACACTTACCATTTGTGTTGTGTCTACAATATCATTACTACAAAATATGGTAGCAGTAACATTCATCCTTTTAGGACAATCCTTGTAAAAATGTCCCATTTGGAAACAATGGAAACAAGATCCCGGTGGACGTCGAGGCTTATTGCAGGTGTTCTTCATATGTCCAAATTGAGAGCAATTGAAACATCGTATGCCTTTAGTATTGTCACGGCCTTCTTTATGAGTACTGACTGTTTTTGACCTGCGTTTCTCGTATCTATCTATTCCATGCATCAATTCTTGTAATGAGTTTGATCCGTATAGAATGGATATGTTGTTGGTTTTATCTTCCATTCCGTCTATTATAATGTCAACCAGTTCTTGCTCGTTGATTTCGCCTTCTGCTGCAATAGTTTGCATTGCTACTATATAGGCAATACACGGCTCTGTTGGCTTCAACTTGCGCAAACTCAATTTTTGATAAACTTCTTCTTGCGTTACCGTTCTCTTGAAAATGTCTAAGAGCGATCTCTTCAACTCCTTATATTCTTTGTAATTTGAATTTTCCATGAACTCTCGCGCAGTTCCAACCAGCAAATATCTTAAGCACATATATTTTTCTTGGTCAGTCATATTTATAGTGTAGCTTTCAAAAGAGTTTATCCATTTTTCAATATTTCGTCCATCATTCCCAGAAAATTTCGGAACCATCATAGAGAGCTCGTCATAATTGATATTTGTAGAAACCTTTTTTCCACCGTTTTCTAAAAATTCAATTTGGTTTCGAAGAGCCAACATTTCTTGCTTCAATCTCAAAACTCTAATTTCACTCTCTAGTTCATCAGCTTCACGGGATAAAACGCTTGAACGAATGAAAGGGTCTGTTACCTGTGATGGAACAGAAGGTCTAGAAAATTGTCCTCGAAGTAAGTTTGCAGGAACGGAAACTGAGGAATAATTGACGGAGGGTACTGAAGAAACAACACAAGAAGATACGGAAGGAGGTACGGAAGTTTGTGTTTGCGGAAGAACATCACAGGACACGCCAATTGCTCTATTGTTAAAAGCGACACCCAATGTATTTGTATTCATTAAATCGGAAATAACTGATGAAGTCCGGGCGGCAGAAACAGAAGCAGCAGTCCCTGAAGTACCAGGAAATTGTCTTTGAACTTTATTTACAGGAACGGAAGCAGAAGAATTATAGACGGAAGGTACGGAAGAAATTACGGAAGGAGGCACTGAAGTCTGTGTTTGCCGAAGATTTGCACAAGATACGCCAATTTCGCTGTTATTAAAAGCGACACTCAATGTATTTCTAGATATTAAATCGGTTGAAGTCCGTGCGGCAGAAAAACAAGCGGCAGTTCCAAGAACCAATTCAGTTTGATTTGTGGACTCACCATTACATTGAAATGACTGAAGCAAATTTTCAGGATCGGCAGTTGCGGAATTAATAACGGGAGTTTCATTCAAAGTATTGGATGACATTGTAGTGACAGTTACAGATGAATTCCCAGCAGAATCAGAAGAAACCACATTACCAGAAGGCAATTCAGTCTGCTTTGATGGACCACCGTTAACTTGCAAAGAATCATATAATGTTCTCAATTGTGCAATTGACGCTGTTTCTGGAAATTCCACATTTGAAGCTTTCAAAGCTGAAAGAATTCTTTCTCGAGTAGGGCGTGAATCCATATTTAAAAAAAAAAAAATTTTTTTTTTTGAGTCTTCTTTCTTTTTTTTTTATTTATTTTTTTTTGGGAACCCCACACCTGAATTGTAAAACTTCTGTCAACAAACTGACTCTTTTTATTATATTTTTCAAACAAACAACATTAAAGGAACAAGCTAGTCTACTTAGTTTCATCAAAAGTTTCTTATAAATACGAGTATAACAAGTTATTATATTACAGTAGGTTTGTTTGTTTGTGTGTTCCTTATAGACTCGGAAACGGCTGAACCGATTTTCTTGAAATTTTCACAGATGGTGCATATTGAACCCGTATTGAAAATGGGGTACTACATTTTTTGATATCTGAAGGGGGGGACGGACACTCCCCCCCAGATATCGGAGATGGGTGGTGCGATTTAAGCGAAATTTTGTGTGCTCTCATATAGTACCCTAAAAATATAAATTTGGTATCCAAATTTCAGATGGGGTACCTAGGGGGGCCGCCCCACCCTAAAACCTACCAAAGATATATATAGACCAATCACGACAATATGGGACTCAAATGAAAGGTATTTAGGATAAGAAAACGTATCTGATTTCCAAATGTCGGACCAAGGGTTAGGGGGACCACCCCAACCCCCAAATCACCCCTATATTAGACATATTTACCGACAATGGCAATATGGGACTCAAATGAAAGGTATTTGCGAGTAGAATACGAATCTGATATCCAAATGTGGGACCACGTTTCTGGGGGTCCACCCCTTTCCCAAAACAGCCCCCAAAGGGTAAAAATTTTTCCACCATGCCAATATGTGGCTCAAAGAAAAGGCATTTGAGATTAGAAAACAAATCTGATAACCTATTTTGAGGCTATGTGTTTGGGGGACGCCCCATCCTGTAAACTCCCCTAAACCAATGACAAAATGGGGTTTAAATAAATGGTATTTGAGAGAAGAGCACGATGCTGATATTTTTTCAGGGCCTCACCTACGAAAACACCCCTAATCCAAACTAAAATTTGAAGACCAATAAAGATCATATGGGATTCAGATAAAGGCATTTATATTGTTAAACAGTTTGTCGAGAGATATGCTATTTTCGTAGTATGCTAATTCACTAAAAGCTCTTTAATTGTCGACAATAAATATTCCAAGGAAACTTTTTTCCATATAAAGTAAAAGAAGGCGCAGCGGAACGTGCCCGGGTCAGCTAGTAAGGTATATATATTCTTGATCAGCGTAAAAATCTAAGACGATCTAGACATGTCCGTCCGTCTGTCTGTTGAAATCACGCTACAGTCTTTAAAAATAGAGATATTGAGCTAAAGTTTTTCACAGGTTCTTTTTTTTGTTCATATGCAGGTTAACTTCGAAGATGGGCCATATCGGACTATATCTTGATATAGCCCGCATATAGACCGATCGGCCGATTTAGGGTCTTAGGCCCATTAAAGCCACATTTATTATCCGATTTTGTTGAAATTTAAGACAGTGAGTTGTGTAAGGCCCTTCGACATCCTTCGTCAATTTGGCTCAGATCGGTCCAGATTTGGGTATAACTGCCATACAGACCGATCCTCCGATTTAGGGTCTTAGGCCCATAAAAGCCACATTTATTATCCGATTTTGCTGAAATTTGGCCCAGATCGGTCCAGATTTGGATATAGCTGCCATATATACCGATCCTCCATTTTAAGGTTTTATGCCCATGTAAGGCGCATTTATTGTCCGATGTCGCCGAAATTTGAGGAAGTGAGTTAAGTTATGCCCCTTGATATACTTCTGCGATATGGTACAGATCGGTCCAGATTTGGTTATAGCTGCCATATGGACTGGTCTCTCGGTTTTAAGTTTTGGGGCCATAAAAGGAGTATTTATTGTTCGATTTCGCTGAAATTTGGGACAGTGCGTTGTGTCAGACTCTCAACTTTTTTCTGCAACTTGGCCCAAATCGGTGGAGATTTCGATTCAGCTGCCATGTAGACCGATCTCTCGATTTAAAGTCTTGGCCCCATAAAAGGCTCATTTACAATCCAGTTTCACTGAAACTTGACACATTGACTTATGTTAGGCTTTTCGACCTCTGTGTCGTATATGGTTCAGATCGGTTTATTTTTAGATATAGCAACTAAAAAGACCAATATTTTGTTATACACAATTGAACAATCACATGTCCTTATTAGTATTTGGTCCAAATCGGAACATGTTTCGATATAACAGCTATGGGACATAAGGTATGCAATTTACATATATACCCGAGGCGGTGGGTATCCAAAGTTCGGCCCGGCCGAACTTAACGCCTTTTTACTTGTTCATTCTAGCATGTCCTCTATTTCTTTTCTGTGACAATTATATTGTTGCTGCGATATATTTTTTGAATCAAACTATACACAGGTGTCACACATATCATTTTTAGGTTTAAAAATCGAAAACGTATGTTTTTAAGACATCCATAAAATTAGGAAATGATATTGGAGAGATACCAATATCTTTTTGCAATTCGCATTCCTGGGAATAAACTTTATACATGTCTGCATAAGATGTAAAATCCGATTGAACATACAATTGCTTTGTATACTGACGTAGGTAATGGGTTTCTACTTTAGGGACGTTTTCCAATCATTTATGTAAATATTGTAATCTAATTGTATAGTCGTTTCCATGTTTTTATTTTAACTATTTTCGATTATAGAAATTTTTTTATTATTTATTACAACGCTTTTTTCACTTTCGCCAATTTCACTAAAGCTGAGGTAACTGTAAAAAAATAATAAACAATGAAAAGTTCACATTATTTTTTCACACACTTTTTATTTCCAAAATTACTATTATATTCCACGGTAACTGATCGACTAACTAGTCGCGCTAAAGAAAGAGCATCACCAAAGCTCAGCTACATTGATGTTTGCAGATGTTCTTCTTGAGTTCGAAAATAAATTACCGTTATCTTTTTAGCTTTTAAACACAATTCGTGTGTTAAATCTGGGCCGAATCTTATATACCCTCCACCATGGATCACATTTGTCGAGTTCTTTTCCCGGCATCTCTTCTTAGGCAAAACAAGGAGTAAAACAGAGAGATCGATTTATATGGGAGCTGTATCAGGCTATAGACCGATTCAGACCATAATAAACACATATGTTGATGGTCACGAGAGGATCCGTCGTACAAAATTTCAGGCAAATCGGATAACAATTGCGCCCTCTAGAGGCTCAAAAAGTCAAGACCTGAGATCGGTTTATATGGCAGCTGTCATACCATACTTGTAACATTTGTTGGATATCATAACAAAACACGTCGTGCAAAATTTCATTCCAATCGGATAAGAATTGCGCCCTCTAGAGGCTCAAGAAGTCAAGACCCAAGATCGGTTTATATTACAACTATATCAGGTTATTGACCGATTGGGACCTAATTTAGCACACGTCGTGCAAAATTTCATTCCAATCGGATAAGAATTGCGCACTCTAGAGGCTCAAGAAATCAAGACACAATATCGGTTTATATGGCAGCTGTGTCAAAACATAGACCCATTTACAATCCCAACCGACCTACACTAATAAGAAGTATTTGTGCAAAATTTCAAGCGACTAGCTTTACTCTATCGAAAGTTAGCGTGCTTTCGACAGACAGACGGACGGACAGACGGACATGGCTATATCGACATAAAATATCACGACGATGAAAAATATATATACTTTATGGGGTTTCAGACGAATATTTCGTGTAGTTACAAACAGAATGACGAAATTAGTATACCCCCATACTATGGTGGAGGGTATAGAAATGATACGAGTGATGTTACGTTATTTTGTTTAAGAAAATTATGCACTTGATGATACGTTATTTTGAATTTTGGTTATAACTTGGTTATTTTTGATAGCAGAAGTTTAAAATTTTGAACCCATATGTAACGTGATGTAGTGAATCGTGTTCAATCATGAACTCAGTTTTGCTTTTTTTGATGATACGTTGTTTTGCATTTTATGTGGCGAGATATATTCTTGATCGTCTCGAAATTCTGATTCGTCCGTTCGTCTGTCGAAATCACGATAGCGGTCGAACGCAAAGTTAGACGCTTGAAATTTTGCACAGATACTTTCTATTGATGCTAATGGGCTATATCGGTTCAGATTAAGATATAGTTCCCACATAGACCGATTTCCCGATTTGACTTCTTGAGCTCATGGAAGAAACAATTTTTGTCCGATTTGGCTGAAATTTGCGCACAGTGTTCTGTTATGACTTCGAACAACTGCGCCAAGTACCGTCCAAATCGGTCAAGAACCTGATATAGCTCCCATATAAACCGATCTTCCGATCCACAATTTTTGTCCGATTTGCCTGAAATTTTGCACATAGTATTCTGTTTTGACGCCCAACAACGGAGCCAAGCACGATCCAAATCGGCCAAGAACGTGAAATATGCTCCCATATAAACCGATCTCCCGATTTGACTAATTTGACCTAAGCCCCTGAAAGCTACAATTTTTGTCTGATTTGGCTGAAATTTTACACATATTTTGAATTCCAACAACTGTGCTCAATGCGGCTTAAATCTAGGCATAACCTGATATAGATCCCATGTGAATCGATCTCCCGATTTGACTTCTTGAGCCCCGGGAAGCCGCAATTTGTATCCGATGTGACTGAAATTTTGTACATAATGTTCTGTTATGATTCTCAACAACTGTATCAAGTACGTTTCAAATCGGTCAAGAACATGAAATAGCTCCCATTTAAATCGATCTCCCGATTTGACTTCTTGAGCTCTTACAAGTCACGTGTTTTACCCGACTTGGCTGAAATTTTGCATATAGTGCTCTCAACAACAGCGCCAAGTACAGTCCAATTGGGTCTATAACTAGATACAGCTCCCATATTTTAGCAGAATTCATGGTGGTGGGATCCCAAGATTCGGCCGGCCAAACTTAGCTAGATTTTATTTGTTTTTAATTAAGGTGGAGATCGCATTTGTTACCCAATAAACACGAAATTTTGCACATATCTCTTTTTTTAGTCCAAATGAATGTGAATTTTGACGAAAATCGGTTTAAATAAAGATATAGCTCCCATATAAATAGATCGCCCGATTTACACTTTTAAGGGCGTAATTACCATAATTTTCAACCGATTTCCACGAAATTTGTTTTGGAATGTTTTAATTCATCTGAAAGCCTCTGCTTAATTTCATCAAAATCAGCTCAGGTTTGGATATAGCTTCCATATAAAGATAGCATCAGTTCATTATTGAGCTGCAGTGAACACTGTAATGGACTAAAAAAGTGATATATGCAAAATTTAGTGATAATTGGGTAAAAAAGGTAAAGATCGCATTTGATCTCTACCTTTTTTCAACAAGAAAAGACGGAAGGACTATCAGCACAATGGGACAGACAGACATCAGGAGGAATTTCTAATTTAATCTAAACATTATATCACAGTCACTGTAGTGGTGCAAAGCACAGTTAGTATTTTTCTAATAAATTTCATATAAGTATGTACGTAGTTTACAAATTTCATGCTTGCACTTAAAGTACTCAACTGGATTCCTCAGATAGCACTTCATCCAACTTTGGCTGTCGTGGCGGCATGGGTTATCGTTAACCAATCGGCATTATATTTCGTACTATGCTTATCGGAATCAAAAGGAAAAAAGTGGAAGGTATGCGTTTCTTTATCTGCAAAAAATTTTCTCCTTTATAGCATGGGACGGTCTAATATGCACGCCGGACCACTAGTGACCAAAGGTAGAAAAAGACAGTTATTTGCGTTTCGTAGATAGACGGACAGCAAACACTCTAACAAAAACCTGTGCTTGTTCATGCTGTTGGTTTGTTTTCATTTTCCAATGTTTCTCTTTTTTCCATTTGTCGTATTGTTGGTTGCAGTACATCTTCCGTCTACCGTGGGGAAATAGAGTTTGACACCTGAGGCCCGCATAAATTTCCACTGGAGCATTGGTTTATTTAAGGAATCTTTGGAAGATGTTTTCTTACTTAAATACTTTAATTGGTTATGACAGAACATTTGTCCCATTAGTCGAGCGTATTCTAAAATCTATGACACTTAGTTTGGAGGTGTCTCGCACCACTTGGTCTTTCCATCGGGCTTTTGGTCATCCCGGATTGCGTGTGATTGCCTTCAAAAGACTTCTTCTTCCATTCTGACAACATAACCAACTGGACCGTTGTATTTTGAAACGTGTAACTATGCTATCGTCGCCATACAGCTCGTGATTCACGCCCATATTCTCCATTAACGCAAATTGGTCCACATATTTTACGAAGAATATTTCTCTCAAACACTCCAATCACTGTCTTGCCTGCTTTCACAACTAGCCATTCCCCGGAACCAAATAACTATACGGGTAGTATCAGTGTCTTGTATAGCGTTATCTTCGTCTGTCGAGAGGTGGCCTTGTTTCTAAGCTGCCAACTTAATCCAAAGTGGCATCTGTTTGCCACTTTCGGTTACGGCGGTGTCAAGGTAGATAAAGTAACTGACTATCTCAAAGTTGTAGTTCCCAACTTACGCCATTTTCTTTATCTGAACGCCTTTGGAGTTGAAACCATCCATTTCGTCTTATCTCCACTTACTGCCAGAGCAATTTTCACTTAACCTCTTTCGATTCTTTCAAAGGCTGCAGTTACTACTTCCGGTGACCGACCTATGATATCGATGTCGTCGTCATAGGCGAGTAGCATTGGTTCTCTTGTAAGTAGTGTGCCTGAAACCTCGTTTGGTATTAAATGGTTCGGAGAGATTCTTTCCTATTCTTACTGAGGAACGCTTATCAGCAAGCGTCATCCTGCCGAGTCTTTCATTCATTCATTTGTTTTGCAGGGATACCAAACTCAGACATGGCTTAAAATACCTTTGAACGTAAAGGAGTATCGAATCCGGCTTTGTAGTCAACAAAGAGATGGTATGTGTTATTTGTTAATCTCGAGTCTTTTCCAGGATTTGACGCTGAGTGAATATATGGTCTATGGTGGATTTACCAGGTCTAAAGCCGCATTGACTTTAGGTGTTAATCATTCTCACAGTACGCTCGATAGTATCTTGTATGCGATGGGGAAGAGATTTATTTCTCTGTATTTGTGTACTGGACATAATATGCAGAGGTTCCAATCATCGGGTATGCCTTTTTCAAGCCAGATAGCGCAGACAAGCTGATGCATACGCCTTATTAGCTTGTTGCCTCCGGTTTTAAATAGTTCAGCGGGTAACCCGTCGGCTCCTGCTGCGTTGTTTTTCTTCAGTCGGGTCACAGCTACGTAGACTTCATTCCGACTTGGAGGTTAACATTCTATACCATCATCAGAATTGGTTCCTCGGTGTCGTTTTCGCCGCCATCTTCGGACACTAGCAGTTGGGTAATATGCTTTATTTATATCTTCAGCACACTATCTGTGTCAGTTACCAGATTTCCTTCTTCGTCTCTGCAGGAGGATGTGCTTACACCAAAGCCGTCGTTTGATTTTTAATTCTTTGGCAGAATTTCCGGACTTCATTCTGACTCCTGTGCACACTCACACGTTTCCATTTTCTTCTTCTTTCTGCGGAATAGACGTTTCTCCTCCCTCCTTTCCTCCTGATACCTCTCTTTCATTTGGAGCATTGCTACTGATAGCAGGGTCTGTATGCACCATTCTTGGTTTCAGTAGGATTTCTTTACCCAAGTACAGGAGAGGATTTCTGTACCCAAGTACGGATTCCGCGGCAGATGTTTTTCTACCGAAATAAAACTCAATCTTCTGCGCTCATTCTTTATGCATAGAACTTTACATAAAAACTCTTATTCGGTTAGTCATACCTTAAAGACATCGGGAGCTAAATCGTTTTCCTCCATACTTTACGTATATGGACTTCTATACTACTCATTGGCGTAGCTAGACATTTTTCCTAAAGGGTGCTAAAAAATTAAAATAAGTAAAAAACCTTTTCTTTTCTGATGGTCTCACCAGGATTCAAATCCAGGCGTTCAGCGCCATAGGCGGACAGGCTAACCTCTGCTCTACGGTGGCCTCCTATATAGCCATGAGACATTAAATCGGGAGATTGGTGTATATGAGGGCTATATTAAGACAAAGACCATATTCGGCACGGATATCGAGGAGCTTAACACAAACCATTGAGTCAATTTTCAGCCAAATCGGGTAATAAATATGGCTTTAAAGATCCTAATATCAAGATAAAGTCCGAAATAGCGATAATCGAACTTAACCTGTCTATAGACACAAAATAAACATGTACAAAGTTTCAGTTCAATATCTTAGTTTCTATAGACTGAAGCGTGAATTTAGCAGAGAGGTGGGCTAGATCGTCTTAGATTTTTTAGAAGTCCAAGAATATACATTAGACTGTCCCACGCTTAAAGGTAGAATTTTTTTTGTAGATAAGGAAAACATACCTTCCATTTTTTTTTTACTTTTGATCACAATAAGCTAAATACGAAGTATCACGAAGTGATTTCTAGGGAATCCAGAGTATATCGTTTGTTTGTCTGTTGTTTATTTGTAATCAAGGTCAAGATCGCATTTTTTATCCAACCATCACGAAATTGTCCACATATCACTTTAATAGCCCAAAGATAAATGCCTTGACTTTTGGTAAAATCGGGTCAGATTTAGATATAGCTCCCATGTGTGTGTGTTTTTTTTTTTTTTGAAAAACTTAACTTGCTGCGAAAATAGCATATCGCTCGACAAACTGTTTAACAATATAAGTGCCTTTATCTGAATCCCATATGATCTTTATTGGTCTTCAAATTTAAGTTTGGATTAGGGGTGTTTTCGTAGGTGAGGCCCTGAAAAAATATTAGCATCGTGCTCTTCTTTCAAATACCATTTATTTAAACCCCATTTTGCCATTGGTTTAGGGGAGTTTACAGGATGAGGCGTCCCCCAAACACATGGCCTCAAAATAGGTTATCAAATTTGTTTTCTAATCTCAAATGCCTTTCCTTTGAGCCACATATTGGCATGGTGGAAAAATTTTTACCCTTTGGGTGCTGTTTTGGGGATGGGGTGATGCTCTAGACACATGGTCTTACATTTGGATATCAAATTCGTATTCTACTCCCAAATTCCTTTATTTGAGCCCCATATTGCGATGGTCACTAAAAAAATGCTGTTTGTGGGTTATTTTGGGAAAGGGGTAGACATCCAGAAAATTTGTCCCGAAAGTGGGTATCAATTCTTGCTCTACCGCCCAATACCTTTCATTTAAGCTCCATATTGACATGGTCGGTAAAAATGCCCGATTTAGGGGTGTTTTGGGGATTGAGGTGGTCCTCCAAACACTAAGCCCGGATATATATATGCGCAACGTGCTCTATTCTTATATATCTATTTATCATTTATTTGAACTCCATATTAGCATTGGCCTCAAAATTGAATATCAAATTCGTATTCTAATCTCATTTAAACTGCTTATTGCAAAAGTCAGCAAATATGTCCGGTTTGCGGTATTGGTCCTAAAAACTATAAATATTTATTTCCACTCTCTTTAAGACCCAAATTGTCTTGGTGAGCAAATACGTCCTATTTGGAGGTTGTTATGGTGGTGGGACGTCCGCTAGACAGTTGGTTCTTAATGTTGAAATCAGATACGTGGTCTACTCCCAAACCTTTAATTTGAACCTTATATTTCCATAGTCGGAATACATGACCGGATTAGGGGGTGTTTTGTGGGATGGGCGGCCACTCAGTGAGTTGGCCTTGAAAATATATATCGGATTCGTGTTCTACTCTAAAACCCTCTTATTTGAGCCTCATATTGCAATAGTCAGCAAATACTTACTATTTGGGTGTTGTTGTGGGGGTGGAGTGGCCCCATAGACACTTTTCCCGAATATTGATATAAGATTCGTGCTTTTTTTAATTAATTTGTAATTTATTTATTTACACCCGCACAACAAGAATATAAAACTCTTATAATTAAAGTGCGGGTAATATCTCCAACAATTGTACATAGTAAACACTTAAAACTAAGAATCTATAGTTATACAATACATCACAGATTTTGAATGAATAACTTACTAACGGAAAAAACATTTGTGGCTTTGTACAACAAAAGTGAATTTATCAATTAAAGAGGAATTAATAGACTTAGTTGATCCGAAAAAAAAGAAATTTAGGTAAGTATAATAGAATAAAAATAAATATATAAATGAGTCTTAACATTCATCAACTTCATGCAGTAAAATGTTTCCAAAGTCTGGTTTTAAATGTTGCCGAGTTACTGAGTAATTGCAGATCGTTAGGAAGTGAATTCCAGAGACGTACAGCGAATATGAACATATGCCATTCAGAAACAAGCCTCCGATTAATTTTGGGAATGATTTTTTACCTCTAGTAGATCTGGCGAAATCAATAAATCCATACAGATATTGTGGTGCCTGCGTGTAGATGAGTTTATGCAGGAAAGTAAGCGATCTTAGGAACAACAATTGCTGTAAGGAGACGCTATACAGAGATAAAGAGTATTCAGAGATGGAATCGCGCCGTCTCAAGCCAAATACATAGCGAGTAACGCTATTAAGAAAGGTGTTTAGCTTACGTCTACTTACCGAGTCGCAATTAGCAAACAACTCACAGCCGTAGAGAATGCCAGGAACAAGATAAGTCTTTGCCAAGAGAGACCTAACCTGCAGCGGAGTAACCGACTAAGTGGCCCAGAGAGCACGCAATTTTGAATATCCCTGACCAACGACAGAGTCGATATGATTACTCCAAGTCAGAGTGATTTTAATAACAACGCCCAAGTTCTTTGCATGAGGAACGATTTCCAATCTAGAGTCGTTAGTGAATATACCGACACCACATGAAAAACGAGACAGCCTGTTTCTGATAACCACACACTTGGACTTTACAGGGTTGAGACACAGGCCATTGGCTTTCGCCCACGTACTGACTCTTGACAGATCATGATTACGCAGACGTATGTTTTCAGCAATCTCATCCCTCGGACTGCCGATATATATTTGTACATTGTCAGCGTACATATGTACCTCACACTAAGACAATTGACCCGCCAAGTCGTTACTGTACAATGAAAAGAGAAGAGGACCCAGAATTGATCCCTGAGGAACACCTTTTAAAACAAGCAGAGGTGCTGATAGAGAAGACTTATAACTGAGCGCGGTGTGACAGGTACGACAAAATAAGACGACGGACGTAGAAGAAAAATTGTAAAGATGTCTCATCTTATCACATAACAAGGAATGATCCACAGTGTCAAATGCCTTAGAATAGTCAAGAAGAACAAGGAAATTTATCTTGTCATTCTCCAAATTGGCCCTGATCCTCTCAGTGACCTCTGCCAAGGCAGTTACGCAGCTGTGGTTAGGTCGAAACCCGGACTGTCTCACATATAACAAAGAGTACTCGTTGACAAAATACGACATTTGCAAATACAACAATTTCTCAAAGACCTTTGACAAGTAACAAAGAATCGCAATTGGTCTATATTCCTTGGAATTTTTAGGCAGTGGGATGACTTTGGCGTGTTTCCACGCTAATGGAAAGTAACTCGTGGTCAAAATCCTATTGAAAACATAGGTTATATGAGGAATTATAAGGGGGAGCAAGAGTCTTACAAATCTAGGATCAATGCCATCAGATCCGACAGCGTTAGACTTCACAGTCGCGACTCACTCAAGGACATCGGCGGGACCAATACAGCTGAGCCTTTGAGGCTTTACTCTCAAAGACCTTTCATTTGAGCCCCATACAGCTATGCTCGTAAATTTGTCCCCTAAGGGATATGTTTTCAGGGAGAGGCGGCCCCCCAAACACTTGGTCCCATATTTGGATATCAGATTCTAATTCTACATTCAAATACCTTTTATTTAAGCCCCATATTCCCATGATCAGTAAATAAGTCCTGTTTGGGAGGTGTTTTTAGGAAAGGGTGGACCCCCAGAAACGTTGTCCCACATTTGGATATCAGATTCGTATTCTACTCGCAAATACCTTTCATTTGAGTCCCATATTGCCATGGTCGGTAAATATGTCCGATTTAGGGGTGTTTTGGGGGTTGGGGTGGTCCCCCTAACCCTTGGTCCGACATTTGGATATCAGATACGTTTTCTTATCCTAAATACCTTTCATTTGAGTCCCATATTGTCGTGATTGGTCTAAATATATGTAGGTTTTAAGGTAGGTAAGGTAGGTTTTAAGGTGGGGCGGCCCCCCTAGGTACCCCATCTGAAATTTGGACACCAAATTTTTATTTTAAATCGCACCACCTATCTCCGAGATCTGGCGTTTTTGAAAATTAGGGTAAGGGGGAGTGTCCGTCCCCCCTTTAGATATCAAAAAATATAGAACCCTATTTTCACCATGGGATCATTATGCACCATCTGTGAAAATTTTAAGAAAATCGGTTCAGCCGTTTCCGACTCTATATGGAACACACAAACAAACAAACAAACAAACCTACAAACAAACACAAATTGATTTTTATATATAAGATTATGCCAGAATATTTATTATAAGAATGTAATACTTTAATATGTCTATTAAAAAAACCTCCATTAAACTAGCTTCTCAATTCGTCACACTCCCCATTGCTTTGCAAATAAAGTACGCGAACCACTTTCGTAAACAAATAAAGTATTCTTCAACTGATTATTTTTAGAATCGGAAGGTTTGAAATGCAGTAAGTAACAATTAAAAGTTAACAGTAGTAATGACAAACGGAAATTTTGGGGGGTGCTTAACATAGCGAAAACTTACGAAAATAGATAGAGGTCCCTTTAGTCTTTGGGTCATAACTTCGAAGGTTGCACAAATTTACAGCTGAAATTTTACATGTATAGAAATGGGTGATGGGTAAATACCAAAAAGTATTTACCCAGTAAATTGGGTAGATACCAGTGTACTGACCTATTTATACCTATAAGCTGGGTATTTATAATTTTGCAGTTATCTTGGGTATAAAAACCTTTCCCAAACTAATTTTGCTGATTTCGTATTCTTTGTATTTAAACCTGACCTTCTGATCTCATAAAATCGGATTTTAGTTATATGTAGCCGCTATATAGACCAATTTCCAGACCTAAAGTTTTGAGGCAATAAATTGATAATTTTTCGTCTGATTTCGATGAAATTTGAAGTGTCGGGAAAATGATAAAGATGAAAAAATCATAAGAAATATATGTCCCATTCGACCTCAAAGGTAAATAATGGGATATAAAAATGTTCTCGAATATTGCTTAAAATTCGAAAAAAATTAAATCGAGTATTGTGTTTTGATTGCCAGAGATGAAAACACCATAAAAATAGTTCATGTGCGATTTATTGTGGTGGAGTGGGGTATACAGTGAGCGCAAAACTGAAGTATAGAAAAGCATTTTATTAAAAAAAAATATTTCATCTAGAATTTTTATTAGTTATACAAAATACGAAACATTGTTTTTTTAGTGATAAAAGTAAGTTTGACGTATTTGCAAAAAGCCTGTAAAAGTATGGCTTTTGTACACTTAATGTTGGCAGTCACTGTATGCACACTTATGTAACAAAAATTGTTCAAATCCGATAAAAAGTAATTATCTGCAGACTTAAGATGCAAATTCGGGGCTATATCTATTTATAGAACTCTCTCGACCATATCTAGTTTGTGCATTAGAGACAATAAGTGTACTATGAATGCAAAACTCCAGCCAAATTGAAAAATTTTAAGGCCCGCTTTGAGCCTTAAGATTAAGAAGCGAAATCTGAAAATTTTGACATATTTCCAATATGCCCTGTTTGCTATCACCAATGCAAAATTTGCCCACGAACATTCCACTAAGAAACGGGCAAACTTCTCACATATCAATGAGTACAGTCCTATTCAAGTTTAAGCTCAATGATAAGGGGCCTCCTTTTTATAGGCGAGTCCGAACGGCGTGCTGCAGTGCGACACCTCTTTGGAGAAAAGTTTTACATGGCATTGTACCTCACAAATTTTGCCAGCATTAGGAGGGGAAAACCACCGCTGAAAATTTTTTCTGATGGTCTCGCCAGGAGTCGAACCCAGGCGTTCAGCGTCATAGTCGGATATGCTAACCTCAGCGCTACGGTGGGTTGCCCAAAAAGAAATTGAGAATTTTTTTAAAGAAAGTAAATGCATTTTTAATAAAACTTAGATTCAACTTTAATCAAATATACTTTTTTTACACTTTTTTTCTAAAGCAAGCTAAAAGTAACAGCTGACAACTGACAGAAGAAAGAAGGCAATTACAGAGTCACAAGCTGTGAAAAAATTTGTCATCGTAGACTATATGAAAAATCCGCAATTACTTTTTGGGCAACCCAATATACTAAACAAGTAAAAGCATGCTTAGTTCGGGCGGGCCAAATCTTATATATCCTCCACCATGGATCGCATTTGTCGAGTTCTTTTCCCGGCGTCTCTTCTAAGGCAAAAAATGATATAAGAAAAGATTTGCTCTGCTATTAGAGCAATATCAAGATATGGTCCGGTTTGGACCACAATTAAATTATATGTTGGAGACCTGTGTAAAATGTCAGCCAATTCGAATAAGAATTGCGCCCTTTGGGGGCTCAAGAAGTAAAATAGATAGATCGATTTATATGGGAGCTGTATCGGGCTATAGACCGATTCAGACCATTATAAACACGTATGTTGACGGTCATGAGAGGATCCGTCGTACAAAATTTCAGGCAAATCGGATAATAATTGCGACCTCTAAAGGCTCAAGAAGTCAAGATCACAGATCGGTTTATATGACAGCTAAATCAGGTTATGAACCGATTTGAGCCATACTTGCCACAGTTTTTGGATATCATAACAAAATACTTCGTGCAAAAATTCTTTCAAATCGGATAGGAATTGCGCCCTCTAGAAGCTCACGAATTCAAGTCCCCAGATCTGTTTATATGACAGCTAAATCAGGTTATGGACCGATTTAAACCATACTTGGCACAGTTGTTGGACATCATTGCAAAATTTCATTCCAATCGGATAAGAATTGCGCACTCTAGAGGCTCAAGAATTCAAGACCCAAGATCGGTTTATATGGCAGCTGTATCAGGTTATGAACCGATTTGAACCATACTTGGCACAGTTATTGGATATCATAACAAAACACGTCGTGCAAAATTTCATTCCAATCGGATAAGAATTGCGCTCAAAATGAATAGAGGCTCAAAATGTCAAGACCCAAAGATCGGTTTATATGGCAGCTATATCAAAACATTGACCGACATTGCCCATTTACAATACCAACCGAGTAGCGCGTAGCTTCACTCCTTCGGAGGTTAGCGCGCTTTCGACAGACAGACGGACGGACGGACGGACAGACGGACGGACGGACAGACGGACGGACGGACAGACGGACGGACGGACGGACGGACAGACGGACGGACGGACATAGCTAGATCGACATAAAATGTCACGACGATCAAGAATATATATACTTTATGGGGTCTCAGACGAATATTTAAAGTAGTTACAAACAGAAAGACGAAAATAGTATACCCCCCATCCTATGGTGGAGGGTATAAAAAGTATCTGTCCAAAACTTAAGGCAGATAGCACTTTGCAAAAATCGCTCTCAAATTCCAAAAGTCCCCATCACCAAATCAATTTATATAAAACCAGTAAGGAAAGGCAAAAGTCGGGCGGTGCTAACTGTATAATACCCTACACCTACCCTATAAGTACAATGTGGGACCTATATCCAATTCTGAACCAATTTTTATGAACATTATGGCAAATTTACCAAAATCTGACGAAGGTATATATGGGAGCTATATCTAATTCTGAACCGATTCAGCGCAAACTCCCAGATAATGAGGTAGTCGTCGAGGAAAGCGTTGTGCAAAATTTTGACAAGATTGGTCAATAAATGCGCTTGCAGTGGCTCTTAAAGTGAAAATCGGGCGATATACATATGTGACAGATATATCTAAATCTGGGCCGATTTCTATCAAATTCACGAATAATATTAAGAGTCAAGAGGGAATCCCTCTTGCCGAATTTCGAGAAAATCGGTTAACGAAAGACAATTTTATTGCAATATTACTTGACATTGGACGAAAATATATATGAGAGCTATATCTATATCTGAACCGATTTTGACCAAACTCTATGTAAATTGTGGAAGTCATCGAGGAAAGCGTTGGCAAGATTGGTCAATAAATGAGCTTGCAGTGGCTCTAGGAGTGAAAATCGGGCGATATATACATATGAGAGCTATATCTAAATCTGCCAAATTTCGAGAGAATTGGTTGACAAATGACCATTTTATTGAATTATTACTGCAAATCGGACAAACATATGTATGAGAACTATATCCAAATCTAAACCGATATTTTCCAATTTCAACAGGCTTCGTCTCTAGGCCGAAGAACATGCCTGTACCGAAGTTGAAGACAATCGGATGAAAACTGCGACCTGTACTTTGTACACAAATTAACATGGACAGACGGATAGACAGACAGACAGACGGACATAGCTAAATCGAATCAGAAAGTGATTCTGAGTCGATCGGTATACTTATTGATACACCCTTTTGGGTGTTACAAATTAATTCACTAAATTATAGTACCCTGTACCACAGTAGTGGTGTAGGGTATAAATATACTGATTTTCTCTCTATTCTCTATCGGTTAAATGAATTTCAAAAATCCATTAATAAGAGTGGATTAGAGCAGAAAATGGGACATATATATCCCGTTCGTCCTCAAAGGGAAGTTAATACCATTCTTGTCAAAAAAAAATAATTCTGTTATAGTTTTCTGTCTTAAGCGGCGTTTTGACCATTTCAGTTTCAATGTTGTCAACAGAGATGAATATATTTTTATGAAAACAATACTTCTGAAGAATATTTAAAGCATTCAATGCTTCTTTAAGTGTTGGAATCTGGATTGGGCATTCTTCTTCTTCGTCATTTGGAAGACTCTCCACATTTTCTTCAAAAGTTGGTGAATTATCTTTGATGGCTTCAATTATTTCTCCATCTGTTAAATCCCCATATCGCAGTTAATGTATTCAATGCTTTCTGGGACTGTATTCAGCAACTGCAATCCTTCATTGATGTCCTGCTCACTTTCTTCATTTCCTGTTATGAAGCCAGCCTAAAATGTATAAGGAAATATTTTACTTCAAAATATTAAAAGTTGTTCATTGTTATAAGATTTTACCTTCTTAAAACAGTTGCATTACATGATGGGTCACTAGCCACTAGCGTTTTATACAAAATAGTGCATTCAGGGATGAAATCTTATATATAACAAGTAAAAGCGTGCTAAGTTCGGCCGGGCCGAATCTTATATACCCTCCACCATGGATCGCATATGTCGAGTTCTTTTCCCGGCATCTCTTCTTAGGCAAAAAAAGGTAATAAGAAAAGATTTGCTCTGCTATTAGAGTGATATCAAGATATGGTCCGGTTTGGACCACAATTAAATTATATGTTGGAGACCTGTGTAAAATGTCAGCCAATTCGAATAAGAATTGCGCCCTTTGTGGGCTCAAGAAGTAAAATAGAGAGATCGATTTATATGGGAGCTGTATCGGGCTATGGACCGATTCAGACCATAATAAACACGTATGTTGATGGTCATGAAAGAATCCGTCGTACAAAATTTCAGGCAAATCGGATAACAATTGCGACCACTAGAGGCTCAAGAAGTCAAGATCCCAGATCGGTTTATATGGCAGCTATATCAGGTTATAAACCGATTTGAACCATATTTGGCACAGTTGTTGGATATCATGACAAAATACTACGTGCCAAAACTCATTCAAATCGGATAGGAATTGCGCCCTCTAGAGGCTTAAGAAGTCAAGACCCAAGATCGGTTTATATGGCAGCTATATCAGGTTATGGACCGATTTGAACCATACTTGGCACAGTTGTTGGATATAATAACAAAACACGTCGTGCAAAATTTCATCACAATCGGATGAGAATTGCGCACTCTAGAGGCTCAAGAAGTCAAGACCCAAGATCGATTTATATGGCAGCTATATCAGGTTATGAACCGATTTGAACCATACTTGGCACAGTTGTTGGATATAATAACAAAACACGTCGTGCAAAATTTCATCACAATCGGATGAGAATTGCGCACTCTAGAGGCTTAAGAAGTCAAGACCCAAGATCGGTTTATATGGCAGCTATATCAGGTTATAGCCCGATTTGAACCATACTTGGCACAGTTGTTGGATGTCATAAAAAAAAACTTGGTGCAAAATTTCATCCCAATCGGATAAGAATTGCGCCCTCTAGAGGCTCAAGAAGTCAAGACCCAAGATCGGTTTATATGGCAGCTATATCAGGTTATGCACCGATTTGAACCATACTTATCACAGTTGTTGGATGTCATAACAAAACACGTCGTGCAAAATTTCATCCCAATCGGATAAGAATTGCGCACTCTAGAGGCTCAAGAAGTCAAGACCCAAGATCGGTTATATGGCAGCTATATCAAAACATGGACCGATATGGCCCATTTACAATACCAACCGACCTACACTAATAAGAAGTATTTATGCAAAATTTCAAGCGCCTAGCTTTACTCCTTCGGAAGTTAGCGTGCTTTCGACAGACAGACGGACGGACGGACACGGCTAGATCGACATAAAATGTCACGACGATCAAGTATATATATACTTTATGGGGTCTCAGACGAATATTTCGAGTAGTTACAAACAGAATGACGAAATTAGTATACCCCCCATCTTATGGTGGAGGGTATAAAAATCAATTTGTGTTTGTTTGTAGATTTGTTTGTTTGTTTGTATGTTTGTGTGTTCCTTATAGACTCAGAAACGGCTGAACCGATTTTCTTGAAATTTTCACAGATGGTGCATAATGACCCCGTGGTGAAAATAGGGTACTAAATTTTTTTGATATCTGAAGGGGGGCGGACCCTCCCACTTACCCTAATTTTCAGAAACGCCAGATCTCGGAGATGGGTGGTGCGATTTAAGCGAAATTTTGTGTGTTCTCATATAGTACCCCAAAAATTAAAATTTGCTATCCAAATTTCGGATGGGGTACCTAGGGGGGCCGCCCCACCCTAAAACTTACCAAACATTTAATTCGGCCAATCACAACAACTCAAATGAAAGTAATTTAGAATAAGAAAACATATCTGATATCCAATTGTCGGACCAAGTGCTAGGGGGACCACCCCAAGCCCCAAAACACCCCTAAATTGGACATATTTACCGACCATGGCAATATGGGAGTCAAATGAAAGGTATCCAAATCTGATATCCAAATGTGGGACCACGTTTCTGGGGGTCCACCCCTTTCCCAAAACACCCCCCAAACAGGACTTACTGATCATGGGAATATGGGGCTTAAATAAAAGGTATTTGAATGTAGAATACGAATCTGATATCCAAGTATGGGACCAAGTATTTGGGGGGCCGTCTCTCACCAAAAACATCACCCGAAGGAGACAAATTTACGACCATAGCAATATGGGGCTCAAATAAAAGATCTTCGGGAGTAAAGCAAGAATTTGGTATCAATATTCGGGAAAAGTGTCTATGGGGCCACTCCACCCCCACAACACCACCCAAATAATAACTATTTGCTGACAATTGCAATATGAGGCTCAAATAAGAGGGTTTTTAAAGTGAAACACGAGTCCGATATATATTTTCAAGGCTAACGCACTGAATGGCCGCCCATCCCACAAAACACCCCCCAAGCCGGTCATGTTTGCGACATGTTTAGTGACCATCGCAATATGGGGTTCAAATAAAGGTATTTGGGAGTAGAATACGTATTTGATATCCAAATTTAGGACCATGTATTTAGGGCATCACCACTATCCCAAAACACCCCCAAAGGAAAAAATTTTCGACCATGCCAATATGTGGCTCAAATAAAAGGTGTTTGAGATTAGAAAACGAATTTGATAACCTATTTTGGGGACATGTGTTTGGGGGACGCCTCATCCTGTAAACTCCTCTGAAGCCAATGGCAATATGGGGTTTAAATAAATGGTTTTTGAGAGAAGAGCACGATGCTGATATTTTTTCAGGACCAAATGTCTGGGGGACAATGTCACCCCCGAAAACACCACTAAATCAGAAATCATGAGTAGACGGGCTGAAATGAAGTATTTTAAGAATGGAGTACACCTTATGTCTAAACTTAAATTCGTAGACCAATAAAGACCTTATGGGATTCAGATAAAGGCACTTAGCATGGTATTTCACTAAAAGCTTTTTAATTGTCGAAAATAAATATTCCAAGGAAACTTTTGTTCCATATAAAGTAAAAGAAGGCGCAGCGGGGCGGGCCGGGGTCAGCTAGTAGATTTATAAAACACTTTAGTAGTCATATCCCTCTGCAAAGCAGAAATTTGTTTTTTTAACAATTATTTGTCTGTACGTTCTAAAAGCTGCTATAATGCCTTCATCTAATGGCTGGATTAGGGCTGTTTTATTTGGTGGTAGAAATTGTAGTTCTATATTTGCCAGATCTTGTGGTGTTTTGTGGCAACTTGCATTGTCTACAAACGAAATAATCTTCTTATTTTCTTTTTGCATATCAATGTCTAAATTATATAAGATTTCTTCCCATAAATTAGATATAATCCATGCCTTTGTGTTACAAAAATATCGTACGTGAAGAACAACATTCTTCAACAGCGAGGATTTTTTTAATTTTCCAATTATGAACTCACTTTTATATTTTCTAGTTGCATTGCAAATAAATAGAAGAGCAAATCTAAATAACCAGCCGGTTTGTAAAAAAGTGCACTTTCGTCCGCATTAACCAGATTCTTAGGTGGATATTCTTTTATAAGACCAGGTAAAACATTGCCAGTGTAACTTTCGGCAGACTATTTATTGCTTTCTGTGGATTCTCTGTGAATTTTTCGAACCTTTATATTTCGTCATTTCTTCCATCGTAAAGGCCCAACTTTTGACTTTTCTTTGGGTCAGTTGAGTATGCTGAATCTTCCGAATCTTTTCCAGTTCTTTCTAGCGTTGCCTTATAGCAGTTCCAGTCTTGTAGAAACTTCTATTTATTATTATAGCGGTTATGAAATGTATCTCACTCCATTTCTTATAGTTTGCCCATCTCTGATTGCATTCGGATGCCCTTTTGTTGCTTGACCATGAGACTTAGCTTTGAATATAAAGTGAATTTTTATATATATGATTTGGTAATCGTGTTTTTTAAGTTTGCACAAAAACTACTTTGTCTGATGGATTTTGTTGCTGTTATTGTTCATTTTATTTTAAATATTTGCATCAAACGAATCGCAATGTTTTAAATTTCCTTGTCTGCCTAATGCGCTTGTTTAGCATATTCCGGCAAAAATGAAATGGGATGGATAAAACAATAACCTTACAAAATTATACAATACATTATTTAAGAACTTAAATTAACTTTAAGGAATTATGTTAGAAAAGGCAACACAACACAACGAATAAAAAACATATATATATATAACTAGCTGACCCGGGTCCGCTCCGCTGCACTTTCTTTTACTATATATGAAACAAAAGTTTCCTTGAAATATTTATTTTCGACAATTAAAGAGATTTTAGTGAAATACTCTTCTTTCAAATACAATTTATTAAAACCCATATTACCATTGGTTTAGCAGAGTTTACACGATGAGGCGTCCCCCAAACACATGGACCCAAAATAAGTTATCAAATCTGTTTTCTTATCTCAAATACCTTCCATTTGAGCCACATATTGGCTTGGTCGAAAAATTTTTACCCTTTGGGGGTGTTTTGGGGAAGGGGTGATGCCCTAAATATATGATCCCAAATTTGGATATCAAATTCGTATTCTACTCCCAAATACCTATATTTTAGCCCCGTATTGCGATGGTCACTAAAAAATTGCTGTTTGTGGGGTATTTTGGGAAAGGGGTAGACCCCCAGAAAATTGGTCCCGAAAGTGGGTATCAATTCTTGGTCTACCCCCCAATACCTTTTACTTAAGCTCCACAATGACACGGTCGGTAAATATGCCCGTTTAAGGGTTGTTTTGGGGCTTAGTATTTCCATAGTCGGCAAACATGACCGGCTTGGGGGGTGTTTTGAGGGATGGGCGGCCACTCAGTGAGTTGGCCTTGAAAATATATATCGGATTCGTGTTCCACTCTAAAAACCCTCCTATTTGAGCCTCATATTGCTATAGTCAGCAACTACTTCCTATTTGGGTGGTGTTGTGGGGGTGGGGAAGCCCCATAGACACTTTTCCCGAACATTGATTCGTGCTTTACTCCCAAAGACTTTTCGTTTGAGCCCCATATTGCTATGGTCGTAAATTTGTCCCCTTTGGGGGATGTTTTGGGGAAGAGGTGGACCACCAAATACTTGGTCCCATATTTGGATATCAGATTCTAATTCTACTCGCAAATATGTCCGATTTAGGGGTATTTTGGGGGTTGGGGTGGTCCCCCTAGCACACAATCCGACAATCTTCTCCTAAATACCTTTCATTTCAGTCCCATATTGTCGTGATTGGTCTAAATATATGTTTGGTAGGTTTTAGTGGCGGCCCCCCTAGGTACCCCATCCAAAATTTAGATACCAAATTTTTATATTTAGGGTACTATCTGAGAGCACACAAAATTTCGCTTAAATCGCACCACCCATCTCCGAGATCTGGCATTTCTGAAAATTACGGTAACAAACAAACAAACACAAATAGATTTATATATATAAGATTATGTTTGTTTGTGATTTGACTCAAAAATCACTTCGTGGAAAATGCACATCAAAACAGAGGTATTTTGAAATTTCCTAAATTTTTTAAAATTCCATAATTTAATTAAGAGTTACACATTTTTACACTTCATAAACAAAATAATGCATCATCTTAAAAAGTGCGTGATAGCATGTAATAATTGTCTATTGCCGCCAAATATGAGGGCTATTCAGAACGAGCGATGCATGTAAGCACAAGCGTAGAATTCGAAATTTTCTAGAGGGGCCTATTGTTAGAGTTTTAAATTGGTGAAAGTGAAGGCATCACTGCTTGGGATTCATGTGGTTGTTAGTTAAATTCCGGATTACCAGAAATACCTCTAGTAATTTTACAAAAATATATTTTTAATCTGTGTTTTGAGATATTGTTTGTTTTTGTTCGTAATATTTTCAAAAATTAGAATAAGGAATGAATAATACCATTTCATTTCTAGAAAAGAAAACGATAAAATATTATGACATTGATTGATTCCTATTTTTTTTTAAAAAAAAGTAGAACTTTGCAATATAACCTAGAAAACTATAAAAATATTTAAAAACGCTCCCATTTGTAAAATACTTTGTCTTGTTTCAAAGTCAATTTTCTAACTTTCAATGATATTTTGACCTTCATCTTAAATTTTCGTCTTTAATAATAAGACGCAAAGTTAAAGATTTATTAATATAAGGACAACATCTTTCACCAATGGAAATGTTTCCTTAAAATATTGGAAAGTCTACTTATGTTTGGCTCAAATCTCTAAACGTAAGACAAGATTTTGTTCAGTGTACTCACAACCATAGAATGGTGGTATACAAACATATGGGTTGTTTTATTTATCAGTCTAGTGGTATGAAAAATAAAAGTCTTCCCGCTAATCATTTTTATTTAAATTCATGTTTCTCGGAGTTCATAAATGTAATTTTATTAAAATCCTAAGCAATTTTGCCATTCCAGAACGTTTAATCATTGAGTAAATATGTTGCGTTCTTCCACTTTTAGTTATGTCATTCAAGTTAAATGATGACCCCATATGTTTTAATAGAAGGTAATAGGATTAGCCGCTTATATAATCGGGGATAGCAATTTTCTCCATATAAACTAAGTTAGAAAATCTTTCGTTTGTAGCATCTCGAAATATTGATATATGTCAAGAATATATATATTGTATGTATATTCTTGACATATATTGAAATTTTATGTCGTTCTACTCATGTCCGTTCGTCCGTCCTTCCGCCTATCGAAATCAAGATAGAGGTCGAAAGAATAAAGATATCCGCTTGAAATTTTGCGCAAATACTTCTTATTGATGTAGATTTTTGGAGATTTCAAATGGGTCACATTGATTCAGATTTTGTTATAGCCCCATATAAATCGATAGCCCCAAATTTGAGAACTCGAGCCCCTAGAAGCCTCAATTTTTGCTCGATTTGGATGAATTTTTGCACAGAGTGTTTTTGAAGACTTCCATCAACCGCACAAAGAGTGGTCTATAACCTAAAATAGTTCCCACATAAACCGATTTTCCTATTTGACATCCTGAACCACTAAAAGCCTCAATTTTTGTTCGATTTGGATGAAATTTGTCACGGATTTTTTTATAACTTCAAACAACAACAATAACCTGATATAGCTCCCATATAAACCGATCTCCGCCCTTAGAAATTTATATTTAAACCTGATTTGGTAGAATTTTGGTACATAAGTTCATTTGTGTTAAATATAGCAGATTCCATGATGGTAGGTTCCCAAGACTCGGTCCGCCCAATTAAGCTTGGCTTTATTTGATATTTTAAAACTTGACACTGCCATAAATCCCTATGGATGTTCTGACGGTTTTTATTGCAGTTACAAAGCGCAAATTGCTATTTGGGCGTTATGACCAGTCACCGACTTTTAAAAAAACAGCCAGATCGCTGTTTTTTTACTTACGAATTTTCGTATCCGCTTGTTCAGTAAAGTTGTTTTTGTGTCCTCCTTGATGTCTTTACAGCTTCGGCAGAAATCGTAACATGCAATCTTCAGTCTTCTAGAATTTTTTCCAATTAAGACATAAACAGTGAGACGTCTGTTCTAGCCAACAGCGGTAGACCTCTACAAGTTTAAATTGGGCAACATCTTGCAACGGTTACTGCCTCAAATTTGTGGTTACTGTTGCCTTTTGGGATTAACTCGCGTCATACCCAATAAGACAAACCTTATACAGAGTTCAGTTTTCCTACAATGTGTAGGGATTTTGAAATCTCGTCTGCTTTAAAATTTACTGGAAATTTATTGAAAGATAAGGCAATCGAAGGGGGGTATTAAATTGATATATACGTTCTCTGGAGAGATTTAATGGCTGCCTGAGAATACACTACAGTGATTGAGCTCAGTCTTAGTCTCGATAAGTTCTGTCCTAGTTCAGACTGGTGCCATTGTCCCTTCAGAGGACCAAGGCGGTCTTATGATATATTCACATGGGGTCTTTTCGAGTACCATCTCAGATCATATCTCTCTACTATTTATCGGAATAAGGTGATTTCCCGTCACCAGCAACACAATATTCATGTGGATGAGCTTGAAAAAAGCTGGAGATCTTTTATTGAAAATGTGTTTATTTAAGTTTATTTTTAGCAAGCGTCATCAGGTTAAACCATGAGTTAAAATTTTCGAACGTCTTACGAAAACAGCATTTTCTAATGAACTATTAGTAAGCCATAAATAAAACGGTTATAACCAAAAATAATATTGAATAGGTTAGCTTTAAGTGACTGTCTGCCATCAGACTTACTTAGACGTTTTCGTCCATTGTTAAGACCGTAAGACCTCTTCTAGTCTAGACCAGGCCACATAATTTTAGATTGCACACAACTCCTGCTTCATCATGATTGTCGTCGGTTTTACATTATCGAAAGCAACATCAGTGTCAAGAAATGCTACTATTGCGTATTCCTTGACAGCGTGAGAACTTCTATGTGGGCAACTTGGTCGTGAAGGGCTGTTTCAGTAGGCTTGCCCTAACCATATGCATGCTTTTGCGGAGACAGGGGATCTTTGCCCTAAAATATGTTCCTATCCAACTCTCAAGAGTCGTCCGCATAAAGGACAAAAGTATAAAATGACGATAATCGTTTTCCTTCATTGTATAAGAGTGTCCTGCTTTTGGAATGAAAATGAATTTTGTCTCCCTAGGCCAAGGGGCCAGTCTGTCGGACACGGCTTGTAATTCAACCGGTGATGCATCATCAGGGGCTGGCGACTTAAAGGAGTGGAAACTTTTTATCGGTCAAAGGATTTTCGAATGAGACACAATTTCCCCAATAACCTCCGACGAATACATACCAGTGACAACCTCTTCAAGCGAGTCATTGAGGGCGTTAGTATCCACTTAACTACAATATTATGTCTATATCCTCCTCAATTTCCACTTCGTTTTCTGGCTTAGAAGGGATAGTCGTGCAGAATGTGTGCCGAAATTTATCCCAATACGTCTCTCTTCTCTTTAGTCGAGTGATCACATCTGTAGTATTTTCTCTAAGGGTGAAACTAATATAACGATGACTAAAGAATCTGTGATCATCCAACACTTCCCAATCTCATATCCTTCCGCTTATATCTTTCGATACAAAGGTGACATCTGGTTCCTCCTGCCTGTTCTTAGTAATAAAGGTCGGTTTATTCACTTTATTACAAATCGCCAAATTGCAACTTAAAATATATTCGATAAGCAGCTCACCCCTTTCGTTGACATCCAAACTTCCCCATATCTGGTGATGTGCATAAGCATCACTTCCTACAATGAGGCTCTTTTCCCCTGCAGAAACGGCTTCAATAAACAACTTTAGGCTGCATCTCTGAATCGTGTGCCATATATAGGGAAGCCAACCAGTCATGAGACATATTAATATCAAGGCTGGATACTACGGAATCTTCAGTGCTTAGCGACAGAAAAAGAGAAACATTTAGACAATTCTGCCGGATTACCCACCCACACAGGGCTTGGCATGTTCCGTCTCGACATCTTCTCCTCCTGTTTCGATCGTGGCAGGGGGATTTCCAGTTTTCTGCAATCCACCTGACTTTTTGGATGTGGGCGATAGTTCCTCAGACAAGTGTTCAGCAACGACTGCAGAGTCGTCTTCCAACCAACTCTACCGCTTCTACACACCTTCAGTCTCATCTTGTTGTATCCGTAGTATACTAAACCCTTAGACTTGTAAAGGTCTGCGAGAAAGCCGTAGTTTAGTACGAATACTGCATGTCTCCAGTCGCCATCAGCCTCATCCAATCTTACAGTCAGTGGTTGAAAGATTGGGATTATAGTCCGTTTGTCTCACAAGTATGGACTCAGGATCTGAGGGAATTCGAATCCAAGAGTGTGCCATTGGTCGAGAAGGAATATTTTCCTTCTTGACTAAATCCAGTGCTGCGCCTGGCCAAATCCCGCCAATCTTTCTTGTGGCGATACATTTTAATTGAGCCTTGATCCCCGAAAACAATTAGATTGTAACGACCCCGATACCAGCGGCATTAGCAATAGTTCTTTGAGCCATATTACTATTGCTTGCCTAAGTTCGTTTGGTGCCCGCCACCATTTGCCCACGGTGTCCAACGCCATTTTGTGTGACAACCTTTCTGTCAAACCCTCTCTGATCATTCACAACAACGTTTTTGTGTACTTCGTAACTCTTGCCATCCGACATTCAGTCATAGCAATTTCCGTCCGTACATCACTCAAACAGAAGGAAACTTTATCCGAAATTAAATTAAATTTGTAGAAATTTGCTGGTTTTTCCAGGTGATGCTCCCACCATTCGCCTACGCCTATATAACAAGGAGGGTGGATGTAGCATGCACTAAGAAAGTCTGCGGGCCTCAGCAGGCATTGGATGTCGAGTGGCGGTGGCCACACCATGGCCATTATCATGATGGGCATTTGTGAAAGCCACACCTCGTTACGGCACCACGAAGGGCAGCATACTGCCCTATTTATGGGCATTCAAGAGACATATGGTATGCAATGGTCTTTCGAAGACAGGCCAAACAGTGCCTAACATTCAAACCTCACTCCGACATCACCATTATTTTCATCGGGGCAGACGAACAATTGCATAATTTTTCCCCCAAATATTTCACAGATATTTTTTATGACATCACAGCGGTAGATCACCATCCTAGCCAATGGCATAGTCATAGAGAGTTCATCATAATTGGTTATCTAGGGAATTGGCCATTGAGACATTCCCCAAGCGTATCATCAAATCAAAACTTAACGACATTCTCATCCAACAAATTATAAACATGTCATTGCATTGTCTTGTTCTTTGGGGTGCATGAGAAATCTATGATTTAAAGGTGTTATGCCTTTTATGTGAGACCATGTGCCTGCCTGCCTCTTCGCTTTTGTCTTAAAAGCGAGAAATTGAAAATAGTGTAAATTTTTTGAAAAAGTCATGGTAAGGAAAATAAAATTAAGGTAGTTCTCATAAAAAATGCTTATAGATATTTTTAAATAAGCAGTTTGAAATTGTTGTTGCAGATTTGTTGATAGAACACTTGAAATTTGTTTTATTCTTATTGACAAGATGAAGAACTGTCTTTTTAAAAGTTTATAGAAAAATCACAAGGGGTTTTACTTAAAAAACAACATTTATCATCCGACATTTATTTATTCTTTCGGATTGTTATGTTATTATCTTATTATTTTTGTACCCACCACCGAAGGATGGGGGTATATTCATTTTGTCATTCCGTTTGCAACACATCGAAATATCCATTTCTGACCCAATAAGCTATATATATTCTTGATCAGCGTAAAAATGGTTCAGATCGGTTTACTTTTAGATATAGCTACTTAAAAGACTAATATTTTTGTACACAATTGAACGATGACTTGTACTTATAAGTATTTGGTCCGAATCGGAACATATTTCGATATAGCTGCTATGGAATGCTCTCATAAGGTATACATTTTTGAAGTAGAGTATTATAAAAAAAAAGCGTGCTAAGGTCGGCCGGGCCGAATCTTATATACCCTCTACCATGGATCGTATTTGTCAAGTTCTTTGCCCGGCATCTCTTTATAGGCAAACAAAGGATAATGGATGGGAATTGCTATGCTATTGGAGCTATACCAAGTTAAGAAGCGATTGGGCCATACATGGTTTGGCTGTTGAAGACCAAAGTGAAAGTCATTGTGCAAAATGTCAGCCAAATCGGATAATAATTGGATAGTGTTGCAAGAGCCTCGATCTTCTTCGCTAATCTCTGATACCAAGTTTCGTGGTGTCTCCCCACCACATGATCTATCGGGCTTTTTATCGTCCCGGCTTGCTTGTACCATCGTGATTGCCTTCGATAGGGCTTTTTCATTCATTCATGACCTAGTCAACACAACCATTGTATTTTGATACGTTTGGCTATGCTAACGTCGCATAGAGGGGGTTTTGACTTCAAAAGTTTCGCTTAAATCAAAGGACAGGCCGAACTTCATGAAATTCAGCAAATATGACTTGTAGGTGTAGAAAAAGAAAAATGTTAGGTTTGAAGCAAATCGTTTCCGATTTTAATACCCAACACATCGAAAAATCCATCATAAAAATCATCATCATCATAATCATAAAAATCCAAGGCGATCAAGCCATTTCCGTCCGTCCGTCTGTTGAAATCACGCTACAGTCCTAAAAAAATTAGGTATTGAGCTGAAACTTAGCATAGATCTATTTTTTTTGCCCATAGGCAGGTTAAGTTCGAAGATGGGCTAAATCGGACTATTTCTTGATATAGCCCCCATATAGACCGACCCGCGAAATTAAGGTCTTAGGCCCTTTAAAGTCACCTTTATTATCCGATTTTGCTGAAATTTGGGTGAGTTGCGTTAAGACACCCGATATCCTTCTTCAATTTGGCCCAGATCAGTCAAGATTTGGATATAGCTGCCATATAGACCGATCTCTCGATTGAAGATTTTGCGCCCATAAAAAGCGCACTTATTGTCCGACGTCGCCGAAATTTTGACAGTGAGTTGTGTAGGCCCTTCGAATTCTTTATGCAATTTGGCCCAGATCGGTCCAGGTTTGGATATAGCTACCATATAGACCGATCTCTCGATTTAAGGCTTAATGTTAACGTTCCTTCAAGAAAAACGAGAAATTTTCAACTGCTTAATATTCAATATCATCAAAGTGATTTTGCAAATAATGATCCTTTTCCTCGTATTTGTTTAGATTTTAATAAATATTATCATCTTTTTTATCTTACTGAGGATAGATACTAATTAAAAAGACAAATTATACTATATTTAAATCCTAGTTAAATATCAATGTTGTTTATATAAATGTACTAGCTGACTCGGGCACGCTCCGTTGCGTCTTCTTTTACATTATATGGAACAAAAGTCTCATTGGAATGTTTAATTTCGGCAATTAAAGATCTTTCAGTGAAATACCATGCTAATTTGACTAACAGTTTAACAATGTAAGTGCCTTTATCTGAATCCCATATGATCTTTATTGGTCTACGAATTTAGGTTTGGATGTAAGGTGTACTCCATATACTTCATTTCAGCCCGATATTCTCATGATTTCTGATTTAGTGTTGTTTTCGGGGGAGAGGTGGTCTTTTGGTGGTCCATTGGCTTAAGAAGAGTTAACAGTAACACATATTGGCATGATCGACAAATTTTTTCCTTTTAGGGGTGTTTTGGGAAAGGGGTGATGCCCTAAATACATGGTCCTACATTTGGATATCAAATTCGTATTCTACTCCCTAATACCTTTGTTTGAGCCCCATATTGCGATGGTCACTAAAAAAATGCTCTTTGTGGGTTTTTTTTGGAAAAGGGGTAGACCCCCAGAAAATTTGTCCCGAAATGGGTATCAATTATTGCCTACCCCCCAATACCTTTCATTTAAGCTCCACATTGACATGGTCGGTAAATATGCCCGATTTAGGGGTGTTTTGGGCTGGTCCCCCAAACACTAAGGCCGGAAAATATATCAGCAACGTGCTCTATTCTCATATATCTATATATCATTTATTTGAACCCCATGTTGCCATTGCCCTCAAAATTGGATATCAAATTCGTTTTCTAATCTCATTTGAACTCCTTAATGCAAAAGTCAGCAAATATGTCCGGTTTGGGATATTGGCCCTAAAAATTATGAATATTTAGTTCCACTCTCTTTAAGACCCACATTGTCTTGTTGATCAAATACGTCCTATTTGGGGGTTGTTATGGTGGTGGGACGTCTGCTAGACAGTTGGCCCCTTATGTTAATATCAGATACGTGGTCTACTCCCACATACCTTTAATTTGGGCCCCATATTTCCATAGTCGGCAAAAATGACTGGCTTGGGGGGTGTTTGGGGGACGGGCGGCCACTCAGTGAGTTGGCCTTGAAAATATATTCGTGTTCTACTCTAAAACCCTCTTTTTTGAGCCTCATATTGCAAAAGTCAGAAAATACTTACTATATGGGTGGTATTGTGGGGGTGGCGTGGCCCCATAGACACTTTTCCCGAATATTGATATCAAATTCGTGCTTTACTCCCGAAGATCTTTTATTTGAGACCCATTTTGCTATGGTCGTAAATTTTCCCCCTTTGGAAGATGTTGTTGGTGAGAGGCGGCCCCCCAAACACTTGGTCCCATATTTGGATATCAGATTCGTATTCTATGTTAAAATACCTTTTATTGAAGCCCCATATTCCCATAGTCAGTAATTAAGTCCAGTTTTGGTGGTGTTGTGGGGAATGGGTGGACCCCCCGAAACGTGGTCCCACATTTGGATATTTGGATTCGTATTCTACTCGCAAATACCTTTCATTTGAGTCCCATATTGCCATGGTCGGTAAATATGTCCAATATAGGGGTGTTTTGGGGCTTGGGGTGGTCCCCATAGCACTTGGTCCGACAATTGGATATCAGATACGTTTTCTCATCCTAAATACCTTTCATTTGAGTCCCATATTGACGTGATATGAGAGCACACAAAATTTCGCTTAAATCGCACGACCCATCTCCGAGATTTAACGTTTCTGAAAATTAGGGTAAGGCGGAGGGTCCGCCCCCCTTCAGATATCAAAAAATGTTGTACCCTATTTTCACCACGGGGTCATAATGCACCATCTGTGAAAATTTCATGAAAATCGGTTCGGCCGTTTCTGAGTCTATAAGGAACACACAAACATACAAACAAACAAACAAATCTACAAACAAACAACTTATTGATTTTTATACCCTCCACCATAAGATGGGGGGTATACTAATATCGTCATTCTGTTTGTAACTACTCGAAATATTCGTCTGAGACCCCATAAAGTATATATATTCTTGATCGTCGCGACATTTAATGTCGATCTAGCCATGTCCGTCCGTCTGTCCGTCCGTCCGTCCGTCGAAAGCACGCTAACTTCCGAAGGAGTTAGGCTAGCCCCTTGAAATTTTGCACAAATACTTCTTATTAGTGTAGGTCGGTTGGTATTGTAAATGGGCCATATCGGTCCATGGTTTGATATAGCTGCCATATAAACCGATCTAGGGTCTTGACTTCTTGAGCCTCTAGAGTGCGCAATTCTTATCCAATTGGAATGAAATTTTGCACGACGTGTTTTGTTGCGATATCCAACAACTGTGCCAAGTATGGTTCAAATCGGTCCATAACCTGATATAGCTGCCATATAAACCGATCTTGGGTCTTGACTTCTTGAGCCTCTAGAGTGCGCAATTCTTATCCGATTGGAATGAAATTTTGCACGACGTGTTTTGCTATAATATCCAACAACTGTGCCAAGTATAGTTCAAATCGGTCCATAACCTGATATAGCTGCCATATCAACCGATCTTGGGTCTTGACTTCTTGAGCCTCTAGAGTGCGCAATTCTTATCCGATTGGAATGAAATTTTGCACGACCTGTTTTGTTACGATATCCAACAACTGTGGCAAGTATGGTTCAAATCGGTCCATAACCTGATATAGCTGATATAAACCGACCTGGGATCTTGACTTCTTGAGCCTCTAGAGGTCACAATTATTATCCGATTTGCCTGAAATTATGTACTACGGATCCTCTCATGACCATCAACATACGTGTTTATTATGATCTGAATCGGTCTATAGCCCGATACAGCTCCCATATAAATCGATCTCTCTATTTTACTTCTTGAGCCGCAAAGGGCGCAATTCTTATTCGAATTGGTTGACATTTTACACAGGTCTCCAACATGTAATAATATAATAATAGCAGAGCTAATCTTTTCTTATATCTTTTTTTGCCTAAGAAGAGGTGCCGGGAGAAAAACTCGGCAAATGCGATCCATGGTGGAGGGTATGTAAGATTCGGCCCGGCCGAACTTAGTACGCTTTTACTTGTTATATATAAGATATTTATATTAGTCTGGAAGGACATATGTATCTATAGACTTACGAATAATAAAAAAACAAGTGAGAGCGTGATAAGTTCGGCCTGGCCGAATCTTATATACCCTCCACCATTGCTTGCATTTGTTGAGTTCTATGCGCGGTATCTCTTTTTTGGCCAACAAATAATATTGAATAAGAACTGTTATGCAATTGGAGCTATATCAAGTTATAGTCCAATTCGGGCCATAAATGAATGCTGAACATTGTAGAAGTCATTGTGTAATATTTCAGTTCATTCGGATAAGAATTGCGCCTATATCAAAACATGAACCGATTTGGCCCATATACAATCCCAACCGACCTACACTAATAAAAAGTAATTGTTCAAAGTTCGCGGGCTTTCGACGGACAGACAGACGGTCGGACATGGCCAGATCGACTTAAAATGACATGACGATCAAGAATATATATACTTTATGTGGTCTTAGACGCATATTTCGAGGTGTTACAAACAGAATGACGAAAGTAGTATACCCCCATATTATGGTGGAGGGTATTAAAAAAACAAGTAAAAGCGTGCTAAGTTCGGCCGGGCCGAATCTTATATACCCTCCACCATGGATCGCATTTGTCGAGTTCTTTTCCCGGCATCTCTTCTTAGGCAAAAAAAAAGGATATAAGAAAAGATTTGCTCTGCGATTAGAGCGATATTAAGATATGGTTCGGTTTGGACCACAATTAAATTATATTTACGTTGGAGACCTGTGTAAAATGTCAGCCAATTCGAATAAGAATTGCGCTCTTTGTGGGCTCAAGAAGTAAAATAGAGAGATCGATTTATATGGGAGTTGTATCGGGCTATAGACCGATTCAGACCATAATAAGACGTATGTTGATGGTCATGGGAGAATCCGTCGTACAAAATTTCAGGCAAATCGGATAATAATTGCGACCTCTGGAGGCTCAAGAAGTCAAGATCCCAGATCGGTTTATATGGCAGCTATATAAGGTGATAGACCAATTTGAACCATACTTGGCACAGTTGTTGAATATCATAACAAAACACGTCGTGCAAAATTTCATTCCAATCGGATAAGAATTGCGCACTCTAGAGGCTCAAGAAGTCAAGACCCCAGATCGGTTTATATGGCAGCTATATCAGGTTATGAACCGATTTGAACCATACCTGGCACAGTTGTTGGATATAATAACGAAACACGTCGTGCAAAATTTCATCTTAATCGAATAAGAATTGCGCACTCTAGAGCCTCAAGAAGTCACGACCCAAGATCGGTTTATATGGCAGCTATATCAAAACATGAACCGATATGGCCCATTTACAATACCAACCGACCTACACTAATAAGAATATTTGTGCAAAATTTCAAGCGGCTAGCTTTACTCCTTCGGAAGTTAGTGTGCTTTCGACAGACAGACGGACGGACGGACAGACGGACGGACATGGCTAGATCGACATAAAATTTCACGACGATCAAGAATATATATACTTTATGGGGTGTAAGACGAATATTTCGAGTAGTTACAATCAGAATGACGAAATTAGTATACCCCCCATCTTATGGTGGAGGGTATAACAAGTAAGAGCGTGCCATGGATCGCATTTGTCGAGTTTTTTGCGCGGTATCTCTTTCAAGACAAATAAAGAATTATGAATAAGAACTAATGTGCTTTTGGAGCTATATCAAGTTATAGTCCGATTCGGACCATAAATAAATTGAATTCTAAATATTGTAGAATTAATTGTGTAATATTTTAGTCTATTCGGATAAGATTTGGGCCTTGTAGGGGTTCAAGAAGGAAAATCGGGTGTTCGGTTTATATGGGAGCTGTATCAAGCCATAGATCGATTCAGACCATATTGGGCACGTATATTGAAGGTCATGGGAAAAGCAGTTCTACAAAAATTTTGCCAAATTGGGTGAAAATTTTACTCTCTAGAGGCTCAGTCAAGGTCCCAGATCGGTTTAGCTTATGTACCGATTATGTACCATACTTACCACAGTTGTTGGAAGTCGTAACAAAACACATCGTGCAAAATTTCACCCAAATCGGATGAGAATTGCGCCACCTAGCGGCTCAAGAAGTCAAGAAGTCAAGATCCAAGATCGGTTTATATGCCAGCTATACCAGGTTGTAAAACCGATTTGAATCATACTTAGCACAGTTGTTGAAAACTATAACAAAACATCACGTTCAAAATCACAGCCAATTCGGATAAAAATTGCGCCCTATAAAGGCTGAAGAAATCAAAATCCAATATCGTTTTGTATGGCAGCAATATCAGGTTATAAACTGATTTGAATCATACTTAGTACAGTTGTTGGAAGTGATACTAAAACACCAGGCGCAAAATTTGAGTCAAATCGGTCGAGAATGGTGCTTGAGGTGCTCAAGAAGTCAAGACCGAAGATCGATTTATATGGCAGCTATAGCAAAACATGGACTGATTTGGCCATTTACAATCCCAACCGACGTACACTAGCGCAAAATTTCAAGCGCCTCCTTCGAACGTTAGCTTTCGAAAGTGTGCTTTCGACAGATAGACGGACGGACCGACATGGCTAGATCGACATAAAATGTAGCGACGATCAAGAATACATATACTTTATGGTCTCAGACGAATATTTCGAGTAGTTACAAACAGAATGACGAAATTAGTATACATCCATCCTATGGGGGAGGGTATAAAAAAAATCTTGGGCCCATAAAAGGCGCATTTAATGTCCGATTTCGTCGAAATTTGGGACAGTGGGTTATGTTGGGCTCTTCGACATCCCTCTTCAATTTGGCCTAGGTCGGTTAAAATTTGGAGTCATATAGACCAAACTCTTGATTTAAAGTCCCTGACCCATAAAAGGCACATTTATAATCCGATTTCGCTGAAATTTGGCATAGTGACTTATGTTCGGCTTTTCGACATCTGTATTGTGTATGGTCCATATCTGACCATTTTTCGATATAGATGCAATGAGAGCATAAATTATTGGTTGCCCAAAAAGTAATTGCGGATAGTCGGCGTTGACAAATTTTTTCACAGCTTGTGACTCTGTAATTGCATTCTTTCTTCTGTCAGTTATCAGCTGTAACTTTTAGCTTGCTTTAGAAAAACAGTTTAAAATAAGTATATTTGATTAAAATTCATTCTAAGTTTTATTAAAAATGCATTTACTTTCTTTTAAAAAATCCGCAATTACTTTTTGGGCAACCCAATATAAATTTTTACCGTATTTTGACGAAAAGTGGATTATGTATATATATATCGTAGGTGGTGGGTATCCAAAGTTCGGCCCGCCTTTTTATACCCTCCACCATAAGATGGGGGGTATACTAATTTCGTCATTCTGTTTGTAACTACTCGAAATATTCGTCTGAGAACCCATAAAGTATATATATTCTTGATCGTCGTGAAATTTTATGTCGATCTAGCCATGTCCGTCCGTCTGTTCGTCCGTCCGTCCGTCTGTCTGTCGAAAGCACGCTAACTTCCGAAGGAGTTAAGCTAGGCGCTTGAAATTTTGCACAAATACTTCTTATTAGTGTAGGTCGGTTGGTATTGTAAATGGGCCATTCGGTCCATAGCTGACATATAAACCGATCTTCGGTCTTGACTTCTTGAGCCTCTAGAGTGCGCAATTCTTATCCGATTGGGATGAAATTTTGCACGACGTGTTTTGTTATGACATCCAACAACTGTGATAAGTATGGTTCAAATCGGTCCATAACCTGATATAGCTGCCATATAAACCGATCTTGGATCTTGACTTCTTGAGCCTCTAGAGGGCGCAATTCTTATCCGATTGGGATGAAATTTTGCACGACGTGTTTTGTTATGACATCCAACAACTGTGCCAAGTATGGTTCAAATCGGTCCATAACCTGATATAGCTGCCATATAAACCGATCTTGGGTCTTGACTTCTTGAGCTTCTAGAGTGCGCAATTCTCATCCTAGTATTTTATAGGGTAGTGTGTTTGAAGATATCGCTGAATATGGATTTACATATTTAGCAAGAAAGATTAAGAAAATAGTAACAGTGTCATGTATATTGTTATCTTCGTCTGTCGAGAGTGGCCTTGTTTCTAAGCTGCTTACTTACTCCCAAGTAGCATCTGTTTCTTGGTATTATTCTTAGCTTTATTTTAAAACTGGTGTCGTTCGTTTCGGTTACGGCGGTGCCGAGGTATATAAATTTACTGACTTTTTCAGAGTTGTAGTTAACATTTCTCCATTTTCTTTATCTGATCGGTTGTACAAGCATGGGTTCTCTTGTGAGTAGTGTGCCATATCTATTCACATCTGCATCCCGTATAAGCTTTTCCAGCAGGATATTAAAGAGATCACACGATAGGCTGTTTCCTTGTCTGAAACCTCGTTTAGTATTAAATGTTTCGGAAAGATTTTTTCCTATTCTTGCTGAGATACGTGTACCAACAAGGGTCCTCCTGCAGAGTCTTATTATTTTGCAGGGATATCAAACTCGGATATGGCTTGAAAAGCTTTGAACGTATAGGGGTATCGAAAACGGCTTTGCAGTCAACAAAAAAATGGTAGGTGTTGATTTGTCCTTCTCGGGTCTTTGCCAGGATTTCGAGCAGTGTGAATATCTGGTCTATGGTGGATTTACCAGGTCTAAAGCCCCATTGATAGGGCCCAAATATCTCATTGACTTTAGGTATTAATCATTCTCACAGTACGCTCGAGAGTATCTTGTATGCGATGGGGAGGAGACTTATCCCTCTATAGGTGGCACATTATGTCTTGTCTCCTTTCTTGTGTACGGGACACAGTATGCTGAGGTTACAATCGTCAGGTATGCTTTATTCTAGCAAGAACGCGCAAATATGCTGATGCATACATCTTATCAGCGTGTCACCTCCCGTCTTAAATAGTTCATAGTGCAACCCACCGGCTCGTTCTGCCTTGTCGTTCTTTAGTCGGTTCTTAGTCGGCCCTTTTGCAGATATAGTTCCATATAGTCCATATTCGAACTTAAAATGCCCATGAAGAAAAAAATAACCAGTGCAATTTTCAGCTCAATATCTCTATTTTTAAGGTCAGTAGCGTGATTAATAAAGACACACTGACGGACTGACATGGCTAGGTCGTCATAGATTTTGACGACGATCACCAAATGTATACTTTATATGGCCGAAAATGGATATCTCGATGTGTTGCAATCGGACGAACATACCGCCATCCTTCGGTGGTGGGTATAAAAAACAATAGTAGAATGCTTAACCTATAGTATATAATATACTAGTCGACCCGGGCCCGCCCCGCTGCGCCTTCTTTTACTTTATATGGAACAAAAGTTTCCTTATAATATTTATTTTCGACAATTAAAGATGTTTTAGTGAAATACCATGCGAACTTGACTAACAGTTTGATTTTAACAGTTTAGCAATATAAGTGCCTTTATCTGAATCCCATATGATATTTATTGGTCTACGAATTTAAGTTTGGATGTAAGGTGTACTCCATTCTTAAAATCCTTCATTTCAGCCCGATATTCTCATGATGTCTGATGTAGTGGTGTTTTCGGGGAAGAGATGGCCCCCCAGATACTTGGCCCTGAAAAAATATCGTGCTCTTCCCTCAAGTACCATTAATTTAAACCCTATATTGCCATTGGTTTACGAGGAGTTTGCAGATAATCAAATTCGTTTTCTAATCTCAAATACCTTTCATTTGCCACATATTGGCACGGTCGAAAAATAGTTTCCCATTGGGGGTGTTTTGGGAAAGGGGTGATGCCCTAAATACATGAACCTGCATTTGGATATCAAATTCGTATTCTACTTCCAAATACCTTTATTTGAGCCCCATATTGCGATGGTTAGTAAAAAATTGCTTTTGTGGGGTATTTTGGGAAAGGGGTAGACCGCCAGCAAATTGGTCCCGAAAATGGGTATCAATTCTTGCTCTACCCCCCAATACCTATCATTTAAGCTCCGCATTGACATGGTCGGTAAATATTCCCGATTTAGGGGTGTTTTGGGGATTGGGGTGGTCCCCCAAACACTAAGCCCTGAAAATATATCAGCAACGTGCTCTATCTCATATAAAGGGTGATTTTTTTGAGGTTAGGATTTTCATGCATTAGTATTTGACAGATCACGTGGGATTTCAGACATGGTGTCAAAGAGAAAGATGCTCAGTATGCTTTGACATTTCATCATGAATAGACTTACTAACGAGCAACGCTTGCAAATCATTGAATTTTATTACCAAAATCAGTGTTCGGTTCGAAATGTGTTCATTCACCGTAACGTTGCGTCCAACAGCATCTTTGAAAAAATACGGTCCAATGATTCCACCAGCGTACAAACCACACCAAACAGTGCATTTTTCGGGATGCATGGGCAGTTCTTGAACGGCTTCTGGTTGCTCTTCACTCCAAATGCGGCAATTTTGCTTATTTACGTAGCCATTCAACCAGAAATGAGCCTCATCGCTGAACAAAATTTGTCAAAATTTGACGTGTTTTCTTATGATATCCAACAACTGTGCCAAGTATGGTTCAAATCGGTTCATAACCTGATATAGCTGCCATATAAACCGATCTTGGGTCTTGACTTCTTGAGCCTCTAGAGGGCGCAATTCCTATCCGATTTGAATGAATTTTGGCACGTAGTATTTTGTTATGATATCCAACAACTGTGCCAAATATGGTTCAAATCGGTTCATAACCTGATATAGCTGCCATATAAACCGATCTAGGATCTTGACTTCTTGAGCCTCTAGAGGTCGCAATTATTATCCGATTTGCCTGAAATTTTGTACGACGGATCCTCTCATGACCATCAACAAACGTGTTTATTATGGTCTGAATCGGTCTATAGCCCGATATAGATCCCATATAAATCGTTCTCTCTATTTTACTTCGTGAGCCCCAATGGGCGCAATTCTTATACGAATTGGCTGAAATTTTACACAGGTCTCCAACATATAATTTAATTGTGGTCCGAACCGGACCATATCTTGATATCTTTTTAATAGCAGAGCAACTCTTTTCTTATATCCTTTTTTGCCTAAGAAGAGATGCCGGGAAAAGAACTCGACAAATGCGATCCATGGTGGAGGATATATAAGATTCGGCCCGGCCGAACTTAGCACGCTTTTACTTGTTACTTCTTGAGCCCTCAATGGGCGCAATTCTTATTCGAATTGGCTGACATATTACACAGGTCTCCGAAATATAATTTAATTGTAGTCCAAACCGGACCATATCTTGATCGTGTTTCGCCTAAGAAGAGATGCCGGGAAAAAAACTCGACAAATGCGATCCATGGTGGAGGGTATATAAGATTCGGCCCGGCCGAACTTAGCACGCTTTTACTTGTTTTTTAGCTATTATCTTTTCGGCAACGAGTACGTTTCGTGTTTTGTTTCATTGTCAAAGATCATTGGTCTATAATTTAATCATGATGCGTCTTACAAACAACATCGCTTGCAAATTATGGAATTTTATTATCAAAAAAGTTCATCGCGAGCTTTTCCATTTTACGACGAAGTTAAATTTTGGCTCAATGGTTGACGAGCAGAATTGTGATTTTGATGTGGAGATCAGCCAGAAGCATTGCAAGAGCTACCTATGCAACCAGAAAAAGTCACAGTATAGTGCGGTTTATAGGCTGGTGGCATCATTGGACTGATATTCTTCAAAGATGGTGTGGATGACACCAAAAATTGTTTCTGCCCAAAATGCAAGAGCTTGACTTGCATGACCTGTGGTTTCAACAAAACGGTGCCACATGCCACACAGCACGCGTAACAATGGACTTATTGAGAGACAAGTTCGGTGAACATTTTATTTCACATACGCGACCGGTCAATTGAACGCCTTGTTCGTTCGAGTTAACGCCCTTAGACTTTTTTGTCTAAAGGCGAATCTGATGTCAATATTTGGGAAAAATGTCTTTGGGGCCACCCCACCCCCACCACATCACCCAATTAGTAAGTATTTGTTGAATTTTGCAATATGAGGCTCAAATAAGAGGGTTTTTAGAGCGGAACACGAATCCGATATATATTTTCAAGGCCAACTCACTGAATGGGCGCCCATCCCCCAAAACACCCCCAAGCCGATCATGTTTGCCGACTATGGAATTATGGGGCTCAAATTAAAGGTATTTGGGAGTAGACCACGTATCTGATATCAACATTAGGGACCAACTGTCTAGGTCCTCACCAAGACAATTGGCTCGTAAAGAGAGTGGAACTAAATATTTATAGTTTTCAGGGCCAATACCTCAAACCAGATATTTTTGCTGACTTTTGCAATATGGAGTTTAAATGAGATTAGAAAACGAATTTGATATCCAATTTTGAGGGCAATGGCAATATGGTGTTCAAATAAATGATAAATAGATATATAAGAATAGAGCACGTTGCGCATATATATATCCGGGCTTAGTGTTTTGGGGGACCAGCCCAATCCCCAAACCACTCCTTAATCGGCCATATTTACCGACCATGTCAATGTGGAGCTTAAATGGAAGGTATTGGGCGGTAGAGCAAGAATTGAACCCACCTATAGCAAAATGGGGTCCAAATAAAGTAGTAGAAAACGAATTTGATATCCAAATGTAGGACCATGTGTCTAGGGCATCACCCCTTCCACAAAACAACCCCCAAAGGTTTAAAATTTTTCGACCATGCCAATATGTGGTATTTAAAATCAACGAATTTGATAACCTATTTTGGGCCATGAGTTTGGGGGACGCCTCATCGTGAAAATTCCCCTAATCCAATGGCAATATGGGGTTTAAATAAATGGTATTTGAAAAAAGAGCACGATGCTGATATTTTTTCAGGGCCAAGTATCTGGGGGACCACCTCACTCCCGAACAAACCACTAAATCAGATATCATGAGAGTTTTGGGCTGAAATAAAGTATTTTAAGAATGGAGTACACCCTACATCCAAACATAAATTCGTAGACCAATAAAGATCATATGGGATTCGGACAAAGGCACTTATATTGTTAAACTGTTAGTCAAGTATTTCACTAAAAGATCTTTAATTGTCGAAAATAAATATTCCATTGCAACATTCCACATTGACATGGTCGGTAAATATGCCCGATTTTATCTATATATCATTTATTAGAACCCCACATTGCCATTGCCCTCAAAATTGGATATCAAATTCGTTTCCCAATCTCATTTAAACTCCTTATTGCCAAAGTCAGCAAATATATCCGGTTTGGGGTATTGGCCCTAAAAACTATGAATATTTAGTTCCACTCTCTTTAAGACTCAAATTGCATTGGTGAGCACATATCTCCTATTTGGGGGTTGTTATGGTGGTGGGACGTCCGCTAGACAGTTGGTTCTTAATGTTGATATCAGATACGTGGTCTACTCCCAAACCTTTAATTTGAGCCCAATATTTCCATAGTCGGCAAACATGACCGGCTTGGGGGGTGTTTTGTATGATGGGCGGCCACTCAGTAAGTTGACCTTGAAAATATATATCGGATTCGTGTTCCACTATAAAACCCTCTTATTTGAGCCTCATATTGAAAAGTCAGCAAATAATTACTAATTGGGTGATGTGGTGGGGATGGGGTGGCCCCAAAGACAATTTTCCCAAATATTGACATCAGATTCGTACTTTACTCTCAAAGACCTTTCATTTGAGCCCCATATGGCTATGGTCGTAAATTTGTCCCGTTTGGGCGATGATTTTTGTTTGTTTGTATGTTTGTGTGTTCCTTATAGACTCAGAAACGGCTGAACCGATTTTCTTGAAATTTTCACAGATGGTGCATTATGACCCCGTGGTGAAAATAAGATACTAAATTTTTTTTTGATATCTGAAGGGGGGCGGACCCTCCCCTTACCCTAATTTTCAGAAAAACCAGATCTCGGAGATGGGTTGTGCGATTTAAACGAAATTTTGTGTGCTCTCATATAGTACAGTAAAAATAAAAATTTGGTATCCAAATTTCGGATGGGGCACCTAGGGGGGCTGCCCCACCCTAAAACCTACCAAACATATATTTATACCAATCACGAAATATGGGACTCAAATGAAAGTTAGTTAGGATAAGAAAATGCATCTGATATCCAATTGTCTGACCAAGTGCTAGGGGGACCACCCCAAGCCCCAAATCACCCATTATTCGGACATATTTATCAACCATGGCAATATGGGACTCAAATGAAAGGTATTTGCGAGTAGAATACGAATCTGATATCCACATGTGGGACCACGTTTCTGGGGGTTCACCCCTTTCGCAAAACACCCCCAAACAGAAATTATTTAGTGACCATGGGACAATGGGGCTTAAATAAAAGGTATTTAAATGTAGAATACGACAAATTACGACCATAGCAATATGGTGCTCAAATAAAAGATATTCGGGAGTAAAGCACGAACTTGATATCAATATTCGGGAAAAGTGTCTATGGGCCCACCCCACCCCACAACACCACCTATATATTAAGTATTTTCTGACTTTTGCAATATGAGGCTCAAATAAGAGGGTTTTAGAGTAGAACACGAATCCGATATATATTTTCAAGGCCAACTCACAAAACACACCCCAAGCCGGTCATGTTTGCCGACTAAGGAAATATAGAGCTCAAATTAAAGGTTTGGGAGTAGACCACGTATCTGATATCAACATTAGGGACCAACTGTCTAGGGGACGTCCCACCACCATAACAACCCCCAAATAGGACATATTTGCTCACCAATACAATTTGGGTCTTAAAGAGAGTGGAACTAAATGATCATAGTTTTTAGGGACAATAAGGAGTTTAAATGAGATTAGAAAACGAATTTGGTATCCAATTTTGAGGGCAATGGCAATATGGGGTTCTAATAAATGATATATAGATATATGAGAATAGAGCATGTTGCTGATATATTTTCCGGGCTTAGAGTTTAGGGGACCACCCCAATCCCCAAAACAACCCTAAATCGGGCATATTTACCGACCATGTCCATGTGGAGCTTAAATGAAAGGAATTGGGGGGTAGAGCAAAAATTGATACCCATTTTCAGGACCAATTTTCTGGGAGTCTACCCCTCTCCCAAAAAAACCCCACAAACAGCAATTTTTTAGTGACCATCGCAATATGGGGCTCAAATAAAGGTATTTGGGAGTAGAATACGTATTTGATATTTTAATTTAGGACCATGTGTTTAGGGCATCACCCCTTTCCCAAAACACCTCCAAAGGAAAAAAAATTCGACCATGTCATTATGTTCAAATGAAAGGTATTTTAGATTATAAAACGAATTTGATAACCTCTTTTGGGGCCATGTGTTTGGGGTACGCCTCATCCTGTAAACTCCTCTTAAGCTAATGGCAATATGGGGGTTAAATAAATGGTATTTGAAAGAAGAGCACGATGCTGATATTTTTTCAGGGCCAAGTATCTGGGGGACCATGTCACCCCCGAAAACACCACTAAATCAGAAATCATGAGTAGACGGGCTGAAATGAAGTATTTTAAGAATGGAGTACACCTTACATCCAAACTTAAATTCGTAGACCAATAAAAATCTTGTGGGGTTCAGATAAAGGCACTTATATTGTTAATTTGTTAGTCAAGTTTGCATGGTATTTCAATAAAATGTCTTTAATTGTCGAAAATAAATATTCCAAGGAAACTTTTGTTCTATATAAAGTAAAATAAGGCGCAGCGAAGCGGGTCCGGGTCAGCTAGTAAAGTATACATATTCTTCTTCCGATCCTCCGATTTAGGGTCTTAGGCCCATAAAAGGCGCATTTATTGTCCAATGTCGCCGAAATTTGGGGCAGTGAGTTAGGTTAAGCCCTTCGACGTCCTTCTTCAATTTTGCCCAAATCGATCAAGATTTGGATATAGATGCCATATAGACCGATATCTCGATTTAAAATCGTGGCCCCATAAAAAGCTCATTTATAATCCGATTTCACTGAAATTTGACACGTTGACTCATATTGGGATTTTTGACATCCGTGTCATATATGTTACAGATCGGTTTATTTTTAGATAAAGCTACTTAAAAGACCAATATTTTTTTGCACAATTGAACAATGAATTGTACTTATAGGTATTTGGTCCAAATCGGAACATATTTCGATAAAGCTGCTATGGGGTATATGGTATGCATTTTTCACCGGATTTTGACGAAATGTGGTTTATATATACATCCGTGTTGGTGGGTATCCAAAGTTCTGCCTGGCCGAACTTAACGCCTTTTACTTGTTTCTGTGTTTATTACACTACTTCCGTAGTACACATGATTCTGTGCATCTGTTGGAAGTTGCATTGATGGCTTCGAACGCCAGACAACGGCAACGGCTCTCGCTGTTGCTCAGTGTGCCCAGGTTTGAACCCCGGCCGGTCTCTGCCGAATCTTTTCATTTTTCACGTTTTGCCTATTAGGGCGAAGATCATCACATTTTACAATTTTTATTTGTTTCTCTTTCGAGACGAGCAGAATAATCTGGGATTGCAAATGGAAAAGGAAAGCCAAAGATAGCAATACACACCAACCACTATGGGACACGTTTCGTCTTTTATTTTAGTCATCGACTGATAAAAGTTCAATCATTCTTGCAACAGGAAATAATTTTTGAGAAAAAGACTCAAACAGTCAACACCCTAGTTTGGATACTTCTGACAAGCTTGTTGACGGTATGTATTAATACCGTCAAAAAGCTCGTCAGAAGTATCCAGCTGACACAAAGCGCACCGTAAACATTTTCCCTCTATAATCACAGCTCATCATTTGTATGGGGGGTCCTCTCTTCCACACATGTTTGAAAATTCGCTCGTTAACCAGATGCTCCACTAGTGTCCGATGATCTGGTGGAATCCTACCGGATATATTGCCGATATTGATGACTGCATAAGTCAGCTCATCTCTGTTGTTCCTCGTTGCCACACTGGAGTAAGAGGGTGGCTTCTTAATTTTTTCAGAGACTATCTTCGTGATGACTGTGTCGTCCCTTTGGAAGTCACAGAACAGGGACAGTACGCTCTTCCTTCATTCCTGTTCCGACTTTGGCTTCCTCCGCAGGACACTGTCTGGAGTCTTCATTGTAGGAGGGCTAGCTTGGTCTTCCCAGAGTACTTGAAAGCGGGGAGCTCTTTTTCAGCATTTTAGCAGTGTTGTGCTCTTCGAGAGATACGATTCTCTTCCCAGCTATCGTAGAAGTGCCTGGAATGTTAGCTCCATCCCTTGCAGCATCCTGCCTTTCTGCTCGATCCGGTGCATTCTCCTCAATCTGCTTCGTCGTGCCTTAGATTGCTTTATCGGACTTCTTCTGAGCTTAGCAAAGCACTCGCTCACTTTTGCCGCCATCCCGCTGGCCTCATCTCTCGATTCGGCTCCGAAGACTGTTTCATTTGGAGTCCATTCTGAGCATACTTCTGAAAGGCTTAAAAATTGTTCGTAATAGGTACCTAATCCCAGATACAGATATTTTTCTTCGAGGTGCGAAATAAATACACGCCCGCTCCACTCAACGGTTTCTTCATTATTGTTGAGCATCATAGCACACTATAATTTCAAACAGTTTAAGGAATTTATGTGACTAGATCTAAGGGTATAATCCTTTGAAGGCATATTTTGCTTAAGTATTTGCTGAAGATATTGTTTAAGTCACAGTTCACATGACTTTGCAATTTGAGGGAATGTTTTTGAGCGTATTTTGACATATTTTTATACCCACCACCGAAGGATGGGGGTATATTCATTCTGTCATTCCGTTTGCAACACATCGAAATATCCATTTACGACCCTATAAAGTATATATATTCTTGATCAGCGTAAAAATCTAAGACGATCTAGCCATGTCCGTCCGTCTGTCCGTCTGTCTGTTGAAATCACGCTACAGTCTTTAAAAATAGAGATACTGAGCTGAAATTTTGCACAGATTCTTTTTTTGTTCATAAGCAGGTTAAGTTCGAAGATGGGCTATATCGGACTATATCTTGATATAGCCCCCATATAGACCGATCCGCCGATTTAGGCCCATAAAAGCCACATTTATTATCCGATTTTGTTGAAATTTGGGACAGTGAGTTGCGTTAGGCCCTTCGACTTCCTTTGTCAATTTGGCCCAGATCGGTTCAGATTTTGATACAGCTGCCATATAGACCGATCCTCCGATTTAGGGTCTAAGGCCCATAAAAGCCACATTTATGGTCCGATATCGCTGAAATTTGGGACAGTGAGTTGTGTTAGGCCCTTTGACATATTTCTTCAATTTGGTCCAGATCGGTTCAGATTTGGATATAGCTGCCATATAGACCGATCCTCCGGTTTAGGGTCTTAGGCCCACAAAAGCCACATTTATTATCAGATTTTGATGAAGTTCGGGACAGTGAATTGTGTAAGGCCCATCGACATCCTTCGTTAAATTGGCCCAGATCGGTTCAGATTTGGATATAGCTGCCATATAGACCGATCCTCCGGTTTAGGGTCTTAGGCCCACAAAAGCCACATTTATTATCCGATTTTGATGAAAATTGGGACAGTGAATTGTGTAAGGCCCATCGACATCCTTCGTCAATTTGGCTCAGATCGGTCCAGATTTGGATATAGCTGCCATATAGATCGATCCTCCGATTTATGGTGTAAGGCCCATAATAGCCACATTCATTATCCGATTTTGCTGAAATTTAGGACAGTGAGTTGTTGACATATTTCTTCAATTTGGTCCAGATCGGTTCAAATTTGGATATAGCTGCCATATTGACCGATTTCTTGATTTATGGTTTTGGGCCCATAAAATGCTCATTTATTGCCTGATGTCGTTGAAATTTAAAACAGTGAGTTAAGTTAAGCCCCTTGACATACTTCTGCAATATCGCACAGATCGGTCCTGATTTGTATATAGCTGCCATATAGACCGATATCTAGGTTTTAGGTTTTGGGGCCATAAAAGACGCATTTATTGTCCGATGTCGCTGAAATTTGAGACAGTGAGTTTGGTTAGGCTCTTCGACGTCCTTCTTCAATTTTGCCCAGATCGATCAAAATTTGGATATAGCTGCCATATAGACCGATCTCTGGATTTAAGGTTTAGGGCCCATAAAAGAGGCATTTATTGTCCGATTTCGCCGAAATTTGGGACAGTGCTTAGTGTTAGGCTCTGCGACATGTTTATGCAACTTGGCCGAAATCGGTCCAGATTTGGATATAGCTGCCATGTAGACCGATATCTCGATTTAAAGTCTTGGCCCCATAAAAGGCGCATTTATATTCCGATTTCACTGAAATTTGACACAGTGACTTATGTTCGGCTTTTCGACATCCGTGTCGTATATAGTTCAGATCAGTATGAGGTATATGAGTATAAGGTATGAAATTTGCACCGAATTTTGATGAAAGGTGGTTTACATATATGCCCGAGGTGGTGGGTATCCAAAGTTCGGCCCGGCCGAACTTAACGCCTTTTTACTTGTTTCTTCAGCAATGGTTTTGACTCCCAAGTCTCGATGTAGATCGCTGTTACGTATGTACCATTATTCGTAGTATTTTATTTTGGTTTTTTTGTAATTTCGCCACTTCGTTATTCGCAGCTCAGCTCCAAAACTTAATGCCGTAACACCATATAGGCTTAATTGTTTAATTGTAAATCTGCAATTTATTTTTAAGTGATATTCTATCGTCTACTAGCAACTTCACTGAATTTTATTTTAATTGCTTTGATCTTTATTTTGACATGTTATTTCTACTTTATTTTTGTGTCTAGTGGCATGCCAAGATATTTTGCTTCATTTACGAATGATACCACTGTATCATATAGATAAAGCGGAGTTTGAAGGATATTCTTGTTTGTAAATAAAATGTGCGTAGACTTGCTTTCATTTAAAAGAATTTTCCATTTTTTCATCCAGTTAAAAAAATTAAGATTCGCTTGAAGCTTGTTCGTAGCTTCTACTTTGGTACCCCGGTGGATAAAACTGGTATACCAACGACAAATGTTGAAATAGTTGCACCAGGAGATGGAGGAATATCTCTAGTATATATGTTGCATGAAGTATTGGACCTAAAACACTCCCTTGGACAGCACCTGCTCGGATTGGCCGTAACGTGGAGTATTGTGATTCAATTTTAACCTGAAAATGGCAAAGTTATAGTATGAAGCCAGGATTTCATAAAACTCCATTGGTAAATCATTATATAATAATAAAATAAAAGTCCCTCAGTCAGACTTTATCGATGGCTTGGCCTCTATCAAAAAATACTGTTGGACAAACGCGATTAGTTTCAAAAACCTTTTCTGCTGAATCGACGATGCGTTGAACCCATTGAATTGTATAATGTGACGTTCGGAAGCCTAATTGATCGGTGGGGATGAGATGTCCATTTGTTATTAGTGGCAGAAGACTTTTACAAATAGAAATTTTGCCCATAAACATTCTACTAAGGAACAGTGGCTAACTTCTCCGATTCAAGTTTAAGCTCAATAATAGGGGGCCTCCTTACGGTAGCCTTTAATAGCAATTTTTATACCCTCCACCATAAGATGGGGGGTATACTAATTTCGTCATTCTGTTTGTAACTACCCGAAATATTCGTCTGAGACCCTATAAAGTATATATATTTTTGATCGTCGCGACATTTTATGTCGATCTAGCCATGTCCGTCCGTCCGTCCGTCTGTCTGTCGAAAGCACGCTAACTTCCGAAGGAGTAAATCTAGCCGCTTGAAATTTTGCACAAATACTTCTCATTAGTGTAGGTCGGTTGGTATTGTAAATGGGCCATATCGGTCCATGTTTTGATATAGCTGCCATATAACCGATCTTGTGTCTTGACTTCTTGAGCCTCTAGAGTGCGCAATTCTAATCCGATTGGAATGAAATTTTACACGACGTGTTTTGTTATGATATCCAACAACTGTGCCAAGTATGGTTTAAATCGGTCCATAACATGATATAGCTGCCATATAAACCAATCTTGGGTCTTGACTTCTTGAGCCTCTAGAGTGCGCAATTCTTATCCGATTGAAATGAAATTTTGCACGACGTGTTTTGTTAGTATATCCAACAATTGTGCCAAGTATGGTTGAAATCGGTCCATAACCTGATATAGCTGCCATATAAACCGATCTTGGGTCTTGACTTCTTGAGCCTCTAGAGGGCGCAATTCCTATCCGATTTGGCTGAAATTTTGCATGACGTATTATACCCTCCACCATAAGATGGGGGGTATACTAATATCGTCATTCTGTTTGTAACTACTCGAAATATTCGTCTGAGACCCCATAAAGTATATATATTCTTGATCGTCGCGACATTTTATGTCGATCTAGCCATGTCCGTCCGTCTGTCCGTCCGTCCGTCCGTCTGTCCGTCCGTCCGTCCGTCTGTCTGTCGAAAGCACGCTAACTTCCGAAGGAGTAAAGCTAGCCGTTTGAAATTTTGCACAAATACTTCTTATAAGTGTAGGTCGGTTGGTATTGTAAATGGGCCATATCGGTCCATGTTTTGATATAGCTGCCATATAAACCGATCTTGGGTCTTGACTTCTTAAGCCTCTAGAGTGCGCAATTCTTATCCGATTGGAATGAAATTTTGCACGATGGGTTTTATTATGATATCCAACGAGTTTGCAAAGTATGGTTCAAATCGGTTCATAACCTGATATAGCTGCCATATAAACGGATCTTGGGTCTTGACTTCTTGAGCCTCTAGAGTGCGCAATTCTTATCCCATTAGGATGAAATTTTGCACGACGTGTTTTGTTATTATGTCCAACAACTGTGCCAAGTATGGTTTAAATCGGTCAATAACCTGATATAGCTGCCATATAAACCGATCTTGGGTCTTGACTTCTTGAGACTCTAAAGGGCGCAATTCTTATCCGATTGGAATGAAATTTTACACGTCGTGTTTTGTTATGATATCCAACAACTTTGCCAGGTATGGTTCAAATCGGTCCATAACCTGATATAGCTGCCATATAAACCGATCTGGGGTCTTGACTTCTTGAGCCTCTAGAGTGCGCAATTCTTATCCGATTTGAATGAGTTTTTGCACGAAGTATTTCGTCATGATATCCAACAACTGTGCCAAGTATGGTTGAAATCGGTCCATAACCTGATATAGCTGTCATATAAACAGATCTGGGGATTTGACTTCTTGAGCTTCTAGAGGCCGCAATTCCTATCCGATTTGGCGGAAATTTTGCATGACGTATTTTATTTTTACTTTCAATAACTGTGTCAAATAAGGTTCAAATCGGTTCATAACCTGATATAGCTGCCATATAAACCGATCTGGGATCTTGACTTCTTGACCCCTAGAGGTCGCAATTATTATCCGATATGCCTGAAATTTTGTACGACGGATCCTCTCATGACCATCAACAAACGTGTTTATTATGTTCTGAATCGGTCTATAGCCCGATACAGATCCCACATAAATCGTTCTCTCTATTTTACTTCATCAGCCCCAATGGGCGCAATTCTTATACGAATTGGTTGAAATTTTACACAGGTCTCCAACATATAATTTAATTGTGGTCCGAACCGGACCATATCTTGATATCGTTTTAATAGCAGAGCAACTCTTTTCTTATATCCTTTTTAGCCTAAGAAGAGATGCCGGGAAAACAACTCGACAAATGCGATCCATGGTGGAGGGTATATAAGATTCGGCCCGGCCGAACTTAGCACGCTTTTACTTGTTTTATTTTTACTTTCAACAACTGTGTCAAATAAGGTTCAAATCGGTTCATAACCTGATATAGCTGCCATATAAACCGATCTGGGATCTTGACTTCTTGACCCCTAGAGGTCGCAATTATTATCCGATATGCCTGAAATTTTGTACGACGGATCCTCTCATGACCATCAACAAACGTGTTTATTATGTTCTGAATCGGTCTATAGCCCGATACAGATCCCATATAAATCGTTCTCTCTATTTTACTTCGTGAGCCCCAATGGGCGCAATTCTTATACGAATTGGCTGAAATTTTACACAGGTCTCCAACATATAATTTAATTGTGGTCCGAACCGGACCATATCTTGATATCGTTTTAATAGCAGAGCAACTCTTTTCTTATATCCTTTTTAGCCTAAGAAGAGATGCCGGGAAAACAACTCGACAAATGCGATCCATGGTGGAGGGTATATAAGATTCGGCCCGGCCGAACTTAGCACGCTTTTACTTGTTTAATTTTGCTTTTTAATAGCAAATTTTCGAATATTTTGGACATGTACGAGTTTTGGATGAAGACTAGTTTTCTTACTTATAAACTTTTTAAGCTCATTAGCAAGTCGATTTAAGAACGCTTTATTTTCTGCAGTTCTCTCTCATTTGCTTTTCTTTCGGGCTATACTCATGGTGGAAGTTATGTTTGAATATACTTAGCTTCCACCATGAGTATAGCCGATGTTCTTTTACAGAGCCGCTGTAATCGCTTTTTTGACCCGATTTCTCCAAAGTAATATAGAATTATCAGATTACCATTTACTGGGTCATAGTATGTACAGAGCTTCATAAAATATCGTAGAAATCATGGAGGAAAACATATACAAAAGAAATTACAGTTTTATTATTAAGGAATAGAAAAGCCCGAAAGAAAAGCAAATGAGAGAGAACTGCAGAAAATAAAGTGTTCTTAAATCGACTTGCTGATGAGCTTAAAAAGTTTTTTTTATCAACTTCAGAAGACATAGTAAAACAAACTTGCAAATATTGCAAATTCACCCATGGGCATTCCACAATGAAACAGTATACTTCCCCCATACCAATGAGTTTAGTCTGATACAAGTTTTTAAACTCAATGATAAGGACCTTCTCTTTATTTGTGAATCCGAACGGCTTGCTGCAGAGCCCCACCATTTAGTAGAGAAGTCTACGCGGCTGATTACCTGAGGGAAATACCTCACAAGTGTCGCCAGCACTAGGATTTGAACCATGCTGATCAGCGTCAAAGCGGACTTGCTAACCTCTGAGTTACGGTGGCCCCTAGAGGTTGCATTAATTCTTAAAGTAAAAACGTTGCGATGCAAACGCATATGAGAGCCAGATCAAAATATGAACCAATTTAAACCAAACTTATTCATTGAACAAAGTTCTGAGCAAAATTTTAGAAAGATCAGTTCATTAATGGGCTTGGTATGGCTCTATAAACGAAGATTGGTATCAGAACTGTAATATGTTGATTGAGGAAATTCTACAACAGATACTAAACTCTGTGAAGGGTAAGGGTAGATATGAGCTACGAGTACAAAAGGGACAACCTAGTGCTGAGATTTTCATCAGCTGAATGTATAGATATCATAAAGACCTCATTGGAAACATCCCCGCATTTTGGGAGGGCACAATACTAGTGACAAAGAGGGACATCTCCCCAGTTTACAAAGGCAACATTCGACCCAACTTTCATAGGACGGATAACATCAGGTCTTATGAACTGTGGGACAAATCAATAGTTTTTAGTGGCAAACACAATGAATGGTAAGAGAAGCAATGAAATCTTCTCAGTTATCTTAGTTATCGCCACTCCTATGGGTGACCACCATAAATGACCTATTACGGATGCTAACTGAGGAGGGATTTGAACCCGTTTGCTACGCAGACGATGTTATAATATTTCTAAGGGGTAAAGATCCGAACAAGCTATGCAGAAGGGCCGAAATGGTCTTGCATATGGCATATGACTGGGCTAGATCCAGAGGTCTCAATGTTAATCCAGAGAGACTGAAATATGCCTGTTCACGAGGAACACGAAGGTGGGCGAACGCACCACGTTTCCTCAAAAAGACGATTTCGATATCTGACAAGGTCAAATACTTAGGTGTGATCTTGGACAGGAAACTGAATTGGAAGTGTTACATTCAGGAGCGTACTGAGAAGACTCACAGATGTTGGGCAGTATGTAGACGGGCCGTAAGCTCGAAATGGGGCCTGAATCCTAGGATAGTCCACTAGCTCTACAGAAGCGTGATTAGACCAATACTTACTTACGCCTCAGTAGTTTGGTGGACTGCTATGGAGCAAAAGTGCAACATAAGCACCATACAACAGGTTCAGAGAACATGTTGTCTTGGCATAGGCGGAGCGATAAGGACCACGCCCACTATGGCACTGGAGACTATTTTAGATATCCGACCTATGACATACAGATGAAGTGTGAGGCAGCCACTGCGGCTATGAGACTTAAGGCGATGGGAGAATGGATTGAGGATGGGAGCAGCTCATACCATCACGGTATAATCGAGGCGACGATAGGAAACCTGGAAGGAAGGGAGGGGGTTTCCGATCAGATACCACAGATGAACCTCGAAGTCGAGTGCGAGGCACTGCTGCCATCGACACAGTCTTGGATGGACGGAACCCTAGTATTGCCATCTGGAAGATCATGTTACACGGATGGATCAAAGTTAGTGGACAGAGTGTGCCTGCGGGTTTACATTGAGATCCCAGGGACTGAGATCTGTTGTAGACTGTCTGACCATAACACGTTCCTGCAGGCGGACAGCCGGGCGATCACGCATTCCATAAGGGCATTGCCATAAGGGCAATAACAACCATGACGGTAAGGTCACGAACAGTCTTGCAGTGTAAGAAGGAGATTAACGCCTTCTCTGAGGATGGCAAAATCCGCATCGGGCCATAACGGAGTAAGGGGAAATGAAAAGTCAGACGATTTGGCGGTGAAGGCCAGAGGACTGCCGTCAATAAATTTGGTTAACCCGAAACCTTTCTGGTCGACGCAGTCCCAGTTAAGGGAGTGGGCGAAGAATGCGCATGCAACATTGTGGAACAGCGAAACAGTCGGTAGGACGGCGAAAATCCAGATCGTGAGAAGACGAGGCTATTACTGAAAGGAAGCAAGAAGGAGGTCAGTATAACTATTGGTATCATAACGGGACACATAGGACTACGAGCTCACTTATGTAAAATCGGTGCGGCAAGTGATAGCATGTGTAGGGCATGCGGGGAAGATGATGAGATGTTGGAGCATTTCCTTTGTGATTGCCCGGCTTTCGCGTACAACGGATACCGGTACTTAGTTGGAGATATAATATCAGACATGAACCAACTTAGAGGAGTGGTATTGAAAACAATTAAGGACTTTGTAAGTAGCACGGAATTCCTAACTTAAAATTTTCCTTTAAGAGGTTACTTTATAGTTTTTAAAGCGCACAACAAGCCGATTACTGGCTTAGGTGTATGTCCATTGTGGCATGGGGCGGATTAATATCTGCACCCTCTTTTCAACCTAACCTAACTTAACCTACTTAAAGGGTCCTTGCGGATTTTAACGTGAATAAATCTTCAGGCCCGGATGGTTTATTTACACTTGTCCTTTGTTAGTAATCTTCGATGATTGCTCTTCTACTACGCCACCTTTTCTACCTTGCTTATCATGCGGGAGTTTTCCCGGAGAGTTCGAAGGTTGCGAGTATTCAGCCCATCCCCAAAAAGTGTAAGGGCAATAACCGTGCGAATTACAACCACTGTTGTGTAGGGTATTATAACTTCTTGCACTTGCTTGGGACGATAGGAAGGAGAAGAGCTAATCCCATTGATAAGTATATCGTTTGGCTTAGAATCACTTCCTGATTCAATTTAGCTATGCTCATCAGTCGAAATCACGATAGCGTTCGTACGAATAAAGATATCCACTTTAAATTTTGCACCGATACCACTGAACGATTAGGGTCACTGGAGATTGCAAATGGGCATATCGTCCCCATATAAACCGTTCCCCAGATTTGACTTCTTAAGCCCCTAGAGACCTCAATTTGCATTCAATTTGGCTAAAATTTGGCACAAAGAATCCTCTTCCGACTTCCAACATCTGTGCCAAGTAAGATCCGAATCAGTCTATATATTTGACCTCTTGAGTACCTATAAACTTAATTTTTCAGCTGATATGGCTGAAATTTGACAAAAAGACTTTTGCTCCGACTTCCAACATCTGTGCCAAATATGACCCGAATTGGTCTTTATACTGATGTAGCTCCCATATAAACCGATCCCCATGAATAGAGAAGTCTTGCGATGTCACATAGTACAGAGTGGCAGTATGGATTTATGTTGGGGGGTCAATGGCTGGACACACCTTTTCAATTCTTAAACAAGTATGAGTTGGATCGAGAACTCAGATATTGGATAAATCGTATGCTAAGGAAAAAAAGATAAGTTGCGAGTCTCATTGCATAGAGATAAGGTGCAATGAGAAGGGAGGCGCAGAGCTTGTCACAGTTTAAAATAGAGGATAATATTTTTATGTGGGTGTGAACCATCTATAGGAAAAAATTTTAATAAGTTAATTATGAAGACCGTCTAATACTTCGAAGGTGAGGGGATAGAAAAGCTAAAATATAATGTATTCGCGAAGTTTGGTTGGCAGCTGGAGAAAGCAATTCTGAATTTAAAAGCATGCCTTGCCAAGCAGACCTCTCAACAAGATGGCTGACCACCTTTTCAGGTTGCCGGGTCACAGAGAAATATCAAAATAGATTATAAACTACCCTCCACATATCTCAGAGGAACTGGATGCTATTGGAATGTCTCTAGCGATAAGTAAGCTTGTGGTCTAAAGGGCAACGACAAACGTTGGTCACGAATTGCGAGTTGAGAACGTTCCAAATTATGTGACTCAATCTAAACTTAAAGAGGTTTACCGGTTTCTTGTCGTTGGCTGGTGCAGGAGGCATACACGTTGATAGACTTAAAGTTTTTAGCAAAGATTTCTATAGTACCTGTGAGGACTGCGCTGGAAGGCAAAATAAGTTCCACTTCATAATTTAATTCTTTGAGAACTTGTCTGAATTAGTAGATATGAAAACTAGTCCGTCTCATCCCATAAAGGAGAAACATTTTTAAGCAATAGAGAAACGCATACCTTTCATTTTTTCCTTTTGAATCCAATAAGCAAAACACGAAATATTTTGAGCGATCGGTTAATAGTAACACGTTCCGCAGCGGCGTCAAAAATTGAAAAAGTGATTTTTTTGGGATTCATTGGAGGATTTTACGTCTTCGAATTTAATTGGAGCACGAAGAACACATTCACATATACGACACTTATTGTTAATTAAGCCCAAGTTTCACTTAGAACAACAACTTTGGCAGTTAATAGTGTGCCGATCGACTCAGAGTTGCTTCCTATTTCGATCTAACCATGTCCGTCTGGCCGTGAATCCGCCTGTCTGTCTATCCGTGTTTTGTAATTAAGATACAAGTCGCATTATTTCTTCTATTCCGCACAAAAAGATCAACGTACATGTGTGTTTTACAACTGAAACAAGACATATTTTTGTGGCTGGTAAATAAAAAAATTTTTGGTGAAGATGCCGAACGGCGTGCCGTAGTGCGACACCTCTTGGAGAGAAGTTTTACATGGCATAGTACCTCACATATGTTGACAGCATTAGGAGGAGAAAACCACCGCTGAAAATTTTTTCTGATGGTCACGCCAGGATTCGAACCCAGGCCTTCAGCGTCATAGGTGGACATGCAAACCTCTGCGCTACGGTGGCCTCCTCATAAATAAGGTACCAAAAACAAAACTGTTTTCTAAAATTATTCTAAAAGTGCAAAACTGTGTACATGTGCCAATTTTATTTACAACTTTTTATGGGTACTTTTCTTTCATTTTTAAACTTTTCAGTAATTATTTTCAAAACGTGATAATTAAAAGAGCATTAGACTGAAATAAGTAAAAGCGTGCTAAGTTCGGCCGGGCCGAATCTTGGGAACCCACCACCATGGATTCTGCTAAAAATGTATTCAAAATAAATTAAGTTGTAGGGCATAATATTATTCTATACAGCTAACTTCTGTCAAACCAGCAAAAATTAAGGCTTTCAGGAACCGAACAAGGATGATTGAGATATCGAGGGAAGTTTACATGGGAGCTAAATCAGGCTATATAGACTGATTTGGATCGTACTTGGCACAGTCGTTGGAAGTCATATCAAATCACTATATGCAAAAATTCAGCCAAATCGGACAAAAATTGCGGCTTGTAAGGGCTCAAGAAGTCAAATCGGGAGATCGGTTTATATGGGAGCTATATTGGGTTAAAGACAATTTTAAACCGTACTTGGCACTTGTTGTTGGAAGTCATAACAGAACTCTATATGCAAAATTTCATTTCAGCCAAATCGAACAAAACTTCCGGCTTCCAGGGGCTCAAGAAGTCAAATCGGGAGATCAGTTTATATGGGAGCTTTATCTAAATCTGAACCTATAAAGCCCTATGGCAATCCCCAACGACCTACATCGCTATTAAGTATCTGTGCAAAATTGAAAGCGGCTAGCTTTACGCGTTCGACCTCTATCGTGATTTCGACAGACGGACGGACGGACATGGCTAGATCGATTCAGAAGGACGAGACGATCATAGATATATATACTTTAAGGGGTCTTAGACGAATATTTCGAGGTGTTACAATCGGAATGACTAGATTATTATACCCCCATCCTATGGTGGTGGGTATAAAAAGCAATTGATTTGGTACTATTTTTGATTTTTAATATTTGAAAGAAATGCAAAAAGTGGAACATTTACTCTGATTTGCTTCCCACTGTAATTACAAACGTGATGGAGAATCAGGATAGGCCTTAAAACAAACTACTCTAAAAGCAATTTATTATTGGCAGCAAACATTTTTTCATGTTTATTGTTTATTCCAACAAATGATTTCGAATATATAATAGAAATTAATATTAAAGACAGACTTCTACAATATGACGAATGTGTGGACAGCAACTAAAAGTCTGCGAAGAGCTGTTGTTCGATGTTTTGGCCAATCATTGTGAGTGCCCTCTTCATTTTGGTCAATTGTTGGTCACTCAACCAAAATAGACGCATTTTTCGTTGTTTTCTGTCCGAATAAATTCAATGATTACCTAAATACAATCAAGCCAGTTCTTTTATACTCCCTTCATTTTGCACACTATATTCAATAGAATGTTTTTACTATTTTTGTTGTTGCTTTGATTAAGCATAATATTTGTAAAAAGAACGCTCATAGGGACCAAAACCAAAACAAATAAACAAACAATTGGGAAATAGTCTCAGGCAAGGCAATAAAGACCACACACACTCGAATCAATTCAAATCGAGTAAATGTGAGTATAAAAGAAAGATATTTCTATTGAAAACTTCCGAATACACTCATTTGGCAAGGCCATCAGACAAAAATCGATGTTCCACCATAAAAAGGAAAGGTTAAGAGGTTTCTATATTATGCGATAATTTATTTGCTGTCTAACAAATCTTCAAAACATTAAACAATTATAACAATTAAGGAAAGGACATGATAATTCGATAAAAATAAAACCTTAACCATGTGGAGACTTGCTAACGATGTTATTTTTCAGATATACGAGCATCTGTCAAACTATTTAATTCGTTAGCAAGTCTTATTCAAAATAGTTTTGAAGATACTATGGTGGAAAAATAATAGGGACGACAGTTACTAAGAACAATTTGAACAAAAAGAGAATATAAACATGGTTACTTCTATTAAAGACTGAACCAGATTATTCGTATTCCTGTTGCATTTTCAAGGGTGAACTTAAATAAAAACAAGAAGTAAAATAGAGAGATCGATTTATATGGGAGCTGTATCGGGCTATCGACCGATTCAGGCCATAATTAATACGTATGTTGATGGTCATGAGAGAATCCGTCGTACAAAATTTCAGGCAAATCGGTTAATAATTGCGACCTCTAGGGTCTCAAGAAGTCAAGAACCCAGATCGGTTTATATGGCAGCTATATCAGGTTATGAACCGATTTGAACCTTATTTGACATAGATGTTGAAAGAATAAAATACGTCTTGCAAAATTTCAGCCAAATCGGATAGGAATTGCGCGCTCTAGAGGCTCAAGAAATCAAGACCCAAGATCGGTTTATATGGCAGCTATATCAGGTTATAAACCGATTTGAACCATACTTATCACAGTTGTTGGATATCATAACAAAACATGTCGCGCAAAATTTCATTCCAATCGGATAAGAATTGCGCACTCTAGAGGCTCAAGAAGTCAAGACCCACGATCGGTTTATATGGCTGCTATATCAGGTTATTAACCGATTTAAACCATACATGGCACAGTTGTTGAATATCATAACAAATCAAGTCGTGCAAAATTTGATTCCAATCAGATAAGAATTGCGCCATATAGAGGCTCAAGAAGCCAAAACCCAAGATCGGTTTCTATGGCAGCTATATCAGCTTATGGACCGAACCATACTTGGGACAGTTGTTGGATATCATAGCAAAACACGTCGTGCAAAATTTCATTCCAATCGGATAAGAATTGCGCACTCTAGAGGCTCAAGAAGTCAATACCCAAAATCGGTTTATATAGCAGCTATATCTAAACATGGACCGATATGGCCCATTTACAATACCAACCGACCTACACTAATAAGAAATATTTGTGCAAAATTTCAAGCGGCTAGTTTTACTCCTTCGGAAGTTAGCGTGCTTTCGACGGACGGACGGACGGACAGACGGATGGACATGGCTAGATCGACATAAAATGTCGCGACGATCAAGAATATATATACCTTATGGGGTCTCAGACGAATATTTCCAGTAGTTACAAACAGAATGACGAAATTATTATACCGAAATTAGTATGACGAAATTGATACCCACATTCGAGACAAATTTTCTGGATGTCTACACCTTTCCCAAAATATCCCACAAACAGCAATTTTTTACGGACCATCGCAATATGGGGCTCAAATAAAGGAATTTGGGAGTACAATACGAATTTGATATCCAAATGTAGGACCATGTGTCTAGGGCATCACCCCATCCCCAAAACAGCACCCAAAGGGTAAAAATTTTTCCACCATGCCATTATGTGCCTCAAAGGAAAGGCATTTGAGATTAGAAAACAAATTTGATAACCTATTTTGAGGCCATGTGTTTGGGTGACGCCTCATCCTGTAAACTCCCCTAAACCAATGGCAAAATGGGGTTTAAATAAATGGTATTTGAGAGAAGAGCACGATGCTGATATTTTTTCAGGGCCTCACCTACGAAAACACCCCTAATCCAAACTTAAATTTGAAGACCAATAAAGATCATATGGGATTCAGATAAAGGCACTTATATTGTTAAACAGTTTGTCGAGCGATAAGCTATTTTCGTAACAAGTTAATTCACTAAAAGCTCTTTAATTGTCGACAATATATATTCCAAGGAAACTTTTTTTCCATATAAAGTAAAAGAAGGCGCAGCCCGGGTCAGCTAGTCTCATATAATTTACGGATGCTCACGGAGAAAAAAATGGGTATTACTCATTCACATACTTTATTGCAATATTCGTTTCATAAATTAAAGCATAAAAAACATAGTACCTAAAAATAGTTCGCGGAGTTCACACAGTTACAATAAACAAGTAAAAGCGTGCTAAGTTCGGCCGGGCCGAATCTTATATACCCTCCTCCATGGATCGCATTTGTCGAGTTCTTTTCCCGGCATCTCTTCTTAGGCAAAAAAGGATATAAGAAAAGAGTTGCTCTGCTATTAAAACGATATCAAGATATGGTCCGGTTCAGACCACAATTAAATTATATGTTGGAGACCTGTGTAAAATTTCAGCCAATTCGTATAAGAATAGAGAGAACGATTTATATGGGATCTGTATCGGGCTATAGACCGATTCGGACCATAATAAACACGTTTGTTGATGGTCGTGAGAGAATCCGTCGTACAAAATTTCAGGCATATCGGATAATAATTGCGACCTCTAGAGGCTCAAGAAGTCAGGATCCCAGATCGGTTTATACGGCAGCTATATCAGGTTATGAACCAATTTGAACCTTATTTGACACAGTTGTTGAAAGTAAAAATAAAATACGTCATGCAAAATTTCAGCCAAATCGGATAGGAATTGCGCCCTCTAGAAGCTCAAGAAGTCAAATCCCCAGATCTGTTTATATGACAGCTATATCAGGTTATGGACCGATTTCAATCATACCTAGCACAGTTGTTGGATATCATAACGGAATACTTCGTGCAAAAATTCATTCAAATCGGATAAGAATTGTGCCCTCTAGAGGCTCAAGAAGTCAAGACCCAAGATCGGTTTATATGACAGCTAAATCAGGTTATGGACAGATTTAAACCATACTTAGCACAGTTGTTGGGTATCATAACAAAACACGTCGTGCGAAATTCCATTCCATTCGGATAAGAATTGCGCCCTCTAGAGGCTCAAGAAGTCAAGATCCGAGATCGGTTTATATGGCAGCTATATCAGGTTATAGAACGATTTGAACAATACTTGGCACAGTTGTTGGATATCATAACAAAACACGTCGTGCAAAATTTCATTTCAATCGGATAAGAATTGCGCACTCTAGAGGCTCAAGAAGTCAAGACCCAAGATCGGTTTATATGGCAGCTATATCAGGTTATGGACCGATTTGAACCATACTTGGCACAGTTGTTGTATATCAGAAACAGCTATATCTAAACATGGACCGATATGGCCCATTTACCGAATTATTGCATATTTTATTTCTTTTTTATTGTATAACAGAAGTGTCCATATTTTTTAGTGCAAAACAAAACCGTTCGAAGTAATGTGCAAATGTGTTTTTCTATGGAGTTGTTGCATTTATAACGATTTCGCGTAATTAGAATGTTCTTATAAAATTTTTTTTTGAAGTGGAGTTTTCACCTTCTGTGCGTTAAAAATATTTCTTGTATACGTTTGTTTCTTAAAAAAGATATTTCTAAAATCAAATAATTTTGCAATGAAAGATCTAAGAAAGAACATGGTGTTTTTTAAAATTTTCGTAAAATCCTTTTTTGTTATACAGGACTCCCTGACCCGGGCCCGCTCCGCTGCGCCCTCTTTTACTTTATATGGAACAAAAGTTGCCTTGGAATATTTATTTTCGACAATTAAAAAGCTTTAAGTGAAATGCCATGTTACGAAAATAGTATATCGCTTGTCTAACAGTTTAAAAATATAAGTGCCTATATCTGAATCCCATATGATCTTTAGTGGTTAACGAAATTAGGTTTGGATGTTAGGTGTACCCCATTCTTAAAATACTTTATTTCAGCCCGATATTCTCATGATAACTGATTTAGTGGTGTTTTCGGTGGTGAGGGGGTCCCCCCGGTACTTGGCCCTGAAAAATATCAGCATCGTGCTCTTCTTTCAAATACCATATATTTAAACCCTATATTGCCATTGGCTTAAGAGGAATTAACAGGATGAGGCGTCCCTCAAACACATGGCCCCAAAATAGGTTATCAAATTCGTTTTCTAATCTCAAATACCTTTCATTTGAGCCACATATTGGCATAGTCGAAAAATGTTTTCCCTTTGGGGGTGTTTTGGGAAAGGGGTGATGCCCTAAATACGTAGTCCTACGTTTGGGTATCAAATTTGTATTCTACTCCCAAATACCTTTATTTGAGCCCCATATTGCGATGGTCACTAAAAAACTGCTGTTTGTGGGGTATTTTTTGAAAGGGGTAGACCCCCAGAAAATTGGTCCCGAAAATGGGTATCAATTCTTGCTCTACCCCCCAATACCTTTCATTTAAGCCCCATATTGTCATGGTCGGTAAATATGCCCGACTTAGTAAATAAATATGACCTATTTTTTTGAACCCCATATTGCCATTGCCCTCAAAATTGGATATCAAATTCGTTTTCTCATCTCATTTAAACTCCTTATTGCAAAATATATTGAAAATATATATCGGATTCGTGTTCCACTTTAAAACCCTGTTATTTGAGCCTCATATTGCAATAGCCAGAAAATACTCCTTATTTAAGTGGTGTTGTGGGGGTGGGGAGACCCTATAGACACTTTCCCGAATATTGATATCAAATTCGTGCTTTACTCCCAAAGAATTATCATTTGAGCCCCATATTGCTATGGTCGTAAATTTGTCCCCTTTGGGGGATGTTTTTGGTGAGAGGCGGCCCCCCAAACACTTGGTCCCATATTTGGATATCAGATTCGTATTCTACATTAAAATCCCTTCTATTTAAGCCCCATACTCCCATTGTCAATAAATAAATTCTGTTTGGGAGGTGTTTTGGAAAAGGGGTGGACCCCTAGAAATGCTGTCCCACACTTGGATATCATATTCGTATTATACTCGCAAATACCTTTCATTTGAGTCCCATATTGCCATGGTCTGTAGATATGTCAGATTTAGGGGTTTTTGGGGGGTTGGGGTGGTCCCCCTAGCACTTGGTTCGACAATTGGATATCAGATACGTTTTCTTATCCTAAATATCTTTAACTTGAGTCCCATATTGTCGTAATTGGTCTAAATATATGTTTGGTAGGTTTTAGGGTGGGGCAGCCCCCTAGGTACCCCATCCGAAATTTGGGGTACGTACCACCCATCTCCGAGATCTGGCGTTTTTGAAGATTAGGGTAAGGGGGAGGGTCCGCCTCCTTCAAATATCAAAAAATTAGGTACCCCATTTTCACCACGGGATCATTATGCACCGTCTGTGAAAATGTCAAGAAAATCGGTTCAGCCGTTTCTGAGTCTATAAGGAACACACAAACATACAAACAAACAAACAAACACAAATTGATTTTTATATATAAGACTAGCTGGATAAGGCCCGCTCCTCTGCGCCTTCTTTCACCTTCTTATTTTATCTGAGCTTTGGGGGTGGCGGATATTTCGCGACATATGGATATTTTATTGGTTTTCTTCTCCCAAATACCTTTCATTGGAGCCTTATATTGGTATGGTCAGTAAATATGTCTGGTATGGGGGTGTTTTTGGGGTGAGGCGGATCCCCATATATTCGTGCTCTGGTCTCAAATACCTTTCATTTGAGTCCTGTTTTGTCATTATTAGATTATATTCCATTTGGCCAGCTTTAGAATGGGTCGGCCCCCTAAATAGCTCACCCTAATAAAACTTTCTGTATTTAAGGATACAAATTTCCGTATTTAAGTTGTTATAACCAGAATAAAATTCGCTTAAATCGCCTCACTCATCTTCGAGATCAGGCGTTATCAAAAAAAATGGTAAGGGGAGGGTCCGCCCATTAAAATTTGGAAGTTAGATCTACTTCATTCTCTTTGATTTGGTGGTGGTTTGGAGTAGCCAAACACTTTGCCCCGAAAGTGGATATGAGATTCAATCGGTATATATGTGTGGTTTAGGGGGAGTTAATGAGGTGAGGCGTCCCTGAAACTCTTGGTCGTAAAACAGATGCAGATTTGAGCCCCTTTTTGCCATAATCCACAAATATGTCCATTTTGAGGGGTATGAAGGGAGGGCGGCCACCCACGTACTTAGCCTTGAAAAAATATCAGCATCGTGCTTTACTCTCAAATTTCTTTTATTTGAGCCCCAATTGCCATTGCTTTAGAGGAGTTTATGGGGTGAAATGACCCCCAAACATTTGGCCTCAAAATTGGATATCGAATTCGTTTTCTACCATCAAATACCTATTATTTATCGCCATAATAGGCAATCATGACCAGTTTGAAAGGAGTTTAGAAGCGGACCCTAAGGTAAAATCAACATCGTACTAGAGCACGATTTTGTTTGAGCCCCATTATGTCAAGCATTTTGAAGGTGGCTATCAAGATATTCAGGGCTACGGGTCTCGTTCAGATCCACACTAATTTATTTTTCTTTTGTTTTCGTTATCTACATTCAAAATCATATTTCAAAGCGACCACTTTGGATACCACATTCTTAAAGACCCGCAGGTCCTCCTGTGTCCATTACAATTTGAGGGTATTTTTAATTCCTTTTTTTGGGGAAGATAGGGGGATTGCCCTCTGACACTTCCTTTTATTTGAGTACAATATATTCTCGGTCATCCTACATGACAGTTTGCCGACGCTAAGATCCAAACGATTTGAGTCTTTTATTGTCGCGATCTACTTGTCCTACGGAAAGGTAGGACGTGACCCTGATACTTGTATCGTTATACCAACATTAGTTTCGAAATATACTTTCATATACTTTTCTTCAAATTGACATATTATCCCGATCGAACTACACGTCCCATTGAGAGGTATTTAGTGGGAGGGCCGGTCCCAGACTGTCCTAAATGTGTATACCAGATTCGAAGTCAACTCCCAAAGACTTTTTATTTGATACCCATTTTGTGGCGTTGGACATTTATGCCTGTTTTGGGGTTGGGGAGGCCCCGTAGATACCTTGTACCAATTTCTTATAACGGATGTGAACTTATCTTCCAAATATCTTTCGTTTGATGCCCATATTGTCCCAATCGGTAAATATGTTCAGTTGTCGAAAAGCCGAACATAAGTCACTGTGTCAAATTTCAGTGAAATCGGATTAAAAATGCGCCTTTTATGGGGCCAAGACTTTAAATCGAGATATCGGTCTACATGGCAGCTATATCCAAATCTGGACCGATTTGGGCCAAGTTGCATAAACATGTCGAAGAGCCTAACACAAAGCACTGTCCCAAATTTCGGCGAAATCGGACAATAAATGCCTCTTTTATGGGCCCTATACCTTAAATCGAGAGATCGGTCTATATGGCAGCTACATGCAAATCTGGACCGATCTGGGCCAAATTGACGGAGGATGTCGAAGGGCCTAACACAACTCACTGTCCCAAATTTCAGCAAAATCCGATAATAAATGTGGCTTTTATGGGCCTAAGACCCTAAATCGGAGGATCGGTCTATATGGCAGCTATATCAAAATCTAATCCGATCTGGGCCACATTGACGGAGGATGTCAAAGGGCTGAAAACAGCTCACTGTCCCGAATTTCAGCAAAATCCGATAATAAATGTGGCTTTTATAGGCCTAAGACCCTAAATTGGAGGATCGGTCTATATGGCAGCTATAACAAAATCTAAACCGATCTGAGCCATATTGACAGAAGATGTCGAAGGGCCTAAGACAACTCACCGTCCCGAATTTCAGCAAAATCGGATAATAAATGTGGCTTTTATGGGCCTTAGACCCTAAATTGGAGGATCGGTCTATATGGCAGCTATATCCAAATCTGAACCGATCTGGGCCAAATTGACGGAGGATGTCGAAGGGCCTAACACAACTCACTGTCCCAAATTTCAACAAAATCGGATAATAAATGTGGCCTTTATTGGCCTAAGACCCTAAATCGGCGGATAGGTCTATATGGGGGCTATATCAAGATATAGTCCGATATAGCCCATCTTCGAACTTAACCTGCTTAAGGATAAAAAAAGATTCTGTGCAAAATTTCAGCTCAATATCTCTATTTTTGAAGACTGTAGCGTGATTTCAACGGACAGACGGACGGACATGTCTAGATCGTCTTAGATTTTTACGCTGATCAAGAATATAAATACTTTATAGGGTCGGAAATGGATATTTCGATGTGTTGCAAACGGAATGACAAAATGAATATTCCCCCATCCGTCGGTGGGGGGTATAAAAATACTAAGAAATCTCTATTCACCTTTTGTATTTTGGGATTAGAAAACAAAAACAAATATAAATCATCGAAAATCGCTTTATTGTTTTTCAAAATATTCCCCGTTGAGATCTATTCACTTTTGCAAGTGTGTTGAAACATTTTTGCTGCACTGAATGAGATTTCTCCAAAACATACATTCTGAACGCATTAACCGCTTCTTCAGGCGTCGAAAAACGTTGACCTCTCATTTTGTTTTTTGCGTACGTAATAAAAATAAGTCATTCGGTGCCAAGTCAGGATTACACGGCGGATGACTCATCCAATCGATGTTTTGGGTGCTCAGAAATGGAGTTGTTTGAGCCGATGTGTGAGAGCTCGCAATGTCGAGGTGAATAGTGATACGCCTTCGGCGGTTGGTTTTCCTGATTTCTTGGAAGACAACTGGCAAAAAAAAATATTGTTTACTACTCAGAATTGACTGTTTTGCGTTGTTCTAGTGCAACGATTGCGACATTTCCAGTTTTTCCGAAAAAGGGGCGATCATTTGCTTGAAAGTGCTTCATGCGCGAGTAACTTTTGTTGGATTTGGCTCATCTTGAAACACCCATACAGTCGACTGCTGTTTACTTTCGGGCTCGTACGCGTAAATCTGCAATGCATCACCTGTCACGATGTCGTAGACGTGTTTCGAAGCAGCGCAACCGTATTCTTGGAGCATTTCTTTCGACCAATGGACACGAGCCGTTTTTTGAGCGAAGGACAAATTGTGTGGGATCCAACTAGAACAAATTTTTTATGCCGGCCAAATGTTCATGCAATATTGAATATATGCTGGTCCCACTAATGCCTAAGGTTGTCTTAATCTCACGATAAGTCACATGACGATCTTACAATATCAGTGTCTTTGAAAAGAAGAAATAAATTCTGTTCGATTTTTTTAAGTCGATCTAGCCATGTCTGTCCGTCTGTCAGTCTGTCTGTGGATTTGTTGTAGATTTGGCATTTTTATTTTCGTAGTCGCAGTTAAGCAGCAGTAAAATGAAAGGGCCTGGTCAGGCCTTTAGGGATCTGTCAGTGTAATTTCATCTTGTTGTCTATATAGGGGTATAAATATATACCAAATACTTCAGTTGCGGTTAAGAAGTTCAAAAATTTGGTGTAGTTTTTTTCAAAACATTAAAAATTTAATATCAAATCAGCAGACATTGTTTGCTGATATTAGCAAACTCGTTCTCTGGGTGTGATTCTTAAGTCTTGTCTTAATTAGAATAGTTCTTGTTCAAAGAATAGTTGGCATCTTCTTTCTTCTATTCCTGTGATATCACAATGGATTGTGTCCGATTGCAGACTGTCATTTCAAGCTGACAACTATTTTAGTACGATTTCAGGAGAAACTTATAATTGTTTCTGTTATCGTCTTTTTCCATTTCCATTTATGGTTCCATAAATCCTTAAACCTTTTTTGGTATAAAAAATTTTCTCGTAATGGATTGTAATAACTTGTTTTGTGGTTATCTTTTTCTTCTTTACTGCCATGATAACCATTAATTTTATTATATCAAAATTGGAGTTGCATGCTGGACATTTAGTGCACTAGGAACAAGCGAAACACTTTATGGATACAATAGAATATTTTCCAAATATATTGAAAAGTCAATGAACAAGTAAGAGCGTTCTAAGTTCGGCCGGGCCGAATCTTATATACCCTATTAGGAACTTTTTACCACTTTTTAGGCAAACAAAGAATAATGAATATGGACAGAGGAGGAGGTGGAGCTATATCAAGTTATAGTCCGATTCGGGGCTGAAGAAGCAAAATCGGGAAATAGGCTGTGTCCAGCTATAGATCGATTCAGACCATAGTGCACACGTATGTTGAAGGCCATGGGAGAAGCCGTTGTACAAAATCTGTTCCAAATCGAATGAGAATCGCACTCTCCAGAGCTTCAAGAACTCAAGATCCCAGATCGGTTAATATGGCAGCTATATCAAGGTATGGAGCGATTTGGACCATACTTCGACCTAAGATAGGTTTATATAGCAGCTATATCAGTTTATGGACCGATTTGAACCACACTTCACACAGTTATTGGAAGAGATATCAAAACACTATGTGCAAAATTTTAATCAAATTGGATGAGAATTGCGCCCTCTAGAGGCTCGAGAAGTCAAGACCCAAAATCGGTTTATATGGCAGCTATATCAAAACATGGACCGATTTGGCCCATTTCTATATACCAATAAGAAGTATATGTCCAAATTTCAAGCGGCTAGCTCTATTCCTTCAAAAGTTAGCGTGCTTTCGACAGACAGACGGACGGACGGACATGGCTAGTTCGACTTTAAATGTCACGACGATCAAGAATATATATATATATTTTATGGGGACTTAGACGCATATTTCGAGGTATTACAAACAGAATGACGAAATTCGTATGCCCCCATCTTATGGTGGAGGGTATAATAAAAATTACCCTGTAACTTAAGCAAAACACTATATTCCACAAACGCATCTGAAATTTTATTACTTGCCAGTTTTTTGAAGACACAACCATAAAGGGCTATTGAAGTTAAAAGCAACTGCAGACAACTTATTTTGATTAAGTTGTTCAGATAACGTGTTATTTTATAACAATATAATAAAAAATCTCGCTCACTATTTTCCTTTTGATTTTTTTTTGGTTTGGTTAGTTTCATCAACAAAGTCCGCTTACAAAATATAAAGTGACGAAAATCTCTCAAAAAAGGCCCAACTAAATCCTCATCCCTGTTCTATGATCTAAAACTAACGACTGTAACAAAAAAGGTTGTCTTGTCAAGTACCCAACTAAAAAATCCCACTCTAAGCTCTAGAAGCCAAAATATGGTGGCTATCCACAAAAACAAAAAAAAAAAACACCGCACATTCATATGACTTCTTAATAATCAAATTATAATCGTTGTAAGGGCAACCAACTCTTTCTGTCCCTGGGGTTACCAAATGTGTCACTGCCTGGCTCAGGCTAGAACAATGTGACATGATGCAAGAAGTCATGAACACACTCGCACACACATTCTGCCCCTTCTACAATGGTATTCTACAAGGTCCCAGGAGCCAAAGGGAACACCCAAAAACTAATGCTGCAACCTTTCTGCCATCTCCAGCTTCAATGTGTCCATTTTCTGTTTAACGTTTTTTTTTCTTGATAAAGGATCGCCTTGTGTTCAATGTTGTAAAAAGGACATAAATCTTAAATAGTCTCATATAAAAATATTTGATTTTATGGTTTCTTATAGCTAGGCAACAACAATGCTGACGCAGTTCTACAATTGCCTTTTAAGCGAAAAATAATTTCAGCTTTATAAGGAAAGCCATAAAAAGAGAAAATTAAAATTTGAAAAAAATTTGACCCCTTAAATGACTTTGTGGTAAATGCTAAGGCTGTAAGGCTGGATCAGTGTGGTTGGCTTGAAGTAGCATTGTGCAGCATTAAAAAAACATCTTTATTTTGTCCGATTCGATTGTCATTTTGTTTTATCCTTTTGTATATTTGTGAATTGTCCTTTAAAAATAGTTATAAAAGGATACTAAAGACTTTAAAATTTTCCTTTCAGTTTAATAGAAATCACAATTCGACAGCTACGATTTATTTATTGGTAGTATAGAAAGGAAATCAGGAAAAACTGGTGAAATACTATTAAAATATTACGGTTCCAAGGATAATTTTACAAAAAGTATAGCCCTTTTTCATACCAAGTCCTTTATAAAATGTGATGTATGAAGTCAAGATATACATAATTCAATCGATATTTAAAAAACGAGAATATAACGCATATATTAGATTAAGTCTACACAAAAGAATGGCCTAAACTTTGTCGTTACTTGCATTGCGGTTATATGAATTTGATATTGGTCTGCTTGCAAGACTCCTGGTGCAGACCTGCTGTGCCAATTTATGTTTAAATTTTATAATATTTTTTAGAAGATTTTTTGTACCCAACACCGAAGGACGGAGGTAAATTATTGAACATGGTGCATGGTATTATAACATTGTGCAGTTGTTTCCAACGCTAGGAAGGAGAAGAGCTAGACCCATTGATAAACTTTATAGTTTCTATGAGAGACATAGCCTAGGGAGGGCAATGTAAAGACAAAACTTCAATGAGTTTTCTTAAGACTAAATATCAGTAGAAAAAATTTCCTTAAGACAAACTTTTTCTCAGTTTTGGGCCTATCTCGAAATTACTTTTTAAAGCCTAAATTTCAATATTATTATACCCACCACCGACGGATAGGGGTATATTAATTTTTTTGTCATTCCGTTTGCAACACATCGAAATATCCATTTCCGACCCTATAAAGTATATATATTCCAGATCAGCGTAAAAATCTAAGACGATCTAGACATGTCCGTGCGTATGTCCGTCTGTCCGTCTGTCTGTTGAAATCACGCTACAGTCTTCAAAAATAGAGATATTGAGCTGAAATTTTGCACAGGCTCTTTTTTTTATCCATAAGCAGGTTAAGTTCGAAGATGGGCTATATCGGACTATATCTTGATATAGCCCCCATATAGACCTATCCGCCGATTTAGGGTCTTAGGCCAATAAAGGCCACATTTATTATCCGATTTTGCTGAAATTTGGGACAGTGAGTTGTGTTAGGCCCTTCGACATCCTCCGTCAATTTGGCCCAGATCGGTTCAGATTTGGATATAGCTGCCATATAGACCGATCCTCCAATTTAGGGTCTTAAGCCCATAAAAGCCACATTTATTATCCGATTTTGCCGAAATTCGGGACAGCGAGTTGTCTTAGGCCCTTCGACATCTTCCGTCAATATGGCTCAGATCGGTTTAGATTTTGATATAGCTGCCATATAGACCGATCCTCCGATTTAGGGTCTTAGGCCCATAAAAGCCACATTTATTATCCGATTTTGCTGAAATTTGGGACAGTGAGTTGTGTTAGGTCCTTCGACATTCTCCGTCAATGTGGCCCAGATCGGTTTAGATTTGGATATAGCTGCCATATAGACCGATCTCTCGGTTTTAGGTTTTGGGGCCATAAAAAGCGCATTTATTGTCCGATGTTGCCGAATTTGGGACAAAGAGTTAAGTTAAGCCCCTCCACATATTTCTGCAAGTTGGTCTAGATCGATCATGATTTGCATATAGTTGCCATATAAACCGATCTCTCGATTTAAAGTCTTGGCCCCATAAAAGGCACATTTTTAATCCGATTGCACTGAAATTTGACACACTGACTTATGTTATGCTTTTCGATATCCGTGTGGTATATAGTTCAGATCGGTTTATTTTTAGATATAACTACTAAAAAGACCAATATTTTGTTATATACAATTGAACAATAACTTTTACTTATTAGTATCTGGTCCAAATCGGAACATAGCTGCTATGGGGCATAAGGTATGAATTTTGCACCGGATTTTGAGGAAAGGTGGTTCACATATTTATCCAAGGTGGTGGGTATCCAAAGTTCGGCCCGGCCTTTTTACTTGTTTTTTTTTCAACTTTTTTTGCGAGATCATTAAATTTTACAATTTTAAAATTTACAATTTTTGTTTGTTTCTCTTTCGAGACGACCTGAATGATCGAATATGCAAATGGAAAAGGAAAGCCAAAGGTAGAAACCCACACTAACCACTATGGGACGCGTCTCGTCTTTGGTTAGAAGACTTTTCAACCATATTAGGTGTGATGGCTTAAAGGGCCGTGCGTTGGTAAGTTGTATTTAAATCGTATTTAATTACGAAAACACATCTATGATACAATTACCACATTAACGAAGCTCGACAACCCTGCTTATTGGCTGTACCTTTTTCCAATGCATTTATTTTTGTGTAATGGCAGACATTCTGTCTGTGTTTGTTGTGTGTTGCTACCTTTGGGTTTCCTTTTCCATTTGCATCTTCGATCATTCAGCTCGTCTCGAAAAAGAAACAAACAAAAATTATTTTTATTTTTTTTTTTGCCCAAACTTTTTTAAAGTATTTTTATATTGCTTTTCTGTTCCAAATAGAAATTAAAACAGAAACCATTGGTCTAATCTGAACAATTTTTTTTTTAAAAGACAAAATTTTTTTGGACCGAATCGCAACATAACTTTTTCATATATAAAATCTTTAAGTTTGTATTATTATTTACATTTTCTTTAAGCCAAAATTTTAATGGAGTTTTTCTAAAAGAAATATATTTAACAAAAATTTGTATAAGAGAAAATTCTATATGCATTTTCTTTTAATCCTATTTTATTTACTTTGATTGAAATTTTATATGTAGAAACAAGTAAAAGCGTGCTAAGTTCGGCCGGGCCGAATCTTATATACCCTCCACCATGGAGCGCAGTTGTCGAGTTCTTTTCCCGACATCTCTTCTTAGGCAAAAAGTGATATAAGAAAAGATTTGCTCTGCTATTAGAGCGATATCAAGATATGGTCCGGTTTGGACCACAATTAAATTATATGTTGGAGGCCTGTGTAAAATGTCAGCCAATTCGAGTAAGAATTGCGCCCTTTGGGGGCTCAAGAAGTAAAATAGAGAGATCGATTTATATGGGAGCTGTATGGGGCTATAAACAGATTTAGACCATAATCAACACGTATGTTGATGGTCAAGAGAGGATCCATCGTACAAAATTTCAGGCAAATCGGATAATAATTGCGACTTCAAGAGGCTCAAGAAGTCAAGATCCCAGATCGGTTTACATGGCAGCTATATCAGGTTATGAACCGATTTAAACCTTATTTGACACAGTGGTTGAAAGAAAAAATAAAAAAGTCATGCAAAATTTCAGCCAAATCAGGTAGGAATTGCGTCCTCTAGAAGCTCAAGAAGTCAAGTCCCCAAATCTGTTTATATGACAGCTATATCAGTTTATGAGCCGATTTGAACCATTTTTTCACACTTGTTGGATATCATAAAAAAAACATGTCGTGCAAAATTTCATTCCAATCTGATAAGAATTGCGCACTTTAGAGGCTTAAGAAGTCAAGACCCAAGATCGGTTTATATGGCAGCTATATCAGGTTATGGACCGATTAGGACCATACTTGGCACAGTTGTTGAATATCATAACAAAACACGTCGTGCAAAATTTCATTGTAATCGGATAAGAATTGCGCACTCTAGAGGCTTAAGAAGTCAAGACCCAAGATCGGTTTATATGGCAGCTATATCAGGTTATGGACCGATTAGGACCATACTTGGCACAGTTGTTGAATATCATAACAAAACACGTCGTGCAAGATTTCATTCCAATCGGATAAGAATTGCGCACTCTAGAGGCTCAAGAATTCAAGACCCAAGATCGGTTTATATGCCAGCTATATCAGATTATGGACCGATTTAAACCATATTTAGCACAGTTGTTGGATATCATAACAAAACACGTCGTGCCAAAATTCATTCAAATCGGATAAGAATTGGGCACTCTAGAGGCTCAAGAAGTCAAGACCCAAGATCGGTTTATATGGCAGCTATATCAGATTATGAACCGATTTGAACCATACTTGGCACAGTTGTTGGACATCATAACAAAACACGTCGTGCCAAAATTCATTCAAATCGGATAAGAATTGCGCACTCTAGAGGCTCAAGAAGTCAAGACCCAAGATCGGTTTATATGGCAGCTATATCAGATTATGAACCGATTTCAACCATACTTAGCACAGTTGTTGGATGTTATAACAAAACACGTCGTGCAAAATTTCGTGCCAATCGGATAAGAATTGCGCACTCTAGAGGTTCAAGAAGTCAAGACCCAAGATCGGTTTATATGGCAGCTATATCAAAACATGGACCGATATGGCCCATTTACAATACCAACCGACCTACACTAATAAGAAGTATTTGTGCAAAATTTCAAGCGGCTAGCTTTACTCCTTCGGAAGTTAGCGTGCTTTCGACAGACAGACGGACGGACGGACGGACGGACGGACGGACGGACGGACGGACGGACGGACGGACGGACGGACGGACGGACGGACAGACGGACGGACATGGCTAGATCGACATAAAATTTCACGACGATCAAGAATATATATACTTTATGGGGTCTCAGACGAATATTTCGAGTAGTTACAAACAGAATGACGAAATTAGTATACCCCCCATCTTATGGTGGAGGGTATAAAAATATTAAAAAAAAGCTCTATTTAAAGACAATTTTAAGTCTTTGAAAAAAGTATTTTGCTTGTTAGTCTGAACAAGTAAGAGCGTGCTAAGGTCGGCCGGGCCAAATCTTAAATACCTTCCACCATGGATCACATTTGTCAAGCTCTTTGCCACGGCAAACAAAGGATAAATGAAAAGAATTGCTAAGTTATTGGAACAATTTCAAATTATGGTTCATTTCGGGCCATAGTTGAACTGAATATAGGAGACCATTGTAGAAGTCATTGTGTAAAATTTCAGCCAAATCTAGTACGAATTGCGCACTTTAGGGGCTGAAGAACTAAAATAAGGAGATCGGTTTATAGAGGAGCTGTATTAGGCTAAAAACCGATTCATGCCATATTCGACACGTATATTAAAGGTCATGAGAGAAGCCGTTGTACAAAATTTCAACCAAATGTGATAATAACCATATCGGTTTATACGGCAGCTATATCAGGTTATTGACCGATTTGAACTATTCTTATCACAGTTATTGAAAGTTATTACAAAACACCTCATGCAAAATTTCAGCTGAATCGGATAATAATTGCATCCTCTTGTGGCTCAAGAAGTCAAGAGCTCAGATCGGATTATATGACAGCTATTGGGTTGCCTAAAAAGTAATTGCGGATTTTTTAAAAGAAAGTGAATGCATTTTTAATAAAACTTAGAATGAACTTTAATCAAATATATAATTGCCATTTTGTTCGATAACCTTTTGCCGTCTTCCCGGCAAATTTTGTATTCCACGCTCATAGAACTTCTGGCCTTTATCTGCAAAAAACTGAACCAAGTGCGATTTTATAGCCTCATCATTGCCGAAAGTTTTACCATTTAAGGAGTTCTGCAAAGATCGAAATAAATGGTAGTCTGATGGTGCAAGGTCAGGGCTATATTGTGGATGCATCAAAAGTTCCCAGCCAAGCCCACTCAGTTTTTGGCGAGTGACCAAAGATGTGTGCGGTCTAGCGTTGTCCTGGTGGAATATGACACCTTTACGATTGACCAATTCTGGTCGCTTCTCCTTGATGGCTGTATTCAATTTGTCCAATTGTTGATAGTAAACATCCGAATTAATCGTTTGTTTCCCTGGAAGCAGATCAAAATATACCACACCCTTCCAATCCCACCAAACAGATCAGACCATGATCGTTTTCGACTAACGTTGTTGTAAACAATCCATTTTTCATCTCCAGTTATGATTCGTTTTAAAAACGGTTCGAATTCATTGCGTTTAAGGTGCATATCACAAGCGTTGATTCGGTTTGTTATATGAATTTCTTTCAATACATGTGGTACCCATATTAAAATTGACGCCAAACAAACAAATGTAAACAAAATTTCGCGCACTTTTTTTCTAAAGCAAGCTAAAAGTAACAGCTGATAACTGACAGAAGAAAGAATGCAATTACAGAGTCAGAAGCCGTTGAAAAAATTTGTCAACGCCGACTATATTACTACTATATTACCGACAATTACTTTTTGGGCAACCCAATATATCAAATTATGAACCGATTTGAACCATACTTAGCACAGTTGTTGAAAGTGATACCAAAACACTACGTGTAAAATTTCAATAAAATCGGATAAAAATTGCGCCCTCTAGAGGCTCAAGAAGTCAAGACCCAAGATCGGTTTATATGGCAGCTATATCAAAACATGAGCCGATATGGCCCATTTACAATACCAACCGACCTACAGTACTAGGAAGTATTTGTGCAAAATTTCAAGCGGCTAGCTTTACTCCTTCGAAAGTTAGCGTGCTTTGTACAGACAATAGGACGGACGGACATGGCTAGATCGACTTAAAATGACGATAAAGAATATATATACTTTATGGGGTTTTAGACGCATATTTCGAGGTGTTACAAACAGAGTGACGAAATTAGTATACCCCTATCCTATGCTCCACCATAGGAGGTATAAAAATTTATAATGAAAATTTGCGAATAATACTGATGTACGAGAAACCTTAAAGAAATTTGACGAGTCAAATTCCATGTTTATAAAAAACTAGCTGACCCGGGCCCGCTTGTTTCCTTGGAATATTTTTTGTTCGACAATTAAAGAGCGTTTAGTGAAATACCATGCTACGAAAATAGTATATCGCTTGACTAATAATTTAACAATCTCTGAATCCCATATGATCTTTATAGGTCTATAAATTTTAGTTTGAATGTAAGGTGTACTTCATTCTTAAAATACTTTATTTCAGCCCGATATACTCATGATGTCTGATTTAGAGGTGTTTTCGGGGGAGAGGGGGTCCCCCAGATACTTGTCCCCGAAAAATATCAGCATCGTGCTCTTCTCTCAAATACCATTTATTTAAACCCCATATTGCCATTGGCTCAAGAGGAGTTTACAGGATGAGGCGTCCCTCAAACACATGGCCCCAAAATAGGCTATCAAATTCGTTTTATACTCCCAAATACCTTAATTTGAGACCCATATTGCGATGATCTTTATTGGTCTACGAATTTAAGTTTGGATGTAAGGTGTACTTCATTCTTAAAATACTTCATTTCAGCCCGATATACTCATGATGTCTGATTTAGAGGTGTTTTCGGGGGAGAGGGGGTCCCCCAGATACTTGTCCCTGAAAAAATATCAGCATCGTGCTCTTCTCTCAAATACCATTTATTTAAACCCCATATTGCCATTGGCTTAAGAGGAGTTTACAGGATGAGGCGTCCCTCAAACACATGGCCCCAAAATAGGTTATCAAATTCGTTTTCTACTCCAAAATACCTTAATTTGAACCCCATATTGCGATGGTCACTAAAAAATTACTGTTTGTGGGGTATTTTGGGAAAGGGGTAGACCCCTAGAAAATTGGTCCCGAAAATGGGTATCAATTCTTGCTCCCCAATACCTTCTATTTAAGCTCCACATTGACATGGTCGGTAAATGACCCCGATTAAGGGGTGTTTTGGGGAGTGGGGTGGTCCCCCAAACACTAAGCTCGGAAAATATATCAGCAACGTGCTCTATTCTCATATATCTATATATCATTTATTTGAACCCCATTTTGTCATTGCCCTCAAAATTGGATATCAAATTCGTTTTCTAATCTCATTGAACTCCTTATTGCAAAAGTCAGCAAATATGTCCGGTTTGGGGTATTGGCCCTAAAAACTATAAATGTTTTGTTACACTCTCTTAAGACCCAAATTGTCTTGGTGACCAAATAAAGGGTGATTTTTTTGAGGTTAGGATTTTCATGCATTAGTATTTGACAGATCACGTGGGATTTCAGACATGGTGTCAAAGAGAAAGATGCTCAGTATGCTTTGACATTTCATCATGAATAGACTTACTAACGAGCAACGCTTGCAAATCATTGAATTTTATTACCAAAATCAGTGTTTGGTTCGAAATGTGTTCATTCACCGTAACGTTGCGTCCAACAGCATCTTTGAAAAAATACGGTCCAATGATTCCACCAGCGTACAAACCACACCAAACAGTGCATTTTTCGGGATGCATGGGCAGTTCTTGAACGGCTTCTGGTTGCTCTTCACTCCAAATGCGGCAATTTTGCTTATTTACGTAGCCATTCAACCAGAAATGAGCCTCATCGCTGAACAAAATTTGTCAAAATTTGAACACATTTCGAACCGAACACTGATTTTGGTAATAAAATTCAATGATTTGCAAGCGTTGCTCGTTAGTAAGTCTATTCATGATGAAATGTCAAAGCATACTGAGCATCTTCTCTTTGACACCATGTCTGAAATCCCACGTGATCTGTCAAATACTAATGCATGAAAATCCTAACCTCAAAAAAATCACCCTGTACTTCCTATTTGGGGGTTGCTAGGGTGGTGGGACCTAGACAGTTGTCATTTATTTTTATTTTTTTACATGACCGGCTGGGGGATGGGAGGCCACTCAGTGAGTTGTCCTTGAAAATATAAATCGGATTCGTGCTCTACTCTAAAAACTCTCTTATTTGAGCCTCATATTGCAATAGTAAGCAAATACTTCCTATTTGGGTGGTGTGTTGGGGTGGGGTGGCCCCATAGACACTTTTCCCGAATGTTGATATCAAATTCGAGCTTTACTCCCAAAGACCTATCATTTTAGCCCCATATTGCTATGGTCGTAAATTTGTCCCCTTCGGGGGAACTTTTTGGTGAGAGGCGGCCCCCCAAACACTTAGTCCCATATTTGGATATCAGATTCGTATTCTACGTTCAAATACCTTTTATTTAAGCCCCATATTCCCATGGTCAGTAAATAAGTCCTGTTTGGACGGTGTTTTGGGAAAGGGGTGGACCCCCAGAAACGTGGTCCCATATTTGGATATCAGATTCGTATTCTACTCGAAAATACATAAATATATCCGATTTATTTGAGGCTTGGAGTGGTCCCCCTAACACTTGGTCCGACAATTGGATATTATATACGTTTTCTTATCCTAAATACCTTTCATTTGAGTTCTATATTGTCGTGATTGGTCTGAATATATGTTTGGTAGGTTTTAGGGTGGGGCAGCCCCCCTAGGTTGATTGATATATAAGATTTTTATATATAAGATTTGAAACTCCGTTAGTAAGAAAACTTGTTAAATCCTATTATTCGGTAGATTTTTCCTTTGAGAGCAGGTTTTAATATATTTGAGACAAGCAAACCTATTTTATTTGGGAAGTACTATTTTTATAATAACAGTGCAACATTCCCTCCATAGTTTACCATTCCTCGTGAATTTACCAAATGTTGCTGTTAAAGTCACTTGGGTTATGGTAAAACTCTTATGAACTTCGTCTGTGATAAAGCGTGACTCATTTACGCAAAAATTCAAAATTTCTTTTAAAACTAAAATGTTTGGTTTATAGCAAAATACGATTTGTTACACGAAACAATAATTCTTTTGGTTTGTTTATATCTTGTGCCTCTTCCATTTGGCAGAGAGTGTAGCTAAGAAAGACTCGTTTTTGTTTTTTTGTTATTGGACAAAGCTCCAGCAGCCCGTATTCAGTGGTTCGCGGTCGTGTGCGTATATAAACTCAAAAAGTGGCAATATTACAAATTTTGCTTTTGATGAAAAAATGGTCAGATTTAAAATACAACAAGAAAAATTCAACTAAAAAATTCGAAAAAATTGAGTTTGAATTATGTTACAACATTAGTTTGAACTTGGCATCCTTTTAATATATGCAATCCATTTAAAACGTTTGGCGTTAAATTAATTTAAAAGTAGAGAAAACCTGGTTGAAACCCCGAAAACATGTTCTAACATATAAACAATATATAAAGAATGAAACTTTTTTTCAGGGTAAAAAAATATATTTGTCACAAATCCTTGCAAGAATTTGTTGCAAAAAACATTTACTTTCATCGTAAAGAAAGTCCAAAGTTTTTCAGAAAATAAGTTTACTTGGCGAAAATTTCTTTTATGTCAAAAGAATTTGCAGCTTCGTCTACGGTTAAAAGACCTTCTATTTGCTGTAAAACCGAAAACTTTTTGATGGCAAAAGTGCTTCGATAGCCACAGGTGATTATTTATGTACAAAGCCAGTAATTATTCTCTTGGGTCTCTTCTACTAAAGAAAAGGGGTGAGTATTTGAGCGTTTAGACCAGTGGTTGGCAAAAATATTCACTCTTTTACCCAACACTTTGTACGTACACAAGAAAATGATCCCTATCAGACCCATAGGCTTGCAAATAATTGCAATTGTGTGCTCGTCACTGGTATAGACACATTCCCACACACATTTTTCAATATTCATTTTACCATTCCGTTTGCAACACATCGAAATATCCATTTCCGACCCAATAAAGAATATATATTCTCGATCATCTTAAAAATCTAAGACAATCTAGCCGTGTCCGTCCGTCTGTTGTAATCGCGCTACAGTCTTAAAAAAAATGATATATTGAGCTGAAACATAGCACAGATTCTTTTTTTCTATGGGCAGGTTAAGTTCGAATATGGGCTAAATCGGACTATATCTTGATATAGCCCCCATATAGACCGATCCGCCGACTTAAGGTCTTGGGCCCATAAAAGGCACATTTATTGTTCGATTTCGCCGAAGTTTGGGACCATGAGTTGCGTTAGGCTCTTCGACATCTTTCTGCAATTTGGCCCAAATCAGTCCACATTTGGATATAACTGTCATATAGACCAATCTCTCTATTTAAGGTTTTGGGGCCATAAAAGGCGCATTTATTGTCAGATTTCGCCGAAATTTTAAAGAGTGGGTTGTGTTACGCTCTTCAACATATTTCTATTATTTGGCCAAGATCGGTCCAGAATTGGATATAGCTGCCATATAGACCGATCTCTCTATTTAAGGTTTTGGGAGCATAATTCTACCTAAATTTTGGGACAGTGAGTTGTGTTAGGCCCTTCGCCATCCCTCTGCAATTTGGCCCAAATCGGTCCAGATTTGAATATAGCTGCCGTATAGACCGATTTCTCGATTTAAGGTTTTGGGCCAATAAAAAACGCATTTAATGTCCGATTTCGACGAAATTTTGGACCGAGACTTATGTTAGGCCCTTAGGTCGGTCGGTCGGTCGGCCCAGGTCGGTTTAGATTTGGATATAGCTGCCACATAGACCGATCTCTCTATTTAAAGTCTTGGCCCCATTAAAGGGGCATTTATAATCCGATATCGCTGAAATTTGACACAACGACTTATGTTAGGCTTTTCGACGTCCCTGTCGTGTATGGTTCAGATCGGTCTATATTTGGATATAGCTACCAAAAAGACCAATATTTTGGTCTACAAAATTCAACATTAACATGTACTTATTATACCAATCAATGTCCGCGCCGAATTTGGTCCATAAATTTGTTTTAATTATACTCGTAGCATAGCGAATATCGTAGATCATAATACAAAACCATAATGGGTTGTTAAAAAATAGAGGGTTTTTAACATAATTGTGTATCACAACATCGAAATGAACCCAAATAGACTCTGAAATTGTTGTACATCAAACAAGTGAGATCTGATTATATTTGTTCAAATTTGAGTTTGAAATATGTTACAACATCGAATAACATGTGTCATACATCAAGAATAAAAGGTATTGACAGGGTAAAAAAAGCTTTATATTCGTCACAAATTCTGGCAAAAATTGTACTTTTATCGTAAATAAAGTCCAATGTTTTTCAGAAAAGAAGTTTAGTTGGCGAAAATTTCTTTATGTCAAACGAATTATTTTTTGGCGTGTAGTAGTATTTCCAATTCGTTTACATAAAATGTTATGGAAATAAAAGTCATTACAACTAATTGCCCGACACAAACAATAATCTATTGAAATCATAAAACTAGACTAACTAAACTAGTTTAAGAGCAAATTAAAATGAGCGCAAAAGCAAAAGTTTCTTCGAATACTGAAGCTAATTCGCTGAAAATATCACTATAAATTTAAGATATTCGCAAAGACAAGCACATTTGAAGAATTTGAAAGGTTAGGTTCGGTCTTTAAATAGTGTGTTGGCAAGCAGTACAAAATTTAGCTTTGACTTTGTGACCAAATATCATCGCCGATGGATCAGTTCCTGCACCCAGGTGGTGGAAACTTAAATTCGAAGATAGGCTATATCTTGATGTATACCTCATATAAACCGATCTCCAGATTTGAAATCTTTAGCTCATAAAGCACTATTTTTCATCCGATATCAATGAAATTTTGTACAGTGAGTTGTATCCACTTTTCTTTGTGTGCTATAAAGCAAAAATTGATTGTTTTGTTTCAATATTTTAAACCCTGATGAAGATCACCGGCGGTGGTCGAAATATTGATAAAATTTACAAATAAAACAATTATATAAAAAACACCAACACTTGTTTTTTGTAAATTGTTCTATGACCTCGAGCCAAACCAAGAAGTCAAAGCTATTAAGGTTAAATATTAATGGGACTGAACTCTTTGATATGTGAGAAGTATCCCCTGTTCCAAAGCAGAATGTTCATGGAAAGTACCACTTTAAAAAATTTTGCCACATAATTGCGCCTTCTAGAGGCTCAAAATGTCAAACAGGGTGATCGGTTTATATGGGAGCTATATCAGGCTATAAACCTAATTGAAGTATACTTCGCACGGCTGTAAGAACACATAGCAAAACTTTACATGCAAAATTTCAGCCAAATAGGGTGGTAATTGCGCCTTCTCAAGAGGTCAAACCAGTTTATATGGCAGCTATATCAAGTTGTGAACCGATTTAGACAATACTTGGCAAAGTTATTGGATATCAAAACAAAACACCTCGTACAAAATTTCAGCCCTACCGAATCAGAATTATGCCGTCAAGAGAGTTTGTAGACCATTCTTACTGCAGTTAATTGAAAGTCGAGTCACAATATCTCATGCGAAATTTCAGCCAAATCGACATCTGAGATCGATTTATATGACAGCTATATCAGGTTGGTTATAAATTGATTTGGACCATGCTTAGACAGTCAATCAATACACCTCGTGCATAATTTCAGCCTAATCGGACGAGAACTGTTACATTTATAGACTCAAGGACTCAAGATCCGGGATCGGTTTATATGAGTGCTATATCAAAACATTGACCGACATGTCCCATTCACAATCCCAATCGACCTACATTAATAGGAAGCATTTGAGCAAAATTTCAAGCGCCTAGCTTTACTTAAGGCGCTATTACACGGCATATAGATGTCTTATGACATGTAACTTTTTGTATATACATGTAATTGAAAATGTTTGTCAAAATTTACACACGATTCATGATTTTTGCTATCACACCTGTATGTTATTTTCGTATGACATAACCTAAAAAATTTGAGCAAAACTGATTTTTTTATGCGTAAAATTTTTTAAACTTGTGAGAAAGTTGGTTAAATCATAAATTTGTTAAAACAATTTAATTTGGAGTTGCTTTCATCCGACTGACAACAAAACCAGTTGATTTCTTTATGTTTTTGTCAGAAGGAATATGTCACGCTCTAATCGAGAAAAATTACATGTGCTATTTTGAAAATTGATTTGCATATGTTAGTTTCGTTTGTATCACACGACATGAACAACTCAAAATGGCAGCCGGTTGTACGCACCGGATTGACACCGGTACCCTCATCGGCAAGGGCTGCCGCCTCAGTGTACGTGTTAGTCTTTTTTCGTCATGGAAGGGACACATCCCGAAATGCCTTCTCCGCACGTTTCTGGTCCGTGCCGGGATTGAAAAGAACCACGTACCCTGGTTCTGTTCGGTTTGTCAGAATCGCCTCCATCATCGGTCGGTGTAGGTGAGGTGTAACCGATGCATGGAGTGGGCACATTTCCGATCTTGCTCTGGATTCACTTTACTACGGGAGTATAGTCATACTGCATATGTTGCAAGGTGCTGTGCAAACATAGCCAGCAGCGGCCAAGCTTACAACCCCGACATAAGTGGGTTACTATCTGGCCATAATCGACTGGTTCTAGGGGACTTTAATGAGCAGAGCAGATTGAAGGCTCCTCGTTTTGCACGGTAAATCAGGATGCCGCCCCTGATCTCCTGTGTGACGTATCCTGGCAGCCGTCATCTCTTTGAGGTAAGACCACCTCCCATAATTCTCACCTTCGACCGACCACCCGACTTCATAACCTCTGAGCGCCGGACGTTTATCAATCGATTAGGCTGGCATCAGAGAGTATACCAATCTCCGCTTCAGTGGGGGGCTAAATCATGATATAGTCCGATTTAGCCCATCTTCGACAAAAAAAGAATCTGTGCTAAGTTTCAGCTCAATATCTCAAAAATTTGAGCGTAATTTGACGGTACAAAATTGTATGCGTAATAATTGTTAAAGTTCTGAGAAAGCAGTGTAAATCATGAATTTGTGAAAACAATTTAATTGGGAGTTGTGTTTCTGTATGTTTTTACCAGAAAGAATAGAGCACGCTTTAACCGAAACATGTCATAAGATGGCCGGCTATGGCAGAACATTTGTCCCTTTGGTCGAACGTACAATAGCCTCGATCTTATGCTCTCCTTCTATAATCTCTGACAAGTTTCCATGGGTTTCTCACCACTTGATTTTTCCATCGTGAACGCCTTCAAAAGACTTCTTCGCTGGGGCTTTTTCATTCATTCTGACAACATGACATGACAAGGGTAGTATCGGTGAAGCGCAGAGGTTAGCATGTTCGCATATAACGCTGAACGCCTGGGTTCGAATCCTGGCGAGGACATCAGAAAAAACAAGTAAGAGCGTGCTAAGTTCGGCCGGGCCGAATCTTATATACCCTCCACCATTGATCGCATTTGTCGAGTTCTATGCGCGGTATCTCTTTTTAGACAAATAATAATAATTGAATAAGAACTGTTATCCTATTAGAGCTATATCAGGTTATAGTCCGATTTGGACCATAATTGAATGCTGATTGACATTGTAGAAGTCATTGTGTAATATTTCAGTTCATTCGGATAAAAATTGCGCCTTGTACGGGCCCAAGAAGCAAAATCGGGAGATAGGTTTATATGGGAGCTGTATCAAGCTATTGATCGATTCAGACCATACAAGACACGTATATTGAAGGTCATGAGAGAAGGCCTTGTACAAAATTTCAGCCAAATCGGATGAGAATTGCGCCCTCTAGAGGTTCGAGAAGTCAAGATCCCAGATCGGTTTATATGGCAGCTATATCAGGTTCTATATCGATTTAGGCCATACTTAGCACAGTTATTGGAAGTCATAACAAAACACCTCATGCAAAATTTAAGCCAAATCGGATGAGAATTGCGCCATCACTTGGCTCAAGAAGTCAAGATCCAAGATCGGTTTATATGACAGCTATACCAGATTATGAACCGATTTGAATCATACTTAGCATAGTTGTTGAAAGTAATATCAAAACACCATGTGCATTTTAGTTAAATCGGACGATAATTGCGCCCTCTAGAGGCTCAAAAAGTCAAGACCCAAGATCGGTTTATATGACAGCTATACCAGATTATGAACCGATTTGAACCATACTTGGCAAAATTCTTGGATATCATAACAAAACACGTCGTGCAAAATTTCATTCCAATCGGATAAGAATTGCGCACTCTAGAGGCTCAAGAAGTCAAGACCCAAGATCGGTTTATATGGCAGCTATATCAGGTTATGGACCGATTTGAACCATACTTGGCACAATTATTGGATATCATAACAAAATACGTCGTGCAAAATTTAATTCCAATCGGATAAGAATTGCGCACTCTAGAGGCTCAAGAAGTCAAGACCCAAGATCGGTTTATATGGCAGCTATATCAGGTTATGGACCGACTAGAACCATACTTGGCACAATTGTTGGATATCATAACAAAATACGTCGTGCAAAATTTCATTCAAATCGGATAAGAATTGCGCAATCTAGAGGCTCAAGAAGTCAAGACCCAAGATCAGTTTATATGGCAGCTATATCAAAACATGGACCGATATGGCCCATTTACAATACCAACCGACCTACACTAATAAGAAGTATTTGTGCAAAATTTCAAGCGGCTAGCTCTACTCCTTCGGAAGTTAGCGTGCTTTCGACAGACAGACGGACGGACGGACGGACGGACGGACGGACAGACGGACGGACATGGCTAGATCGACATAAAATTTCGCGACGATCAAGAATATATATACTTTATGGGGTCTCAGACGAATATTTCGAGTAGTTACAAACAGAATGACGAAATTAGTATACCCCGCATCCTATGGTGGAAGGTATAAAAATATTGCTGCGGTGGTTATCGCCTCCTAATGCTGGCAACATTTGTGAGGTAAAAAGTATGCCATGAAAAAAGTTCTTTCCAAAGAGGTGTCGCTCTGCGATACGCCGTTTGAATTCGTTTATAAAAAGGAGGTTCCTCCTTTCAAGTCCGCAGATCGGTTTATATGGCAGTTATATCAGGTTATGGACCGATTTCAACTATTCTTAGCACAGTTGTCAAGAGTCATAACAAAACACCACGTTCTAAATTACAGCCAAATCGGATAGGAATTGAGCACTGTAGACTCTCAAGAAGTCAAGACCATAGATAGGTTTATATAACAGCTATATAAGGCTATGGACCGATTTGAACCATCCTCAGCACGTTTGTTGGAAGTCATAATAAAACACCTCATGCAAAATTTCAGCCAAATCGGATAAGAACTGTGCCCTCTAGCGGATCAAGAAGTCAATATCCCAGATCGGTTTATTGGCAGCTATATCATAACGTGGACCGATATAGCCCATTTGCAATCCCAACCGACCTACACTAATAAGAAGTATTTGTGAACAATTTCAAGCGGCTAGCTTTATTCCTTCAAAAGTTAGCGTGCTTTCGACAGACAGACGGACGGACATGGAGAGATCGACTTAAAATATCATGGCGATCAAGAATATATATATATATATATATATATATATATATATATATATATATATATATATATATATATATATATATATATATATATATATATATATATATATATATATATATATATATATATATATATATATATATATATATATATATATATTTATATATATATATATATATATATATATATATATATATATACTAACTTTCGAAAGAGTAAGAGCAGACAGGACGAGTTGTGAGTGGGCCAAATGGGTCCCCGCTTTGACGTTTGTTCTTTTATGACTTCAAATAGTTTAGTACAGCAGCTTAGTATGGTAGGAACCAGTGTATAATCTGATACAGTTCCGAAAAAACGATTATCCATTTTTTTCTCCCACCTGGACTAGCCAGACGTTCGGAATTCATCGTGATTATCCCGACTTTCTGTGGCCTTCCCGACTATTCCACGAAAATAGTGAGAAAATCGAAAAGGGATATGACCCAACCAAGTCCACTTTTTATCCACTTTCTTAACGAAGAATTGTGTTCAGCGACGAAGCTCATTTTTGGCTCAATGTTTACGTAAATAAGCGGAATTGTCGATTTTGGAGTGAAGATCAGCCAGAAGCATTGCAAGAGCTATCAATGCATCGAGAAAAAGTCACAGTTTGATGCGGCTTTTAGGATGGTGGCATAATTGGACCGTACTGATGCGAATCGTAACGTAACTGTGAATTGTGAGCGCTAACGTCAGATGATATCGAACTTTTAGTACCCAAAATGCAAGAGCATGACTTGCATGATATTGGGTTGCCTAAAAAGTAATTGCGGATTTTTTAAAAGAAAGTAAATGCATTTTTAATAAAACTTAGAATGAACTTTAATCAAATATATAATTGCCATTTTGTTCGATAACCTTTTGCCATCTTCCTGGCAAATTTAGTATTCCACGCTCATAGAACTTCTGGCCTTTATCTGCAAAAAATTTAACCAAGTGCGATTTTATAGCCTCATCATTGCCGAAAGTTTTACCATTTAAGGAGTTCTGCAAAGATCGAAATAAATGGTAATCTGATGGTGCAAGGTCAGGGCTATATGATGGATGCATCAAAAGTTCCCAGCCAAGCTCACTCAGTTTTTGGCGAGTGACCAAAGATGTGTGCGGTCTAGCGTTGTCCTGGTGGAATATGACACCTTTACGATTGACCAATTCTGGTCGCTTCTCCTTGATGGCTGTATTCAATTTGTCCAATTGTTGATAGTAAACATCCGAATTAATCGTTTGGTTCCTTGGAAGCAGCTCAAAATATACCACATCCTTCCAATCCCACCAAACAGATCAGACCATGATCGTTTTCGACTAACGTTGTTGTAAACAATCCATTTTTCATCTCAAGTTATGATTCGTTTTAAAAACGGTTCGAATTCATTGCGTTTAAGGTGCATATCACAAGCGTTGATTCGGTTTGTTATATGAATTTCTTTCAATACATGTGGTACCCATATTAAAATTGACGCCAAACAAACAAATGTAAACAGCACGCTTAACAATAGACTTATTGAGAGGCGAGCTCGGTAAACATTTTACTTCACGTTCGGCACCGGTAAATTGGCCAACTTTATCGTGCGATTCAACGCCTTAAAACTCATGTCTATACAGACAAGCCCGCTTCAATGAACGAAAAACTTGAAGCATTTATTTGTGAGATACCGGTCGAAAAGTTGGAAAGAATTTTCCAAATTTGGACAATCGGATGGACCATTTGAGGCGCAGTCACTATCAAAATTTATATGAAATAATCTTCAAGCATTTAATTATATAAACCGTACAATCGTTTCATTTCATGCATTTTTCTGAATTTGTTGTGCTTTTTTTTGGAAGGCCTTAAAAAATCACCCTTTAGCGTATGCCTGCGATCAGTCCTTTGTTATTTTGTTGCCAAGATAGGAAAATTTCTCAACATCTTCAATGACATGGCCGTTTATAGTGACTGCTGTCAGATTTAATGTTTCCTCATCAATTTGTTGTACCCACCACCATACGAAATAACGATAGAGGTCGAAGGGCGAAAACCTAGCCGCTTTAAAATTTGCACAGATACTAAATATTGATGTAGGTCGTTGAGGATTGCAAATGGGATATATCGGCTCAGATTTAGATTTAGCTCCCATATAAACCGATCTCCCGATTTGATTCTTCAGCCCCTGGAAGCCGCAGTTTTTGTACGATTTGGCTGAAATTCTGCAGTGTAGTGTTCTTTTACGACCAACAACTGTGCCAAGTACGGTCTAAATCGGTCTTTAACCTCTTAGCCCTTACAAGACGCAATTTTGGTACGAATTGGCCGAAATTAAGATTTTTATTATAACTTTCAACAACTGTGCCAACTTAGGTCCAAATTGGTAAATAACCTGATAAAGCTCCCATAAAAACCGATCTCCCGATCTGACTTCTTGAGCAACCGGTCCGATTTGGTGGAAAATTTTGCACATAGCGTTCTTTTATGACTTCTAACAACTGTGCCAAGTACGGTTTAAATCGGTTTGTAACCAGATATAGCTCCCATATAAACCGATCCCCCGATTTTACTTCTTGAGCCCCTACAAAGCGCAATTCTTATCCGAATGGACTGAAATATAACACAATGACTTCTACAATATTCAGCATTCAATTCATTTATGGTCCGAATCGGAATATAAATTAATAGAGCTCCAATAGCATAACAGTTCATATTCATTATTCTTTGTTTGCCTAAAAAGTGATACCGCGCAAAGAACTCGACAAATGCGACCCATGGTGGAGGGTATATAAGATTCGGCCCCGCCGAACTTAGCACGCTCTTTCTTGTTTTTCTCTATGTTTGTCCTCAGACCTTTGGCAGCATTTTCATTCAATCGTTCTGGTTTCGCTTTTATGTGCTCGAAGCGATGCGCAAAGAGCAATATACCATCCTGTATAGTACTGACGTTTGTCGCAGGGAATTGCAAAAAGAACATATGGGTTCAGATATGGATAAAGCTCCTGTATAAAATAGACTTGATTTATGAGTCCCTAGAAACATTGATTTTTAGGCCCTTCTACGCCCACACCGATTGTCATCGATATTGGTTCATAAATAGATTTAGCCCCATAAAAGCCGATCCCATGATTTGACTGACTCAGCCCGCAGAAGTCTCATCTCGGATCAGATTTGGTCAAAATTTGCTAAGGTGCACCACCTCCAATACTCACATCAAATACCACATTGGTCCATAAATTGGAACAGCCCTCCTATAAACTAATACCCAGATTTGAGATTCGTCTCGTCCGAAATTTAATTGTTTCTTTTTTATACCCACCACTAAAGGATGGGGGTATACATATTTAGACATTCCGTTTGTAACTCCTCGAAATATTGATCTAGGAAGTCCGCCCGTCTGTCGAAATCGCCAGAAAGCTAGGTGATTGAAACTTTGCACAGATACTTAATATTGACGTAGGTAGTTGGGGACTGCCAATGGGCCATATCGGTTCAGATTTGAGTATAGCTGCCATATAAACCGATCTCCCGATTTGAATTCCTGAGCCCTTGGAAGCCGCAATTTTCATCCGATTTGGCTGAAATTTTGAACATGATATTCTGTTATGACTTCCACCAACTGAGCTAAGTACGGTCCGAATCGGTCTATAACCTAGTATAGCTCCCATATAACCCGATCTCCCGATTTGACTTCTTGAGTCTCTGGAAGCCTCAATTTTCGTCCGATTTGGCGCAAATTTCGCACAGAGTGTTGCGTCATGACTTCCAACAACTGAGCCAAGTACGGTCCGAATCAGTCTATAACCTGACATAGCTCCCATATAAACCGATACAACCAATCAGTTACTTTAACCGAATGTGTTATTGTAATTTACATTCCGAAAAGTATTAAAGTTATTTCTTCTCTGTGGAATGTATAGTATTTAGTATTTACTAGTGCAAAAGTAAATGTCCCGTATGGACTCAAATAATTATACTTCGTAAAAGTTTTAGAAGTCTGTATTTCCATTCGCGCACTTCTTATTTACGAAGAGCTCACTGAGTTTATTGGATAAACCTGCAAAGTTCATATCTGTTATATAAAAATTAAATTGTTGTGCTTCGTTTGTTTTTTTGTTTGTATAGACTCAAAAACTGCTGAACCGATTTTCATGAAACATTCACAGATGGTAGAGTGTGAGCCCCCGGTGAAAATAGGGCACAACTTTTTTTGATATCCGAAGGGGGGCGGAACCTCCCCCTTACCCAAAATGTTAAAAAATTTCAGATCTCGGAGATGGGTGCACCGATTTAAGCAATTTTGTATGCCACCTTATTGTAGCCCAAAAACACGAAATTGGTCAAAAATTTTGGGGTCAAATAACCTGGGGGGACGCCCCATCCCAAAAACCACCCGAACGAACATGTGTACTGATTAGGACAATATGGGTATCGAATTAAAGGTATTTAAGAGTAGAGTACGAATTTGGTATACACGTTTCACTCTTAATTTTCGGGGGGTCCCCCACCCACAAAAATAACCCCAAGAGGACACTTTCACCGCTTTTGGGCAATATGGGTATCAAATGAAAGGTATTTATGAGTAGAGTACGAATTTGGCATTAAAATATTACCCTAAGTGTCGGGGGCCCCCCACCCCCAATAACAACACCCAACACTAAACTTTAACCACTTTGAGCAATATGGGTATCAATTGAAAGGTATTTAAAAGTTAAAAATCTGACAAAAAAAATTTTTTTTGGTGCCTGTGGGCCCTCCCCCCACAAGACAATATGGATACCAAGTGAAAACTATTTAAAGGTAGAGTGAAATGCTGATATAACCCCATAACCCCTCAACAGGACATATTTATCGATTGAGACAATATGAGTATCAAATGAAAGATATTTGGAATTTGTTATAAGAATTTGGTCCAAGGTGTCTACCCCCAAAACGGCCATAAGTGTCCAACGTCACAAAATGGGTATCGAATGAAATGTCTCTGAGAGTTAAGTCTGGGACCGGCCCACCCATTAAATACCCTTCAATAGGACGTGAAGTTCGATCGGAATAATATGTCAATTAAAAGAAATATCTATGACAGAATATTTTGAATCCAATGTTGGTATAAGGATTCAAGTATCTGGGTCAAGTCCTTCCATTCCGCAGGACAGTAGATCGCGACAATAAAAGACTTAAATATATTGTCGTTTGGTCTGTAGCGTGGGAGGAGCGACCCTCTCCTCCAAATAAATGCAACGCCAAACTGTCATGTAGGATGACCGCGAATATATTGTACTCAAATGAAAGGACGTATCAGAGGGCAATCCCCCTCCACCTATCCTACCCAAAAAAAAGTAATTAAGAATACTATATGAATAATATGAAATAATAGATGAAGGCCGATCAGGATAGAATAGGACAGAAATAAAAGGTCTTTGGTAGTAGATTACGCTTTTTACCCTCAGATTGGGATGGACACAGGAGGACCTGCGGATCTTAAAGAATGTAGTATTCAAAGTGGTCGCTTTAAAATATGATTTCGAATGTAGATAACTAATACAAACAAATTAATTAGTGTGAATCTGAACGAGACCCCCTAGCTCTCAATATCTTGATAACCTCCTTCAAAATGCTTGACATTAAGGGGTCTCAAACAAAATCGTACTCTAGCACAATGCTGATATTACTTCAGAGTCCGCCTGTGAACTCCCTTCAAACCGGTCATGATTGCCTACTATGACGATAAATAATATCCAAGTTTGAAACCAAATGTTTAGGGGTCGTGCCAACCCATAAACTTCCCCCAAACCAATGGCAATTGGGACTCAAATTAAAGAAATTTGAGAGTAGAGCACGATGCTGATATTTTTCAGGGCTAAGTAGGGGTTAATGCTGGCTACATTTGTGAGATAATATGCCATGTAAAACTTCTCTCCAAAGAGGTGTCGCATTGCGCCACGGCGTTCGGACTCGACTATAAAAAGGAGGCCCTTTATCATTGAGCTTAAAACTTGAATCCGACTGCACTCATTGATATGTTAGAATCGTCATGGGCAAAATTTGTTGTTTGTTTGTAAGTACGTGGGTGGCCGCCCCAGCATGCATACCATATTTGTGAATTATGGCAAAAAGAGGCTCAAATCTGTATCTGTTTCGTGGCAAAGTGTTTCAGGGACGCCTCACCTCATAAACTCCGCCTAAACCACACATATATACCTTCTATAGCAATATGTGATTTTCGGGAATGGAGTAAGAATCTGATATCCACTTTTGGGGCAAAGAGTTTGACTGCTCCAATCCACCACCAAATCCAAGACAATGAAGTAGATCTAACATCCAAACTTTAATGGGCGGACCCTCTCCTTATCCTATTTCCAAAAACGCCAGATCTCAGAGATGGGTGGGAAATCTAGGGGGCCGCCCCACCTCCAAAGCTACAAGCCAAATGGAATATAATCCAATAATGACAATATGGGACTCAAATGAAAGGTATTTGACACCAGAGCACGAATCTGATATATGGGGATCCGTCTCACTCATACCGCACATATTTACCGAACATAGCAATATACGGCTCCAATGAAAGGTATTTGTGAGAACAGCATCAATACAATATCCACATTTGCGCGAAATTTCTGAAAGGTCGTACCAACATCCCCAAAGAGGACTTATTTCCTGACGTGGGGTGGACCCTCCCCCTTACCCTAATTTTTAAAAACCTCAGATCTCGGAGATGGGTGCACCGATTTACGCGAAATTTTGGTACCCCACAAACACGAAATTGGTATAATATTTTTGGTTAAATAACCTGGGGGTACGTCCCATCCCAAGACCCCAAGGACGGACATGTTCATCGATTGGGACAATATGGGTTTCAACGCGGCTCTTTCGCCGCTTTGGGCACTATGGGTATCAAATGAAAGGTATTTAAGAGTAGAGTACAAATCTGATATAACAATTTATTTCTTGGTATCTGAGGCGCGCCCCCCACAAAAGAATAATCTTTTAGGTCTTAGCGTAGGGAGGAGCAACCCTCTCCTCCCAATAAAAACAGCACCAAACTGTCATGTAGGACGACGGAGAATATATTGTACCCAAGTAGAAAAATGTGTCAGAGGGCAATACACAAGATTCAGACCATAATAAACCCGTATGTTGATGGCCAAGAGAGGATCCGTCGTACAAAAGTTCAGGCAAATCAGATAATAATTGCGACCTCTAGAGGCCCAAGAAGTCAAGATCCCAGATCGGTTTATATCGCAGCTATATCAGGTTATGAACCGATTTGAACCTTATTTGACACAGTTGTTGAAAGTTAAAACAAAATACGTCATGCAAAGTTTCAGCCAAATCGGAAAAGAATTCTGTCCTCTAGAAGCTCAAGAAGTCAAGTCCCCAGATCTGTTTATATGACAGCTATATCAGGTTATGAACTGACTTGAACCATACTTGGCACAGTTGTTGGACATCATAACAAAATACTTCGTGGAAAAATTCATTCAAATCGGATAAGAATTGCGCCCTTTAGAGACTCAAGAAGTCAAGACCTAAGATTGGTTTATATGACAGCTATATCAGGTTATGGACCGATTTGAACTATACTTGGCACACTTATTGGACATCATAACGAAACACGTCATGCCAAAATTCATTCAAATCGGATAACAATTGCGCCCTCTAGAGGCTCAAGAAGTCAAGACCCAAGATCGGTTTCTATGGCAGCTATATCAAGTTATGAACCGATTTGAACCATACAGTTGTTGAATATCATAAGAAAACACGTCGTGCAAAATTTCATTCCAATCGGATAAGAATTGCGCACATTAGAAGCTCAAGAAGTCAAGACCGGTTTATATGGCAGCTATATCAAAACATAGACCGATATGGCCCATTTACAATACCAACCGACCTACACTAATAAGAAGTATTTGTGCAAAATTTCAAGCGGCTAGCTTTACTCCTTCGGAAGTTAGCGTGCTTTCGACAGACAGACGGAGGGACGGACATGGCTAGATCGACATAAAATGTCGCGACGATCAAGAATATATATACTTTATGGGGTCTCAGACGAATATTTTGAGTAGTTACAAACAGAATGACGAAATTAGTATACCCCTCATCCTATGGTGGAGGGTATAAAAATTATATTCTATGATTGAAACATGATTAAATCACAAACTTAAATTTTAGTCTAAAAAGCCCAATGAAGTATCTTATTGTTTATTAACAAATTTTCAGAGAGATTTTATTCTTTTAGATCAATTTATGAATTAATATTAAATTTTATATGAATTTTATACTTTTCTTAGTAGTTTATTGTCTCTATATTTAATTATGTTCCCATCAGAGCCGTATTTTTACAAATGCAAAAACGTGAAAATCTCTTCGCATTTCTGATATCTAGATTTACCAGTTTTTCTTATTTTATTTCCACTAAATTAGGAAAACTTTAGGACTTACAAAGTCATTATGCAAATTATAGGAATATACGCCAATAGTTGGATGCAAGTTTTATCGGATATCTTTTTCATTAAAAACGGATTTTCGATCGATTTAAATAAAGTACGGAGGAGAAATTAGCGGCATCATTTAAGCAGAACGTAGATGGCTCGTCGCAAAAATTGGGCAACACCCATTTTTTTAAATATTTAACATTTTTTGTTGCCTAATTTTTTAATTTGTTTGCATAAAATTTTATGGAAATAAAAGTCATTTAAGATCAATTGTCCGACACAAACAATAGCCTGTTAAAATCATAAAACTAGTCTTAGAACTAATTAAAATGAGCGCAAAAAAAAAAACAATTTCATCATAATACTGATGCTGATTCGCCAAAACTATCACTATAAGAAGTCACTATCACTAAGATATTCGCAAATACATATACATTTTTAAGGCTTTGAAAGATAAGAATCATCCTATAAATAGTGTATTGGCAAGCAGTACAAAGTATAGCTCTGACTGGCCCATAGGCGGTGACATTTGATTAAATGTCACAGCCTATGGGCTAGTTCCTGCACCAAGTAGCGACCAACTGATGAATTATGGCACCCATTTAGCTCCCATTTAAACCGATCTCCCAATTTGAATTATTGAGCCCCTGGAAGCCGCAATTTCCGATTAGGTTGAAATTTTGCACGTAGTGTTCAGTTATGATTTCCAACAACTGTGCCAAGTACGGTCCAAATCCGTCTATAACCTGATATAGCTCCCATATAAACCGATCTTCCGATTTGACTCCTTGAGCCCTTACAAGCTGCAATGTTTGTCCGAAAAAGCTAAAATTTTGCAGGGAGAGTTCCGTTATGATTTCCAACAACTGTACCATGTACGGTCCGAATCAGTCTATAACCTGATATAGATCCCATATAAACCGATCTACCGATTTGACTTCTTGAGTCCTTACAAGCCGCAATTTTTGTCCGACTTGGCGACTTTTGCATTAGGGCGATTAGTATGGAAGCAAAAAAAAAAAAATTAAGCAGCGCTTCGCTTTTCTGTTTCTTAGGATTGTACTGAGTAAATAAGTTCACTAGGCCATATGTCTACGTCGAGCTTCCAGATATTTACTTTCAGTTTTATCTCAGACTTTTGTCACAATTTTTTTGAATATTTTGGTCTATAACAGCCAATCCATTGAGCCAATATTAGGACGAACGCTTGTTCAGGCGGATTTGGCTTTTTGTAGGTACAAATTTTTCGTGAAAATATTGATAAATTACCATTTTCAGTTTTTCATAGCGCAATATATTAAAAAATTTCTATTTCTTATTTTATTTACCCTTCACCATAGGATGGGGGTATACCAATTTCGTCATTCCGTTTGTAACACCTCGAAATATTCATCTAAGAACCCATAAAGTATATATATTCTTGATCGTCATGATCGACCGTCCGTTGTCGGTTGAAAGCACGCTAACTTTCGACGGAGTAAAGCTAAACGATTGAGATTTTTCACAAATACTTCTTGAATGTAGGTCAGTTGGGATTGTAAATGGGCTAATTCGGTCCATGTTTTGATATAGCTGCCATATAAACCATAGCGCAAAGGTTAGCATGTCCGCCTATGACGCTGAACGCCTGGGTTCGAATCCTGGCGAGACCATCAGAAAAAAATTTTCAGCGGTGGTTTTCCCCTCTTAATGGTGGCAACATTTGCGAGGTACTATGTCATGTAAGACTTCTCTCAAAAGAGGTGCCACACTGCTGCTCGCCGTTCGGACTTGGCTATAAAAAGGAGGCCACTTATCATTGAGCTTAAACTTGAATCGGACTGCACTCATTGAAGAAGTGAGAAGTGTGCCCCTCTTCCTTAGTGGAATGTTCATGGGCAAAATTTGCAATTTGCCATATAAACCAGTCTTGGATGTTGACTTTTTAAGTCACTAGAGGGCGCAATTCTTATCCGACTTGGCTGAAAATTTGCACATATCGTTTTGGTATGACTTCCAACAACTGTGCCAAGTGTGGATCAAATCGGTTCATAAGGGTACATAAGATTCGGCCCGGCCGAACTTAACTCAATATTACTTGTTTATTTTACTATATTTTATTTCTTATTTGTATACCCTACACCACTATTGTGGTACAGGGTATTATAACTTGCATTTGTTTATAACACCCAGGTGGAAGAGATACAGACCCTTTCATTTGTCTGTCCGTCTGTCTGTCTGCCCGTTCGTCTGTCCATGTTAATTCTTGTACAAACTACAGGTCGCAGTTTTCATCCGATCGTCTTGAAATTTGGTACAGGCTTGTTTTTAGATTTAGATTTGGATTTTGGCTAGATTTGGATATAGCTCTCATATATATGTTTGTCCGATTTGCAGTAATAATTCAATAAAATGGTCATATGTCAACCGATTCTTTCGAAATTTGGCAGGAAGGATTTTCTTATGGCTCTCGACATTACTGGTTTCATGGAAATCGGTCCAGATTAAGATATATCTCTCATACATATATATAGCCCGATTTTCACTCCTAGAGCCACTGCAAGCGCATTTATCGACCAATTTTGCAAAATTTTGCACAACGCTTTCGGTTCAGAATTAGGTATAGCTCCCATCTATATGTTCATAAAATGTTGGGTCATTTTCAATAATGTTGCAATTTGTCAACCGTAGTTATTACAGTTTGAACATAATTGTTCGAAATTGGATACGGATTGTTTAATAACCCCTCTGAAAACATCCGCCGAGGTCGATTACTATTGGTTCACCATTGGATATAGCTCCCACACTGTACTTATAGGGTAGTTATAGGGTATTATATAGTCGGCACCGCCGGACTTTTGCCCTTCCTTACTGGTTTATTATTTTATTGCTTTCAGTTCATTTAACACATTTTTGTTAGTTAATTGTAAGCGATCACAGCATCACATTCACATGAATTTAATATGCATCTTAAAATGCAAGATTAAGAAATAATTGTTTCGTGTATAATGTGTGCAGTGCTGTTTTTTATTTAGGATATAAACAAGTAAAAGCGCGCTAAGTTTGCCGGACGGAATCTTGGGAACCCACCACAATGGATTCTGCACAAATATGAGAGCTATATCTAGTTATAGACTAAACTGGACCGTACTACGTGCAGTTGTTGTGGAACTATATCAGGTTATAGACCGATTGGAACCGTACTTGGCATAATTCTTGGGAGTCCTAACATAACACCATATACAAAATTTGAGTCAAATCGAATGAAGAAGTCAAATCGGAAGATCCGTTTATATTGGATCAATATCAGTTTATACACAGATCTAAACCGTACTAGAAACAGTTGTTCGATGTCACAATAGGACACTATGTGCAAAATTTCAGCCAAATCGGACAAAAATTGCGGCTTCCAGGGGCTCAAGAAGTCATATCGGGAGATCTGTTTATGTGGGATCTATATCAGGTTACACAGATTGAAACCGTATTAGGCATAGTTGTTGGAAGTCAAAATAGAACGCTATGTGCCAAATTTCTGGCAAATCGGACACATCTGATAATACGGAGATGGAGACGCAGCCAGAATCTTCAGCATCACCATCAAATCTAGAACAAATGCTTTCTCAAAACGTATTGGCGTTCGGTTCAGAAGCTGAATTAGACGATACTTCGCTTCCAACAACATTTTGAAAAATAAATTTTTTGGAAACACGTTGCAAAAACGCAAACAAAATGTTTTCATACGACACATTTAACGCACACGTTTGCGACAAATTGATACAAACTTGGAACAAATTAAGGTTATTGAAAACAAGTAAAAAGGCGTTAAGTTCGGCCGGGCCGAACTTTGGATACCCACCACCTCGGGTATATATGTAAACCACCTTTCATCAAAATTCGGTGAAAATTTCATACCTTATGTCCCATATCAGTTATATCAAAATATGTTCCGATTTTGACCATATACTAATAAGTACACTAGCTATATCTAAAAATAAACCGATCTGAACTATACACGACACGGATGTCGAAAAGTCTAACATAAGTTACTGTGTCAAATTTCAGTGAAATCGGATTATAAATACGCCTTTTATGGGGCCAAGACTTTAAATCGAGATATCGGTCTACATGGCAGCTATATCCAAATCTGGATCGATTTGGGCTAAGTTGCATAAAAATGTCGAAGAGCCTAACACAAAGCAATGTCCCAAATTTCCGCGAAATCGGACAATAAATGCCTCTTTTATGGTCCCAAAACCTTAAATCGAGAGATCGGTCTATATGACAGCTATATGCAAATCTGGACCGATCTGTGCAAAATTGAAGCAGGACGTCGAAGAGCCTAACCAAACTCACTGTGTCAAATTTCAGCGACGTAGGACAATAAATGCGTCTTTTATTGCCCCAAAACCTAAAACCTAGATATCGGTCTATATGGCAGCTATATCCAAATCTGAACCGATCTGTGTGATATTGCAGAAGTATGTCAAGGGGCTTAACTTAACTCACTGTTCCAAATTTCGGCGACATCAGACAATAAATGAGCATTTTATGGGCCAAAAACCTTAAATCAAGAAATCGGTCTATATGGCAGCTATATCTAAATCTGAACCGATCTGGACCAAATTAAAGAAATATGTCAAAGGGCCTAACACAACTCACTGTCCCAAATTTCAACAAAATCGGATAATGAATGTGGCTTTTATGGGCCTAACACCATAAATCGGAGGATCGGTCTATATGGCAGCTATATCTAAATCTGAACCGATCTGAGCCAAATTGACAAAGGATGTCGATGGGCCTTACACAATTCACTGTCCCGAATTTCATCAAAATCGGATAATACATGTGGCTTTTGTGGGCCTAAGACCCTAAACCGGGGGATCGGTCTATATGGCAGCTATATCCAAATCTGAACCGATCTGGGTCAAATTACCGAAGGAAGTCGAAAGGCCTAACACAACTTACTGCTTTTATGGGCCTAAGACCCTAAATCGGCGGATCGGTTTATATGGGGCTATATCAAGATATAGTCCGATATAGCCCATCTTCGAACTTAACCTGCTTATGGACAAAAAAAGAATTTCTACAAAATTTCAGCTCAATATCTCTATTTTTAAAGACTGTAGTGTGATTTCAACAGACAGTCGGACAGACGGACGGGCATGTCTAGATCGTCTTAGATTTTTACGCTGATCAAGAATATATATACTTTATAGGGTCGGAATTGGATATTTCTATGTGTTGCAAACGGAATGACAAAATGAATATACCCCCATCCTTCGGTGGTGGGTATAAAAAAATATATTATTAAGAAATTGGCAAAAATCCTGGCCGAGTCCATGAATTCACCATAACGAACGCCGACTTACAATACCTGTATATTTGCTAGTCGAAACAGAAATATCCACTGTGTATCCAATATTACAATCAACCGCATCAGATGTGTATGAATTAGAAAACTATGAATCTCCTGGTTCGCAAATCCATACACCATGCGAACCAGGATAATAATTTCGTCATTCCGTTTGTAACACCGCGAAATATTCGTTTCAGACCCCATAAAGTATATATATTTTTGATCGTAACGACATTTTGAGTCGATCTAGCCTTGTCCGTCCGTCTGTTCGTTCGTCCGTCTGTCCGTCCGTCCGTCCAACCGTCTGTCCGTCCGTTTGCCGAAAGCACGCTAACTTTCGAAGGAGTAAAAGCACTTGAAATTTTGCACAAATGCTTCTTATTAGTGTAGGTTGGTTGAGATTGAAAATGTGCCCAATCGGTGAACGTTTTGATATAGCTGCTTTATAAGCTGATCTTGGGCTTTAACTTATTGAGCTTCTAGAGGGCGCAATTCTTATCGGATTTGGCTGAAATTTTGTATGTATGACGTGTTCTGTTATGACTTCCAACAACTGTGCTATGTATGGTTTAAATCAATCAATAACCGGATATAGCTGCGATATAAACCGATCTCCCGATTAAAATTCTTGACCTTCTAATCTGATTTGGCTAAAATTTTGCACATATAGTTTTGGTATAACTTACAACATCTGTGCAAAGTATTGTCTAACTCGGTTCATAACCTGATGTAGCTTCCATATAAACCGATTTCCCAACTTGACTTTCTGAGCCTTTTGAGGGCGCAATTTTTACTCAACTTGCCTGAAATTTTGGAGGTGATGTTTTTCTATGACTTGTACGCCACTACTGGACCGATAAAAAGCACTGGATAGTTAGCTCAAAGATAGATATTTGCAATACATTAAAGTAAATACATTGGTAAATATCATGACTTTATATATTGTACTAATTTTTCTATACGATAAAGTTTACTAATTTTATTATTGGAATAATTCAAACATTATTCAGGTTATCCAATATTTTCAACTTGTTCCACTTGAACACAGTATTCTAATGAGTACAACTGCTGAAATTCAACGATCCAAGAATGTTAAATACCTAAACCAAATTACCCAAGCCATTTTAAACTGTTGTTCCTTAATTCATCTTGCAAACATAAAACCTGGACCGGTAGGACATTCGAGATGGAAAACAAAAGCTAGTAGATTGCTCAGTTTGTATATTGCGATAGAAGATCCATCAAAAAATTTACAAATTTTGGCACGGTACATAATGTAAGTGTATGTTCCCATGTATTTTAACTCCAAATACTACAATTCGGCTGTATACGACAGTGCTCCGCTTGAAAAATTCATCCAGTGTACGCAATATTTTTCAGATAACATATGTATGCAGCATCGCAAATCCCGTAATAAAGAATAATTCCTATTTCGCACAGTGAAAATAAAACCAAACATAAATTTTGATTATACGGATTACGTTCACACCATCGATTTCGAGGACAAAGTGTAGTTACGGAGATACTGAGCGTCATGTCCAGCTACTAGCTAGTGTTGCAAAGAGCTCAATTGACAATAACCGTGAAGAATGGCGTCTGTATCTGAAGGCCGAAAGAAAGCGCCTCGTATGGAATCTCGAAGAGATTTAGGAAAGTAATCTTTGAATAAAAAATACACTGAATTGGAATTTTTAATGTGAAATCGTTAAAAAAAATAATTGCTTTCTTCTCTTTACCAACATAATTACTTGGTACTTTAAATGAATTTCTCATGATTTGCAAAATAAATATTGAACAAAAAAACATTATAATTTTGCATAAAAAAATAGAAGGAGTACTCGTAGAACATATTTAATTTTTGCGCTATGAACAACTGAAAATTGTAGTTTATCAATATTTTCACGAAAAATGTTTACTTTCACAAAGCCAAAACTGCCTGAAGGACCATTCCAATGCTTTTGCGATGTACTAGGGAGTTCTTAACTATTATCTTGGCTACAAATTGGAATATCTCAATGGTTGGCTGTTATATGTCAAAATTTCACAAAAAGAACCTAACAAACAATTGTGAATTTCTGCATTTTCGACTTTTTGACCATGAAAAAAAAAGTTTTTCTAAGTAATGTGTTCAGAGAAATTGTAGCCCGAGACGTTAGCTACAAGTTTACTTACTATAGCTTACGAAATATGAGCCCAAGATAATTTGCAAATTTTCTAAAAAAATAAAGTGTGAGAAAAAAGTGCAAGTCAACATATGGAAGCACGATTTTCACCGTACTCAGTACAATGCCAAAAATCATAAACTCCACTTAAGATGATCAATCGCCCCATCCTATTGGACATTCTTTTACATTTTTGGTTATTATGCATCTACCACTAAAGGGTCGGAGGCAATAACTATAGAATACCATGAAATGTGAAATTCGCTTTCAACTACAACTGCTGTCGATTTTCGCCTTCGAAAACCGGAGTAAGGGTGATTTCTGCAAGAATCAACGCACAGTGGGAAAAAAACAAGTAAAAGCGTGCTAAGTTCGGCCGGGCAGAATCTTATATACCCTCCACCATGGGTCGCAATTGTCGAATTCTTTTTCCGGCATTTCTTCTTAGGCAAAAAAGGATAAAAGAAAAGATTTGCTCTGCTATTAGAGCGATATCAAGATATGGTCCGGTGTGGACCACAATTAAATTATATGTTGGAGACCTGTGTAAAATTTCAGCCAATTCGAATAAGAATTGCGCCCTTTGGGGGCTCAAGAAGTAAAATAGAGAGATCAATTTATATGGGAGCTGTATCAGACTATAGACCGATTCAGACCATAATAAACACGTATGTTGATGGTCATGAGAGGCTCAAGAAGTCCAGATCCCAGATCGGTTTACTTGGCAGCTATATCAGGTTATGAACCGATTTGAAACTTATTTGACACAGTTGTTGGAAGTAAGAGTAAAATGCGTCATGCAAAATTTCAGCCATATCGGATAGGAATTGCGCCCTCTAGAAGCTCAAGATGTCAAGACCCAAGATCGGTTTATATGACAGGTATATCAGGTTATGAACCGATTTGAATCACACTTGGCACAGTTGTTTGGGTATCATAACAAAACACTTCGTGCAAAAATGCATTCAAATCGGATAAGAATTGCGCCCTATAGAGGCTCAAGAAGTCAAGACCCAAGATTGGTTTATATGACAGCTATATCAGTTTATGGGCCGATTTGAACCATACTAAGCACAGTTATTATATATCATAACAAAACACGTCGTGCAAAATTTCATTCCAATTGGATAAGAATTGCGCACTCTAGAGGCTCAAGAAGTCAAGACCCAAGATCGGTTTATATGGCAGCTATATCAGGTTATGGACCGATTTGAACAATACTTGGCACAGTTGTTGGATATCATAACAAAACACGTCGTGCAAAATTTCATTTCAATCGGATAAGAATTGCGCACTCTAGAGGCTCAAGAAGTCAAGACCCAAGATCGGTTTATATGGCAGCTATATCAGGTTATGAACCGATTTGAACCATACTAGGCACAGTTATTGTATATCATAACAAAACACGTCGTGCAAAATTTCATTCCAAGCGGATAAGAATTGCGCACTCTAGAGGCTCAAGAAGTCAAAACCCAAGATCGGTTTATATGGCAGCTATATCAGGTTATGAACCGATTAGAACCATACTTGGCACAGTTGTTGGATATCATAACAGAACACGTCGTGCAAAATTTCATTTCAATCGGATAAGAATTGCGCACTCTAGAAGCTCAAGAAGTCAAGACCCAAGATCGGTTTATATGGCAGCTACATCAGGTTATAAACCGATTTGAACCATACTTGGCACAGTTGTTGGATATCATAAGAAAACACGTCATTCAGACCGGATAAGAATTGCGCACTCTAGACGCTCAAGAAGTCAAGACCCAAGATCGGTTTATATCGCAGCTATATCAGGTTATGGACCGATTTGAACCATACTTAGCACAGTTGTTGGATATCATAGCAAAACACGTCGTGCAGAATTTCATTCCAATCGAATAAGAATTGTGCACTCTAGAGGCTCAAGAAGTCAAGACCCAAGATCGGTTTATATGGCAGCTATGTCAAAACATGGACCGATATGGCCCATTTACAATACCAACCGACCTACACTAATAAGAATTATTTGTGCAAAATTTCAAGCGGCTAGCTTTACTCCTTCGGAAGTTAGCGTGCTTTCGACAGACAGACGGACGGACGGACGGACAGACGGACGGACATGGCTAGATCGACATAAAATGTCACGACGATCAAGAATATATATACTTTATGGGGTCTCAAACGAATATTTCGAGTAGTTACAAACAGAATGACGAAATTAGTATACCCCCCATCTTATGGTGGAGGGTATAACTAGTAAAAAAATGCCGTTACTGAAGATAGACATAACTCTTTGAAGTTTGAAATGGTTAGAGCTGAGATGTTCTCGAGATGTGCGAAAGGAATCTAAATTTGGTCACCTCGGCATGTCGAAAAATTTGTCCGCCTCCCAAATTTCATATGCGGTCTGATTTTCAGAATTTTTTTTGCTGGTTAGAGCTTAAAAATCCTTACAAAACTATATCGATGTATTCAATATCTTTACAGGTTTCGGCGGTATATGACTTTCAATTTCTATTTGTTTTTTAAAATTTTCAGGTAAAACCAAAAATTAATTTTTGCGATTTTTTTTTAATCGAGAAATCGGTCTATATTGCAGCTAAATTCAACTCTGTTCCGATCTGGGCTTGATTGCGGAAGGATGTCGAAGGGCCTAACACAACGCACTGTCCCAAATTTAGGCAAAATCGGACAATAAATGCGCCTTTATGGTCCCAAAAACTTAAATCGGGAGATTGGTCTATATATTGGGTTGCCCAAAAAGTAATTGTCGGTAATATAGTAATAATATAGTCGGCGTTGACAAATTTTTTCAATGGCTTGTGACTCTGTAATTGCATTCTTTCTTCTGTCAGTTATCAGCTGTTACTTTTAGCTTGCTTTCGAAAAAAAGTGCGCGAATTTTTGTTTACATTTGTTTGTTTGGCGTCAATTTTAATATGGGTACCACATGTATTGAAAGTAATTCATTTAACAAACCGAATCAACGCTTGTGATATGCACATTAAACGCAATGAATTCGATCCATTTTTAAAACGAATCATAACTGGAGATGAATAACTAATAATAACTTGTAGATGATTTTTAAATGAAGTTTGAACCAGTAATTTCAACTTAAACGGTTGAAAATTAGTTAAAAACGCATCTACGAATGTCGTCTAGTCTCTTATCGGTGTTATTTATTTTTCTGTAATTGGCTATGACAGAGCATTTGCCCTAATTACCGAACTTAGAATAGCGTTCCAAGTGTCTCGATCTTCTGTCCTCCTTCTATAATCTCTGACACAAGCTTCGAGGTGTCTCTCACGACTTGATTTTTCCATCGGGCTTTTGGTAGTTTCGGTTTAAGTGAACCAACGAGATTGCCTTCAACATGACCTAGCTAACGGAACCGTTGTATTTTGATACGTGTAACTATGCTATCGTCATCATTGAGTTCGTATTCATGCCTCGGAACCTGTCTTGTATAGTGTTATCTTCGTCTGACGTGAGGTGGCCTTGTTTCTAAACTGCATACTTAATCCAAAGTAGCATCTGTTTGCCAGTATTATGCTTCGCTTTATTTTAAAACTGGTGTCTTTCGTTTCGGTTACGGCGGTGTCGATGTAGATAAAGTTACTGACTATCTCAAAGTTGTGGTTCCCAACATTCACCATTTTCTTTATCTAATCGGTTGTACAAGGCATTTTGGGAGTTGATATCAGATACATTTTCACTGACTCTCTTTCGCTTCTTTCAAAGGATGCAGTTAATTAGAGTTGGGTAGTTTTGGATGGAACTAGTTCATTGGAACTTATCCAAGTAAGGAACTGCTGGAACTAGTTCCATCTCTTTCATACTTATAGTCCCATAGTTCCCTTTTTTTGCATGTACACTTTTCTTTTGTTCCCTTTTGTTAATTTGTAGGCCAGCTCATTGACATGCCATATTTTTCAGCTTCATACAACAACTTTTTTAATGCACAACAACTGTGTGCATTATGATTTAGATGAAAGGAAAATAAATTATTGTGGCAACCACATTAAATGAATGTGGTGTCACAAATATAGAAACGAGGTGACATCCACATGTTATTATACCCTCCACCATAAGATGGGGGGTATACTAATTTCGTCATTCTGTTTGTAACTACTCGAAATATTCGTCTGAGACCCCATAAAGTATATATATTCTTGATCGTCGCGACATTTTATGTCGATCTAGCCATGTCCGTCCCTCCGTCTGTCTGTCGAAAGCACGCTAACTTCCGAAGGAGTAAAGCTAGCTGCTTGAAATTTTGCACACATACTTCTTATTAGTGTAGGTCGGTTGGTATTGTAAATGGGCCATATCGGTCCATGTTTTGATATAGCTGCCATATAAACCGATCTAGGGTCTTGACTTCTTGAGCCTCTAGAGTGCGCAATTCTTATCCGATTGGGATGAAATTTTACACAACGTGTTTTCTTATGATATTCAACAACTATGCCAAGTATGGTTGAAATCGGTTCATAACCTGATATAGCTGCCATATAAACCGATCTTGGGTCTTGACTTCTTGAGCCTTTAGCGTGCGCAATTCTTATCCTATCAGAATGAAATTTTGCACGACGTGTTTTCTTATAATATTCAACAACTATGCCAAGTATGGTTGAAATCGGTTCATAACCTGATATAGCTGCCATATAAACCGATCTAGGGTCTTGACTTCTTGAGCCTCTAGAGTGCGCAATTCTTATCCGATTGGGATGAAATTTTACACAACGTGTTTTCTTATGATATTCAACAACTATGCCAAGTATGGTTGAAATCGGTTCATAACCTGATATAGCTGCCATATAAACCGATCTTGGGTCTTGACTTCTTGAGCCTCTAGAGTGCGCAATTCTTATCCGATTGAAATGAAATTTTGTACTATGTGTTTTGTTATTATATCCAATAACTGTGCCAAGTATGGTTGAAATCGGTCCATAACCTGATATAGCTGCCATATAAACCGATCTTGGGTCTTGACTTCGTGAGCCTCTAGAGGGCGCAATTCTTATCCGATTGGAATGGAATTTCGCACGACGTGTTTTGTTATGATACCCAACAACTGTGCCAAGTATGGTTTAAATCGGTTCATAACCTGATATAGCTGCCATATAAACCGATCTTGGGTCTTGACTTCTTGCGCCTCTAGAGGGCACAATCCTTATCCGATTTGAATGAGTTTTTGCACGAGGTATTTCGTCATGATATCCAACAACTGCGCCAAGTATGGTTGTAATCGGTCCATACCCTGATATGATACCCAACTGCCTGATATAGCTGTCATATAAACAGATCTGGGGATTTGACTTCTTGAGCTTCTATAAGCCGCAATTCCTATCCGATTTGGCTGAAATTTTGCATGACGTATTTTATTTTTACTTTCAACAACTGTGTCAAATAAGGTTCAAATCGGTTCATAACCTGATATAGCTGCCATATAAACCGATCTGGAATCTTGACTTCTTGACCCCTAGAGGTCGCAATTATTATCCGATATGCCTGAAATTTTGTACGACGGATCCTCTCATGACCATCAACAAACGTGTTTATTATGTTCTGAATCGGTCTATAGCCCGATACAGATCCCATATGAATCGTTCTCTCTATTTTACTTCGTGAGCCCCAATGGGCGCAATTCTTATACGAATTGGCTGAAATTTTACACAGGTCTCCAACATATAACTTAATTGTGGTCCGAACCGGACCATATCTTGATATCGTTTTAATAGCAGAGCAACTCTTTTCTTATATCCTCTTTAGCCTAAGAAGAGATGCCGGGAAAACAACTCGACAAATGCGATCCATGGTGGAGGGTATATAAGATTCGGCCCGGCCGAACTTAGCACGCTTTTACTTGTTTTTATTTTAATGTCAAAAAATCGAAATTGTTTTAATGCGCTTCGATTCTTGTTTTTTTTTCAGCGTCGAGATCGAATACTTGTTTAAAACAAAGTAAATTAAAATTTAAAACAAAATTAAATTTTAATTCAATTACATATACAGTCTGAATGTTTTTATCTATATGTGCAATTAAAAACACTCATTTTAAGGTTCAAAACAAAATTCAAAGCCCTTTTTTTGTTTTGTAAGAAGGAATCAAAAAAGGTGAACGCAAATGAAAATGGAGCTAAGGAACTAAGAAAAGGAACCAGTTCATTTTGTGGAACGGAACTAAAAGGAACGATCACTAAAGGAACTAAAATGCCCACCTCAACAGTTAATACTTCCAGTCACCGACCTATGTCGGCATAGACGAGTAGCATAGGTTCTCTGGTGAGTATGTCAGATGTATATAGATATGAGAATATCTATTCACTTACTGTGGAACGTGTTTCAGCAAATGTCATTCAGCAGAGTCTTATTAATTTTGCGAGGATACCAAACTCAGACATGGCATATATTTCATGCCATTTGATCGTATATGGCTATCGAAATCGGCTTTGTATTCAACAAAGAGATGGCAGGTGTTGGTTTGTCCTTCTCGCGTTTTTTCCAGAATTTGTGGCAGTGTGAATATCTGGTCTAGAGTGGATTTACAAGGTCTAAAGCTGTATTGATAGGTCCCAATTATCTCATTGACTTTAAGTGTTAATCTTTCACACAATACGCTCGAGGGTAAAATATGCGATGGGGAGGAATCTTGTTCCTCTGTAGTTGGCATATTCCAAGACAGGACTAATGTTTTGTGTACGGGACATAGTATGTTAAGGTTCCAATCATCGGGAATGCATTCTTCGAGCCAGATAGCGCAGACAAGCTGATGCATACGTCTCATCAGCGTGTCACCTCAGGTCTTAAATAGTTCAGCAGGCAATGCTGCTGCCTTGTTCTTCAGTCTGGTCACAGCTACTTGAACCCCATTCTGACTAGGATGTAAACTTTCTATAACGTCATCAGTAATTTGTTCTGCGGTATCTTCTTCGCCGCCATCGTCGGATACTAGCAGCTGTCTAAAATTTTGTTTCCAGATCCTCATCACGCTATATGTATCAGTTACCAGATTTCCCTCTTTGTCTCCGCGGGAGGATGTACCTGTACCAAAGCCATCGGTTTGATGTTTAATTCTTTGATATTATTTCTAGAATTCATTCTGATTCCTGTTCATCTCAATTCGCTCACACTCACGTTTTTCCATTTCACTCTTCTTTTTGCAGAATAGACGTTTCTTCTCTCTCCTTTTCACCCGATATCTCTCCTTCATCTGGCGCGTTCCTATGGATTGTAGGGTTGCTCTGTATGCAGCATTCTTGGCTTGGATTTACCTGGTCTAAAACCGCATTGATAGGGCCCAATTATCTCATCGACTTTAGGTTTTAATGTTTCACATAGTACGCTCGAGAGTGTTGTATGCGATGGGAAGGAGACTTATTCGTCTGTAATTGGCACATTCCGTCGTGTTTCCTGTCTTGTGTACTGGACATAGTATGCTGAGGTTCCAATCATCGGGAATGCGTTCTTCTAGCCAGATCGCGCAGACAAGCTGATGCATACGTCTTATCAGCGTGTCGCCTCCGGTCTTAAATAGTTGGGTTTCTTGGGGGAGGCTTCCGGTACCCAAGTAACGATTTCGCGGCATTTTCTATGGATTGCCACTGAGCCGTTACATCATCGGGATGGGATTGCTTTCATCAAGCAGTTGGGTAGTCGAGAGGAGTATGCCGTTGCCATCTGTTGTGTTTGCAGCTATTCAATGCTCAGCTTCGGTGTAGTGATCGTATTTTTCTCGCCGTACTCAAACGGGTTAGAAGATTTATTGCAACAAGGTAATGATCCGAATCTGGTTGCTCCTAAATACCATCTGAAATCTGGTGCTGCTAATTACCATGTTTTTGACTCGTCTAAATGTATTTGCCTCAACCCATTATCAGACGTTACCTCATGGAGGCCAAATTTTCCGACTGATGGACCAAAGCCGTCTTCCTACCCATTAAAATCTCCAAGAACGATTTTAATATCATGGGCGGGACAGCGGACGTATTCTCTCCCTAGGATGTATTTTCTCCCTGTCTCCGACTAAAAAAAAATCCCCAGACAAATTCACGCCTCGTTTCATGGCAGCTGTAGTATAGTTCGTCACCGTTTGATGTTGTAGTAACGCCATTCCCGGTCCACCGGACTTCCAGTTAGGCGGTCATGTCTACCTTGTATTTCTCCACTGCATCCACCAGTGTGTATTCTGCACCTTCTATTTAAAGTGAGCGGACATTCCAGGTGCGGATCCGCAGATCATGGTCCTTTTTCGTTTGCGTAAGTGGTCGACGTTAGAGGAGTCCGTTTTTTATATTCGATTGTTTCTCAGAGTAATCATATAATTTTCCCGTGATAACGACTCACTCGAGTCGGAGCTCAAAGTTTCAGCCCGTGTGGTGCTCACGGCTATTCCGTGCCGGTATTTATTTTTATACCCTCCACCATAAGATGGAGGGTATACTAATTTCGTCATTCAGATTGTAACTACTCAAAATATTCGTCAGAGACCCCATAAAGTATATATATTCTTGATCGTCGTGAAATTTTATGTCGATCTAGCCATGTCCGTCCGTCTGTCCGTCCGTCCGTCTGTCTGTCGAAAGCACGCTAACTTCCGAAGGAGTAAAGCTAGCCGCTTGAAATTTTCCACAAATACTTCTTATAAGTGTATGCCAGTTGGTATTGTAAATGGGCCATATCGGTCCATGTTTTGATATAGCTGCCATATCCGATCTTGGGTCTTGACTTCTTGAGCCTCTAGAATGCGCAATTCTTATCCGATTGGGATGAAATTTTGCACGACTTGTTTTGCTACGATATCCAATAACTGTGCCAAGTATGGTTCAAATCGGTCCATAACCTGATATAGCTGCCATATAAACCGATCTTGGGTCTTGAATTCTTAAGCCTCTAGAGTGCGCAATTCTTATCCGATTGGAATGAAATTTTGCACGACGCGTTTTGTTATGATATCCAACAACTGTGCCATGTATGGTTCAAATCGGTCCATAACCTGATATAGCTGCCATATAAACCGATCTTGACTTCTTGAGCCTCTAGAGTGCGCAATTCTTATCCGATTTAAATGAATTTTTGCACGACGTATTTCGTTACGATATCCAACAACTGTGCCAAGTATGGTTCAAATCGGTTCATAACCTTATATAGCTGTCATATAAACCGATCTTGGGTCTTGACTTCTTGAGCCTCTACAGGGCGCAATTCTTATCCAATTTGAATGAGTTTTGGCACGTAGTATTTTGTTTTGATATCCAACAACTGTGCCAAATATGGTTCAAATCGGTTTATAACCTGATATAGCTGTCATATAAACAGATCTGGGGACTTGACTTCTTGAGCTTCTAGAGGGCTCAATTTCTATCCGATTTGGCTGAAATTTCGCAAGACGTTTTTTATTGTTACTTTCAACAAATATGTCAAATAAAGTACAAGTCGGTTCATAACCTGATATAGCTGCCATATAAACCGATCTGGGATCTTGACTTCTTTAGCCTCTAGAGGTCCCAATTATTATCCGATTTGCCTGAAATTTTATACGACGGATTCTCTCATGACCATTAACATACGTGTTTATTATGGTCTGAATCAGTCAATAGTTCGATACAGCTCCCATATAAATCGATCTCTCTATTTTACTTCTTGAGCCCACAAAGGGCGCAATTCTTATTCGAATTGGCTGACATTTTACACAGGTCTCCAACATATAATTTAATTGTGGTCCAAACCGGACCATATCTTGATATCGCTCTAATAGCAGAGCAAATCTTTTCTTATATCCTTTTTTTTTGCCTAAGAAGAAATGCCGGGAAAAGAACTCGACAAATGCGATCCATGGTGGAGAGTATATAAGATTCGGCCCGGCCGAACTTAGCACGCTTTTACTTGTTTTATATATTTATATTTATTTATGGATTTATTGTCTACACAACAAGATAATAATCTTATAATTAGAGTGTAGATTTATTGTTATATACAATAATACATCCGACTAAAGTAGGTTCTTAATAAATAAACTAGGTTACAATAGATAAAAAGTGTAACAAAACAGTGTTTACCAATAAAAAGTGTTAATAAAAACAGCCGTATGTAATTGGGAATTTAACAAAAAGCACAAATAAAAAATAATTACAAAAACAAAATAATTTAAAAAATTTCAAAGCAAAATGTAAAGAAATTAAATATCATTTAACTATGAGAAAAATTGAATAAGCCGTTTTTTAAATGTAATCGTGTTGCTGATGCATTGAATATCGTGTGGTAGATTATTCCAAAGACGTATGTTGTTAATATAAAATTGTCGTTCAGACATAAGACTCCATCTTCTAAAAGGTATTAATTTTCTTCCTCTATCAGATTGGGCAAACCTCAGTCTTTCAAACAAATATCTGCGTTTCTTTTCCACAATAATCTTATGTAAAAATATTAATGATCTCGTATTTAGAAGATTGTTGAAACTAAGTCCAAATAGAGAATTTACATATTGTGAAACATGCTGTTTCTTTTTTAAACCATGCTCATAACGGACTATGCTGTTAAAAGCTACATTCAATTATACGAATTTTTTTAATAAAGACTAATCAATGAAACAATTTTTTTTTACCAAAAATTAGAAGAAACAACCTTCTTCACATTTTTTTTTCTTTTTTTTCTTTGATTTTCAAACTGTACAACTTTTAACTGAATTATCAGATGTAGACGCATACTACAGCAAGTCATTTGTCACCACTACAAATCATGCATCAAGACTAAAATCGAACCACAAACGACTTCGTTAATAGCAAAACACGAAGCCGGTCTTGGTCAAAAATTGGAAAAAAATAAAAATTTTATGTCGAATACCCTCGAAGCCAGTAGAGAATTTGCATATATTAACCAAACTATTTTGTAGGGATTTTTGAGCACTATCAAAAATTTTGGAAACAGAAGCACAAATAAAGATTTGGCAGACCGACTAATTTTTCGAAATGCCGAAGTGACCAAATTTGGGGCCCTGCTAAAACAAGCCTAACTAGAGCCTGTAAATTTTTCACATGGTCTCGATACCCCCATCCTATGGTGACCCACCACCGTGGGATGGGGGTATAATAATCTAGTCATTTCGATTGTAACACCTCGAAATATTGATCTGCGACCCTATAAAATATATATAGTCTGGATCGTCTGGACATTCGGATTCGATTTAGCCATGTTCGTCTGTCGAAATCACGATAGCGGTCGAACGCGTAAAGCTAGCTGCTTGAAATTTTGCGGAGATATTGGGTTACCTAAAAAGTAATTGGGGATTTTTCAATTAGTCGGCGTTGACAAATTTTATCAACGGCTTGTGACTCTGTAATTGCATTCTTTCTTCTGTCAGTTATCAGCTGTTACTTTTAGCTTGCTTTAGAAAAAAAGTGCGCGAAATTTTGTTTACATTTGTTTGTTTGGCGTAAAGGAAAAAACGCGGAGCAGGTTGCTAAAAAGTTACGAGATGTGTATGGTGATAAAGCCTTAAAAGGAAGACAGTGTCAAAATTGGTTTCGCAAATTCCGTTCTGGAGATTTTTCACTTAAAGATGGGCCATGTTCAGGTCGGCCAAATTAAGTTGATGATGACCCGGAGGAGACAAATTTACAATATGGGGCTCAAATGAAAGGTCTTTGGGAGTAAAGCACGAATTTGATATCAATATACGGGAAAAGTGTCTATGGGGCCACCCCACCCCCACAACAGCACCCAAATAGTAAGTATTTGCTGACTCACTGAGTGGCCGCCCATCCCACAAAACACCCCCCAAGCTGGTCATGTTTGCCGACTATGGAAATATGGGGCTCAAATTAAAGGTATGAGGGAGTAAACCACGTATCTGATATCAACATTAGGGACCAACTGTCTAGCGAACGTCCCACCACCATAACAACCCTCAAGTAGGACGTATTTGTTCACCTAGACAATTTTGGTCTTCAAGACAGTGGAACTAAATATTCATAGTTTTTAGGGCCAATACCTCAAACCCGACAGATTTGCTGACTTTTGCAATAAGGAGTTTAAATGAGATTAAAACAAGTAAAAAGGCGTTAAGTTCGGAAGGGCCGAACTTTGGATACCCACCACCTCGGGTATATATTTAACCACCTTTCATCAAAATTCGGTGATAATTTCATACTTTATGTCCCATATCAGTTATATCAAGATATGTTCCGATTTGGACCAAATATTATTAAGTACACTAGCTATATCTAAAAATAAACCGATCTGAACTATATACGACACGGATGTCGAAAAGCCTATCATAAGTCACTTTGTCAAATTTCAGTGAAATCGGATTATAAATGCGCCTTTTAGGGGGCCAAGACTTTAAATATCGAGATATCGGTCTATATGGCAGCTATATCCAAATCTGGACCGATTTGGGTCAAGTTGCATAAAAATGTCGAAGAGCCCAACACAAAGCACTATCCAAAATTTCGGCGAAATCGGACAATAAATGCCTCTTTTATGGGCCCAAAACCCTTAATCGAGAGATCGGTCAATATGGCAGCTATGTTCAAATCTGGACCGATCTGGGCCAAACTGAAGAAGGACGTCAAAGAACATAACCAAACTCACTATCTCAAATTTCAGCGACATCGGATAATAAATGCGTCTTTTATGGCACCAAAACCTAAAACCTAGATATCGGTCTATATTATCCACATCTGGACCGATCTGTGCGATGTTGCAGAAGTATGTCAAGGGGCTTAACGCAACTCACTGTCCCAAATTTCGGCAACATAAATGACAATAAATGAGCATTTTATGGACCCAAAACCATAAATCAAAAAATCGGTCTATATGGCAGCTATATCCAAATCTGAACCGATCTGGACCAAATTGAAGAAAGATTTCCAAGAGCCTAACACAACTCACTGTCCCGAATTTCAGCAAAATCGGACAATAAATGTGGCTTTTATGGGCCTAACACCATAAATCGGAGGATCGGTCTATATGGCAGCTATATCCAAATCTGGACCGATCTAGACCAAATTAAAGAAAGATGTCCAAGGGCCTAACACAACTCACTGTCCCGAATTTCAGCAAAATCGGACAATAAATGTGGCTTTTATGGGCCTAACACCATAAATCGGAGGATCGGTATATATGGCAGCTATATCCGTATCTGAACCGATCTGGGTCAAATTAACGAAGGAAGTCGAAAGGCCTTACACAACTCACAGTCCCAAATTTCAGCGAAATCGGATAGTAAATGTGGCTTTTATGGGCCTTAGACCCTAAATCGGAGGATCGGTCTATATGCCAGCTATATCAAAATCTGAACCGATCTGAACCAAATTGAAGAAAGATGTCCAAGAGCCTAACACAACTCACAGTCCCAAATTTCAGCGAAATCGGACAATAAATGTGGCTTTTATGGGCCTAACACCATAAATCGGAGGATCGGTCTATATGGCAGCTATATCCAAATCTGGACCGATCTAGACCAAATTGAAAAAAGATGTCCAAGGGCCTAACACAACTCACTTTCCCGAATTTCAGCAAAATCGGACAATAAATGTGGCTTTTATGGGCCTAACACCATAAATCGGAGGATCGGTATATATGGCAGCTATATCCGTATCTGAACCGATCTGGGTCAAATTAACGAAGGAAGTCGAAAGGCCTTACACAACTCACAGTCCCAAATTTCAGCGAAATCGGATAGTAAATGTGGCTTTTATGGGCCTTAGACCCTAAATCGGAGGATCGGTCTATATGCCAGCTATATCAAAATCTGAACCGATCTGAACCAAATTGAAGAAAGATGTCCAAGAGCCTAACACAACTCACAGTCCCAAATTTCAGCGAAATCGGACAATAAATGGGGCCTTTTTGGGCCTAACACCATAAATCGGAGGATCGGTCTATATGGCAGCTATATCCAAATCTGGACCGATCTAGACCAAATTGAAGAAAGATGTCCAAGGGCCTAACACAACTCACTGTCCCGAATTTCAGCAAAATCGGATAATAAATGTGGCTTTTATGGGCCTAACGCCATAAATCGGAGGATCGGTCTATATGGCAGCTATATCCAAATCTGGACCGATCTAGACCAAATTGAAGAAAGATGTCCAAGGGCCTAACACAACTCACTTTCCCGAATTTCAGCAAAATCGGACAATAAATGTGGCTTTTATGGGCCTAACACCATAAATCGGAGGATCGGTATATATGGCAGCTATATCCAAATCTGAACCGATCTGGGCCAAATTAACGAAGGAAGTCGAAGGGCCTAACACAACTCACTGTCCCAAATTTCAGCAAAATCGGATAATAAATGTGGCTTTTATGGGCCTAAGACCCTAAATCGGCGGATCGCTCTATCGGATCGGTCTTTATGGGGGCTATATCAAGATATAGTCCGATATAGCCCATCTTCGAACTTAACCTGCTTATGGACAAAAAAAGAATCTGTGCAAAATTTCAGCTCAATATCTCTAATTTTAAAGACTGTAGCGTGATTTCAGACAGACGGACAGACGGACGGACATGTCTAGATCGTCTTAGATTTTTACGCTGATCAAGAATATATATACTTTATAGGGTCGGAAATGGATATTTCGATGTGTTGCAAGCGGAATGACAAAATGAATATACCCCCATCCTTCGACAAATGCGATCCATGGTGGAGGGTATATAAGATTCGGCCCGGCCGAACTTAGCATGCTTTTATTTGTTATATATAAGATTTGTATGTTATATATATATATATATATATATATATATATATATATATATATATATATATATATATGTATATATATATTTATATATATATATATATTACATACATATTTTCTCGAATCGAGTATGATCATAATCGACATACCCCGAATTAATGTGTTTTCCTTCTTTTGTTAGGATTTGCTACCGGTGCTTTAGAAGTTTATTCGGTTGATCTGTTTATATAGGTGCAGACAAGGATTCTGACCATACTTGGCGTGCATATTGGAGGTTTTAGGAGCAATCATCATGCAAAATAAAACATAAAATAATATTTGCGCCCTCTAGACGCTTAGGAAGTAAAATCGGGAGGTCGGCTTATACGGGAGTTGAAGGTCGTAGGAGAAATTATACAAACTTTCACCCAAATCGGATAAAAATTGCAACGCCTAGGGCTCGAGAAATACAATGGTTATGGACCGATTGAATCAGTACTTCTCAAAACTTTTGGAAGTCATTAAATACACCAGTTTGCAAAATTTCACCCAAATCAAAAAAGAATTGCGCCCTCTAGGGGCTCAAGAAATCTGTTCAGGAGCCGCCCGATATAGATGGCGATCAAGAATACATTTAATCAGAGTTGAATATTGCCTTATGCTTCAACCTAATGACAAAATTAATATATCACTTCATAGGGCACGGAGTGTATAAGAGGATAATTTCAAAATAAAAAGTCAATTAACAAATAAAAGCGTGCTAAGTACGGCCGGGCCGAATCTTATATACCCTCCACCATGGATCGCATTTGTCGAGTTCTTTCCCGGCATCTCTTCTTAGGCAAAAAAGGATATAAGAAACAAGTAAAAGCGTGCTAAGTTCGGCCGGGCCGAATCTTATATACCCTCCACCATGGAGCGCATTTGTCAGTTCTTTTCCCGGCATCTCTTCTTAGGCAAAAAATGTTATAAGAAAAGATTTGCTCTGCTATTAGAGCGATATCAAGATATGATCCGGTTTAGACCACAATTAAATTATATGTTGGGGCCTCAAAAAGTAAAATATATGGGAGCTGTATCGGGCTATAGACCGATTCTGACCCTAATAAACACGTATGTTGATGGTCATGAGAGGATCCGTCGTACAAAATTTCAGGCAAATCGTATAAGAATTGCGCTCTCTAGAGGCCCAAGAAGTCAAGACCCAAGATCGGTTTTTATGGCAGCTACATTAGGTTATGTACCGATGTGAACCATACTTGGCACAGTTATTGGATATCATAGCAAAACACATCGTGCAAAATTTCATTCCAATCGGATAAGAATTGCGCACTCTAGCGGCTCAAAAAGTCAAGACTCAAGATCGGTTTATATGGCAGCTATATCAGGTTATGAACCGATGTGAACCATACTTGGCACAGTTATTGGATATCATAGCAAAACACGTCGTGCAAAATTTCATCCCAATCGGATAAGAATTGCACACTCTAGAGGCTCAAGAAGTCAAGACCCAAGATCGGTTTATATGGCAGCTATATCAGGTTATGAACCGATGTGAACCATACTTGGCACAGTTATTGGATATCATAGCAAAACACGTCGTGCTAAATTTCATCCCAATCGGATAAGAATTGCGCACTCTAGAGGCTCAAGAAGTCAAGACCCAAGATCGGTTTATGTGGCAGCTATATCAAAACATGGACCGATATGGCCCATTTACAATACCAACCGACCTACACTAATAAGAAGTATTTGTGCAAAATTTCAAGCGGCTAGCTTTACTCTTTCGGAAGTTAGCGTGCTTTCGACAGACAGACGGACGGACGGACAGACAGGGCTAGATCGACATAAAATGTCGCGACGATCAAGAATATATACTTTATGGGGTCTCAGACGAATATTTCGAGTAGTTACAAACAGAATGACGAAATTAGTATACCCCCCATCCTATGGTGGAGGGTATAAAAATTAGCTCTGCTATTAGAGTGATATCAAGATATGGTTCGGTTTGGACCACAATTAAATTATATGTTGGAGACCTGTGTAAGCCAATTCGAATAAGAATTGCGCCCTTTGGGGCTCAAGATGTAAAATAGAGAGATCGATTTATATTGTAGCCGTATCGGGCTATAGACCGATTCAGACCATAATAAACACATATGTTGATGGTCAAGAGAGAATCCGTCATACAAAATTTCAGGCAAATCGGATAATAATTGCGACCTCTAGAGGCTCAAGAAGTCAAGATCCCAGATCGGTTTATACGGCAGCTATATCAGGCTATAAAGCGATTTGAACCTTATTTGACACAGTTGTTGAAAGTAAGAATAAAATACGTCATGCCAAATTTCAGCCAAATCGGATAGGAATTGTGCCCTCTAGAAGCTCAAGAGGTCAAGTCCCCAGAACTGTTTCTATGACAGCTATATCAGGTTATGAACCGACTTGAACCAAACTTTGCACAGTTGTTGTATATCATAACAAAATACTTCGTGCAAAAATTCATTCAAATCGGATAAGAATTGCGCCCTCTAGAGGCTCATGAAGTCAAGACCCAAGATCGGTTTATATGACAGCTATATCAGGTCATGGACCGATTTGACCTATACCTGTCACAGTCGTTGGATATCATAACAAAACAAGTCGTGCAAAACTTCATTTTAATCGGATGAGAATTGCGCACTCTAGAGGCTTAAGAATTCAAGACCCAAGATCGGTTTATATGACAGCTATATCGAAACATTGACCGATATGTCCCATTTACAATACCAACCGACCTACACTAATAAGAAGTATTTGTGCAAAATTTCAAGCGGCTAGCTTTACTCCTTCGGAAGTTAGCGTGCTTTCGACAGGCAGACGGACGGACATGGCTAGATCGACATAAAATGTCGCGACGATCAAGAATATATATATTGGGTTGCCCAAAAAGTAATTGTCGGTAATATAGTAGTAATGTAGTCGGCGTTGACAAATCGGATAATAATTGCGACCTCTAGAGGCTCAAGAAGTCAAGATCCCAGATCGGTTTATACGGCAGCTATATCAGGCTATAAAGCGATTTGAACCTTATTTGACACAGTTGTTGAAAGTAAGAATAAAATACGTCATGCCAAATTTCAGCCAAATCGGATAGGAATTGTGCCCTCTAGAAGCTCAAGAGGTCAAGTCCCCAGAACTGTTTCTATGACAGCTATATCAGGTTATGAACCGACTTGAACCAAACTTTGCACAGTTGTTGTATATCATAACAAAATACTTCGTGCAAAAATTCATTCAAATCGGATAAGAATTGCGCCCTCTAGAGGCTCATGAAGTCAAGACCCAAGATCGGTTTATATGACAGCTATATCAGGTCATGGACCGATTTGACCTATACCTGTCACAGTCGTTGGATATCATAACAAAACAAGTCGTGCAAAACTTCATTTTAATCGGATGAGAATTGCGCACTCTAGAGGCTTAAGAATTCAAGACCCAAGATCGGTTTATATGACAGCTATATCGAAACATTGACCGATATGTCCCATTTACAATACCAACCGACCTACACTAATAAGAAGTATTTGTGCAAAATTTCAAGCGGCTAGCTTTACTCCTTCGGAAGTTAGCGTGCTTTCGACAGGCAGACGGACGGACATGGCTAGATCGACATAAAATGTCGCGACGATCAAGAATATATATATTGGGTTGCCCAAAAAGTAATTGTCGGTAATATAGTAGTAATGTAGTCGGCGTTGACAAATTTTTTCAACGGCTTGTGACTCTGTAATTGCATTCTTTCTTCTGTCAGTTATCAGTTGTTACTTTTAGCTTGCTTTAGAAAAAAAGTGCGCGAAATTTTGTTTACTTTGTTTGTTTGGCGTCAATTTTAATATAGGTACCACATGTATTGAAAGAAATTCATATAACAAACCGAAACAACGCTTGTGATATGCACTTTAAACGCAATGAATTCGATCCGTTTTTAAAACGAATCATAACTGGAGATGAGAAATGGATTGTTTACAACAACGTAAGTCGAAAACGATCATGGTCCATGCATGGTGAACCGGCTCAAATCACTTCAAAGGCTGATATCCACCAAAAGAAGGTTATGCTGTCTGTTTGGTAGGATTGGAAGGGTGTGGTATATTTTGAGCTGCTTCCAAGGAACCAAACGATTAATTCGGATGTTTACTGCCAACAATTGGACAAATTGAATACAGCCATCAAGGAGAAGCGACCAAAATTGGTCAATCGTAAAGGTGTCATATTCCACCAGTACAACGATAGACCGCACACAACTTTGGTCACTCGCCAAAAACTGAGTGAGCTTGGCTGGGAACTTTTGATGCATTCACCATATAACTCTGACCTTGCACCATCAGACTACCATTTATTTCGATCTTTGCAGAACTCCTTAAATGGTAAAACCTTCGGCAATGATGAGGCTATAAAATCGCACTTGGTTCAGTTTTTTGCAGATAAAGGCCAGAAGTTCTATGAGCGTGGAATACAAAATTTGCCAGGAAGATGGCAAAAGGTTATTGAACAAAATGGAAATTATATATTTGATTAAAGTTCATTATAAGTTTTATTAAAAATGCATTTACTTTCTTTTAAAACATCCGCAATTACTTTTTGGGCAACCCAATACTTTATGGGGTCTCAGACAAATTTTTCGAGTAGTTACAAACAGAATGACGAAATCAGTATACCCCCCATCCTATGGTGGAGGGTATAAAAAGTAAAGGACCGGAAGCGGACCGAAAAAAAAGATTGCAGGAGTGGAGGGAAAAAACAATTGCCGAAGCGGAGCGGATCCCTAATCTTAACACATACAAATTTTCTTTTTATACGCACCACCGAAGGATGGGGGTATATTCATTTTGTCATTCCGTTTGCAACACATCGAATTATCCATTTCCGACCCTATAAAGTATATATATTCTTGATCAGCGCAAAAATTTAAGACGATCTGGACATGTCCGTCCGTCTGTCTGTTGAAATCTCGCTACAGTCTTTAAAAATAGAGATATTGAGCTGAAACTTTGCACAGATTCTTTCTTTATCCATAAGCAGGTTAAGCTCGAAGATGGGCTATATCGGACTATATCTTGATATAGCCCCCATATAGACCGGTCCGCCGATTTAGGGTATTAGGCCCATAAAAGCCATATTTATTATCCAATTTTGCTAAAATTTGGGACAGTGCGTTGTGTTAGGCCCTTCAACATCCTTCGTCAATTTTGCCCAGATCGGTCCAGATTTGGATATAGCTGCCATATAGACCGATCCTCCAATTTAGGGTCTAAGGCCCATAAAAGCCACATTTATTAACCGATTTTGCTGAAATTCGGGACAGTGAGTTGTCTTAGGCCCTTCGACATCTTCCGTCAATATGGCTCAGATCGGTTTAGATTTGGATATAGCTGCCATATAGACCGATCTCTCGGTTTTAGGTTTTGGGGCCATAAAAAACGCATTTATTGTCCGATGTTGCCGAATTTGGGACAAAGAGTTAAGTTAAGCCCCTCCACATATTTCTGCAAGTTTATCTAGATCGATCATGATTTGCATATAGCTGCCATATGAACCGATCTCTCGATTTAAAGTCTTGGCCCCATAAAAGGCGCATTTTTAATCCGATTGCACTGAAATTTGACACAGTGACTTATGTTATGCTTTTCGATATCCGTGTGGTATATAGTTCAGATCGGTTTATTTTTAGATATAACTACTAAAAAGACCAATATTTTGTTATATACAATTGAACAATAACTTTTATTTATTAGTATATGGTCCAAATCGGAACATAGCTGCTATGGGGCATAAGGTATGCATTTTGCACCGGATTTTGAGGAAAGGTGGTTCACATATATATCCAAGGTGGTGGGTATCCAAAGTTCGGCCCGGCCGAACTTAACGCCTTTTTACTTGTTTTTTTTTAAACTTTTTTTTACAAAATTCGGTTTAAAAGAAGGTATTTCGTATTAAAACTAGTTTTAGTGGCTTCTATAATTTATAAAATTTAATTGAAAAACTTATTTTCACGCTGTCATACTTACTGAGTTACTTCATCATAAAGAAAATGATGTCGGTAATCTAGAAAATGAATATATTAGGAAAATATTCTATTGTATCCATAAAGTGTTTCGCTTGTTCCTAGTGCACTTAATGTTCAGCATGCAACTCCAATTTTGATATAATAAAATTAATGGTTATCATGGCAGTAAAGAAGAAAAAGATAACCACAAAACAAGTTATTACAATCCATTACGAGACAATTTTTTATACCAAAAAAGGTTTAAGGATTTATGGAACCATAAATGGAAATGGAACAAGTAAAAGCGTGCTAAGTTCGGCCGGGCCGAATCTTTTATACCCTCCACAATGGAGCGCAGTTGTCGAGTTCTTTTCCCGACATCTCTTCTTAGGCAAAAAGTGATATAAGAAAAGATTTGCTCTGCTATTAGAGCGATATAAAGATATGATCCGGTTTGTACCACAATCAAATTATATGTTGGAGACCTGTGTAGAATGTCAGCCAATTCGAGTAAGAATTGCGCCCTTTGGGGGCTCAAAAAGTAAATTAGAGAGATCGATTTATATGGGAGCTGTATCGGGCTATAAACAGATTTAGACCATAATAAACACGTATGTTGATGGTCAAGAGAAGATCCATCGTACAAAATTTCAGGCAAATCGGATAATAATTGCGACTTCTAGAGGCTCATCTAGATCCCAGATCGGTTTATATGGCAGCTATATCAGGTTATGAACCGATTTATACCTTATTTGACACAGTGGTTGAAAGAAAAAATAAAAAACGTCATGCAAAATTTCAGCCAAATCAGGTAGGAATTGCGCCCTCTAGAAGCTCAAGAAGTCAAGTCCCCAGATCTGTTTATATGACAGCTATATCAGTTTATGAGCCGATTTGAACCATTTTTGGCACACTTGTTGGATATCATAAAAAAAACATGTCGTGCAAAATTTCATTCCAATCTGATAAGAATTGCGCACTTTAGAGGCTTAAGAAGTCAAGACCCAAGATCGGTTTATATGGCAGCTATATCAGGTTATGGACCGATTAGGACCATACTTGGCACAGTTGTTGAATATCATAACAAAACAAGTCGTGCAAAATTTCATTATAATCGGGTAAGAATTGCGCACTCTAGAGGCTCAAGAAGTCAAGACCCAAGATCGGTTTAAATGGCAGCTATATCAGGTTATGGACCGATTAGGACCATACTTGGCACAGTTGTTGAATATCATAACAAAACACGTCGTGCAAAATTTCATGCCAATCGGATAAGAATTGGGCACTCTAGAGGCTCAAGAAGTCAAGACCCAAGATCGGTTTATATGGCAGCTATATCAGATTATTGGACATCATAGCAAAACAAGTCGTGCCAAAATTCATTTAAATCGGATAAGATTTGCGCACTCTAGAGGCTCAAGAAGTCAAGACCCAAGATCGGTTTATATGGCAGCTATATCAGGTTATGGACCGATTTGAACCATACTTGGCACAGTTGTTGGATGTCATAACGAAACACGTCGTGCAAAATTTCGTGCCAATCGGATAAGAATTACGCACTCTAGAGGTTCAAGAAGTCAAGACCCAAGATCGGTTTAAATGGCAGCAATATCAAAACATGGACCGATATGGCCCATTTACAATACCAACCGACCTACAGCAATAAGAAGTATTTGTGCAAAATTTCAAGCGGCTAGCTTTACTCCTTCGGAAGTTAGCGTGCTTTCGACAGACAGACGGACGGACGGACGGACGGACGGACGGACGGACGGACGGACGGACGGACAGACGGACGGACATGGCTAGATCGACATAAAATTTCACGACGATCAAGAATATATATACTTTATGGGGTCTCAGACGAATATTTCGAGTAGTTACAAACAGAATGACGAAATTAGTATACCCCCCATCTTATGGTGGAGGGTATAAAAAGACGATAACAGAAACAATTATTAGTTTCTCCTGAAATCGTACTAAAATAGTTGCAATTTAAATTAAATACTAGTTAGGTCAGCTTGAAATGACAGTCTGCAATCGGACACAATCCATTGTGATATCACAGGAATAGAAGAAAGAAGATGCCAACTATTCTTTGAACAAGAACTATTCTAATTAAGACAAGACTTAAGAATCACACCCAGAGAACGAGTTTGCTAATATCAGCAAACAATGTCTGCTGATTTGAAATTAAATTTTTAATGTTTTGAAAAAAACTACACCAAATTTTTGAACTTCTTAACCGCAACTGAAGTATTTGGTATATATTTATACCCCTATATAGACAACAAGATGAAATTACACTGACAGATCCCTAAAGGCCTGACCATGCCCTTTCATTTTACTGCTGCTTAACTGCGACTACGAAAATAAAAATGCCAAATCTACAACAAAAGTAACAAGTAAAAGTATGCTATGTTCGGCCGAATTTTATATACCCTCCACCATGGATCGCATTTGTCAAATTCTTTGCCCGATATCTCATTATAGCTAATGGATAAGAATTGCTATGCTATTGGAGCTATGTCAGGGTAAAAACCTATTCAGGCCATAGGCTTGGATGCTATAGACAATAGCAGATCCCATTGTGCAAAATTTCAACAAAATCGGTTAAGAATTGCGACCTAGAGGGACTTAAGAAATAAAACGGGAAGATCGGCTTGCATGGGAGCTATATCAGACCATATTTGGCACGTATATTAGAGGCCATAGAACAATTCGCAGCCAGCCTTCTATATGCTCAAGAAGTAAAATTGGAAAATGTTAAATGGGCGCTCTATCAAGTTTAAGACCGATTCAAACCATGTTTGGTACATAACTTAATGTTATAGAAGACGTCATAGTACAAAATGTCAGCCAAATCCGATTAGAATTGCGCCCTATAGAGGCTCAAGCAGTCAAATAGGGAGGTCGGTTTATATGGAGCAATATCAGGTTTTGGGATGATTTGAACTATACTTTGCACATAAGTTGGAAGCCATTGTCATTAGGGAAATCATTGTGCAGAATTTCAAGATCCAAGATCCACTTTTACGGCAGCTATATCTAAATATGGACCAATATGGTCCATTTACAATCTCAATCGACCTACACTAATAGGAAGTGTTTGTGCAAAATTTCAAGCACCTAGCTTTACTCCTTTGAAAGCTTTCCACAGACAGACAGACAGCCGGACAGACATGGCTAGATCGACTTAAAAAAATCGAACAGAATTTATTTCTTCTTTTCAAAGACACTGATATTGTAAGATCGTCATGTGACTTATCGTGAGATTAAGACAACCATAGGCATTAGTGGGACCAGCATATATTCAATATTGCATGAACATTTGGCCGGCATAAAAAATTTGTTCCAGTTGGATCCCACACAATTTGTCATTCGCTCAAAAAACGGCTCGTGTCCATTGGTCGAAAGAAATGCTCCAAGAATACGGTTGCGCTGCTTCGAAACACGTCTACGACATCGTGACAGGTGATGCATTGCAGATTTACGCGTACGAGCCCGAAAGTAAACAGCAGTCGACTGTATGGGTGTTTCAAGATGAGCCAAATCCAACAAAAGTTACTCGCGCATGAAGCACTTTCAAGCAAATGATCGCCACTTTTTCGGAAAAACTGGAAATGTCGCAATCGTTGCACTAGAACAACGCAAAACAGTCAATTCTGAGTAGTAAACAATAATTTTTTTTGCCAGTTGTCTTCCAAGAAATCAGGAAAACCAACCGCCGAAGGCGTATCACTATTCACCTCGACATTGCGAGCTCTCACACATCGGCTCAAACAACTGCATTTCTGAGCACCCAAAACATCGATTGGATGAGTCATCCGCCGTGTATTCCTGACTTGGCACCGAATGACTTATTTTTATTACGTACGCAAAAAACAAAATGAGAGGTCAACGTTTTTCGACGCCTGAAGAAGCGGTTAATGCGTTCAGAATGTATGTTTTGGGGAAATCTCATTCAGTGCGGCAAAAATGTTTCAACACACTTGCAAAAGTGAATAGATCTCAACGGGGAATATTTTGAAAAACAATAAAGCGATTTTCGATGATTTATATTTGTTTTTGTTTTCTAATCCCAAAATACAAAAGGTGAATAGAGATTTCTTAGTATTTTTATACCCCCCACCGACGGATGGGGGAATATTCATTTTGTCATTCCGTTTGCAACACATCGAAATATCCATTTCCGACCCTATAAAGTATTTATATTCTTGATCAGCGTAAAAATCTAAGACGATCTAGACATGTCCGTCCGTCTGTCTGTTGAAATCACGCTACAGTCTTCAAAAATAGAGATATTGAGCTGAAATTTTGCACAGAATCTTTTTTTATGCAATATAGCATAGATCGATCCAGATTTGGATATAGCTGCCATGTAGACCGATCCTCCGATTTAGGGTCTTAGGCCCATAAAAGCCACATTTAGGATCCGATTTTGCTTAAATTTCCGTCCGTATGTCCGTCTGTCTGTTGAAATCACGCTACAGTCTTCAAAAATAGAGATATTGAGCAGAAATTTTGCACAGGTTATTTTTTTATCCATAAGCAGGTTAAGTTCGAAGATGGGCTATATCGGACTATATCTTGATATAGCCCCCATATAGACCGATCCGCCGATTTGGGGTCTTAGGCCAATAAAAGCCACATTTATTATCCAATTTTGCTGAAATTTGGGACAGTGAGTTGCGTTAGGCCCTTCGACATCCTCCGTCAATGTGGCCCAGATCGGTTTAGATTTGGATATAGCTGCCATATAGACCGATCCTCCAATTAAGGGTCTTAGGCCCATAAAAGCCACATTTATTATCCAATTTTGCTGAAATTTGGGACAGTGAGTTGTGTTAGGCCCTTCGACATCCTCCGTCAATGTGGCCCAGATCGGTTTAGATTTGGATATAGCTGCCATATAGACCGATCCTCCAATTTAGGGTCTTAGGTCCATAAAAGCCACATTTATTATCCGATTTTGCTGAAATTCGGGACAGTGAGTTGTGTTAGGCCCTTCAACATCCTCCGTCAATATGGCTTAGATCGGTTTAAATTTTGATATAGCTGCCATATAGACCGATCCTCCGATTTAGGGCCTTAGGCCCATAAAAGCCACATTTATTATCGGATTTTGCTGAAATTTGGGACAGTGAGTTGTGTTAAGCCCTTCGACATCCTCCGTCAATGTGGCCCAGATCGGTTTAGATTTGGATATAGCTGCCATATAGACCGATCTCTCGGTTTTAGGTTTTGGGGCCATAAAAAGCGCATTTATTGTCCGATGTTGCCGAATTTGGGACAAAGAATTAAGTTAAGCCCCTCCACATATTTCTGTAAGTTGGTCTAGATCGATCATGATTTGCATATAGCTGCCATATAAACCGATCTCTCGATTTAAAGTCTTGGCCCCATAAAAGGCGCATTTTTAATCCGATTGCACTGAAATTTGACACACTGACTTATGTAATGCTTTTCGATATCCGTGTGGTATATAGTTCGCATCGGTTTATATTTTTATACCCTCCACCATAAGATGGGGGGTATACTAATTTCGTCATTCTGTTTGTAACTACTCGAAATATTCGTCTGAGACCCCATAAAGTATATATATTCTTGATCGTCGTGAAATTTTATGTCGATCTAGCCATGTCCGTCCGTCTGTAAGTCCGTCCGTCCGTCCGTCCGTCCGTCCGTCTGTCTGTCGAAAGCACGCTAACTTCCGAAGGAGTAAAGCTAGCCGCTTGAAATTTTGCACAAATACTTCTTATTGCTGTAGGTCGGTTGGTATTGTAAATGGGCCATATCGGTCCATGTTTTGATATTGCTGCCATTTAAACCGATCTTGGGTCTTGACTTCTTGAACCTCTAGAGTGCGTAATTCTTATCCGATTGGCACGAAATTTTGCACGACGTGTTTCGTTATGACATCCAACAACTGTGCCAAGTATGGTTCAAATCGGTCCATAACCTGATATAGCTGCCATATAAACCGATCTTGGGTCTTGACTTCTTGAGCCTCTAGAGTGCGCAAATCTTATCCGATTTAAATGAATTTTGGCACGACTTGTTTTGCTATGATGTCCAATAATCTGATATAGCTGCCATATAAACCGATCTTGGGTCTTGACTTCTTGAGCCTCTAGAGTGCCCAATTCTTATCCGATTGGCATGAAATTTTGCACGACGTGTTTTGTTATGATATTCAACAACTGTGCCAAGTATGGTCCTAATCGGTCCATAACCTGATATAGCTGCCATTTAAACCGATCTTGGGTCTTGACTTCTTAAGCCTCTAGAGTGCGCAATTCTTACCCGATTATAATGAAATTTTGCACGACTTGTTTTGTTATGATATTCAACAACTGTGCCAAGTATGGTCCTAATCGGTCCATAACCTGATATAGCTGCCATATAAACCGATCTTGGGTCTTGACTTCTTAAGCCTCTAAAGTGCGCAATTCTTATCAGATTGGAATGAAATTTTGCACGACATGTTTTTTTTTATGATATCCAACAAGTGTGCCAAAAATGGTTCAAATCGGCTCATAAACTGATATAGCTGTCATATAAACAGATCTGGGGACTTGACTTCTTGAGCTTCTAGAGGGCGCAATTCCTACCTGATTTGGCTGAAATTTTGCATGACGTTTTTTATTTTTTCTTTCAACCACTGTGTCAAATAAGGTATAAATCGGTTCATAACCTGATATAGCTGCCATATAAACCGATCTGGGATCTAGATGAGCCTCTAGAAGTCGCAATTATTATCCGATTTGCCTGAAATTTTGTACGATGGATCTTCTCTTGACCATCAACATACGTGTTTATTATGGTCTAAATCTGTTTATAGCCCGATACAGCTCCCATATAAATCGATCTCTCTAATTTACTTTTTGAGCCCCCAAAGGGCGCAATTCTTACTCGAATTGGCTGACATTCTACACAGGTCTCCAACATATAATTTGATTGTGGTACAAACCGGATCATATCTTTATATCGCTCTAATAGCAGAGCAAATCTTTTCTTATATCCTTTTTTTTGCCTAAGAAGAGATGTCGGGAAAAGAACTCGACAACTGCGCTCCATGGTGGAGGGTATATAAGATTCGGCCCGGCCGAACTTAGCACGCTTTTACTTGTTAGATATAACTACTAAAAAGACCAATATTTTGTTATATACAATTAAACAATAACTTTTACTTATTAGTATCTGGTCCAAATCTGAACATAGCTGCTATGGGGCATAAGGTATGAATTTTCCACCGGATTTTGAGGTACCAAAGGTGGTGGGTATTCAAAGTTCGGCCCGGCCGAACTTAACGCCTTTTTATACCCTCCACCATAAGATGGGGGGTATACTAATTTCGTCATTCTGTTTGTAACTACTCGAAATATTCGTCTGAGACCCCATAAAGTATATATATTCTTGATCGTCGTGAAATTTTATGTCGATCTAGCCATGTCCGTCCGTCTGTCCGTCCGTCCGTCCGTCCGTCCGTCTGTCTGTCGAAAGCACGCTAACTTCCGAAGGAGTAAAGCTAGCCGCTTGAAATTTTGCACAAATACTTCTTATTGCTGTAGGTCGGTTGGTATTGTAAATGAGCCATATCGGTCCATGTTTTGATATTGCTGCCATTTAAACCGATCTTGGGTCTTGACTTCTTGAACCTCTAGAGTGCGTAATTCTTATCCGATTGGCACGAAATTTTGCACGACGTGTTTCGTTATGACATCCAACAACTGTGCCAAGTATGGTTCAAATCGGTCCATAACCTGATATAGCTGCCATATAAACCGATCTTGGGTCTTGACTTCTTGAGCCTCTAGAGTGCGCAAATCTTATCCGATTTAAATGAATTTTGGCACGACTTGTTTTGCTATGATGTCCAATAATCTGATATAGCTGCCATATAAACCGATCTTGGGTCTTGACTTCTTGAGCCTCTAGAGTGCCCAATTCTTATCCGATTGGCATGAAATTTTGCACGACGTGTTTTGTTATGATATTCAACAACTGTGCCAAGTATGGTCCTAATCGGTCCATAACCTGATATAGCTGCCATTTAAACCGATCTTGGGTCTTGACTTCTTAAGCCTCTAGAGTGCGCAATTCTTACCCGATTATAATGAAATTTTGCACGACTTGTTTTGTTATGATATTCAACAACTGTGCCAAGTATGGTCCTAATCGGTCCATAACCTGATATAGCTGCCATATAAACCGATCTTGGGTCTTGACTTCTTAAGCCTCTAAAGTGCGCAATTCTTATCAGATTGGAATGAAATTTTGCACGACATGTTTTTTTTATGATATCCAACAAGTGTGCCAAAAATGGTTCAAATCGGCTCATAAACTGATATAGCTGTCATATAAACAGATCTGGGGACTTGACTTCTTGAGCTTCTAGAGGGCGCAATTCCTACCTGATTTGGCTGAAATTTTGCATGACGATTTTTATTTTTTCTTTCAACCACTGTGTCAAATAAGGTATAAATCGGTTCATAACCTGATATAGCTGCCATATAAACCGATCTGGGATCTAGATGAGCCTCTAGAAGTCGCAATTATTATCCGATTTGCCTGAAATTTTGTACGATGGATCTTCTCTTGACCATCAACATACGTGTTTATTATGGTCTAAATCTGTTTATAGCCCGATACAGCTCCCATATAAATCGATCTCTCTAATTTACTTTTTGAGCCCCCAAAGGGCGCAATTCTTACTCGAATTGGCTGACATTCTACACAGGTCTCCAACATATAATTTGATTGTGGTACAAACCGGATCATATCTTTATATCGCTCTAATAGCAGAGCAAATCTTTTCTTATATCACTTTTTGCCTAAGAAGAGATGTCGGGAAAAGAACTCGACAACTGCGCTCCATGGTGGAGGGTATATAAGATTCGGCCCGGCCGAACTTAGCACGCTTTTACTTGTTACTTGTTGTTATTGGAATTGTGTCAAAATAACACCAATGGCTTCTGTTTTTATACCCACCACCGACGGATGGGGGTATAATCATTTTGTCATTCCGTTTGCAACACATCGAAATATCCATTTTCGACCCTATAAAGTATATATATTCTTGATCAGCGTAAAAATCTAAGACGATCTAGACATGTCCGTCCGTCTGTCTGTTGAAATCACGCTACAGTTTATAAAGATATTGAGCTGAAATTTTGCACAGGTTCTTTTTTTTATCCATAAGCAGATTAAGTTCGAAGATGGGCTACATCGGACTATATCTTGATATAGCCCCCATATAGACCGATCCGCCGATTTAGGGTCTTAGGCCAATAAAGGCCACATTTATTATCCGATTTTGCTGAAATTTGGGACAGTGAGTTGTGTAAGGCCCTTCAACATCCTCCGTCAATTTGGCCCAGATCGGTTCAGATTTGGATATAGTTGCCATATAGACCGATCCTCCAATTAAGGGTCTGCCATATAGACCGATCCTCCGATTTAGGGTCATAGGCCTATAAAAGCCAAATTTATTATCGGATTTTGCTGAAATTCGGGGCACTGACTTGTGTTAGGCCCTTCGACATCCTCCGTCAATATGGCTTAGATCGGTTTAGATTTGGATATAGCTGCCATATAGACCGATCCTCCGATTTAGGGTCTTAGGCCCATAAAAGCCACATTTATTATCGGATTTTGCTGAAATTCGGGACAGTGAGTTGTGTTAGGCCCTTCGACATCCTCCGTCAATTTGGCCCAGATCGGTCCAGATTTGCATATAGCTGCCATATAGACCAATCTCTCGATTTAAGGTTTAGGGTCCATAAAAGAGGCATTTATTGTCCGATTTCGCCGAAATTTGGGACAGTGCTGTGTGTTAGGCTTTTCGACATGTTTATGCAACTTGGCCCAAATCGGTCCAGATTTGAATATAGCTGCCATGTAGACCGATATCTCGATTTAAAGTCTTGGCCCCAAAAAAGGCGCATTTTTAATCCGATTTCACTGAAATTTGACACAGTGACTTATGTTCGGCTTTTCGACATCCGTGTCGTATATACTTCAGATCGGTATGAGGTATATGAGTATAAGGTATGAAATTTTCACCGAATTTTGATGAAAGGTGGTTTACATATATACCCGAGGTGGTGGGTATCCAAAGTTGTGCCCGGCCGAACTTAACGCCTTTTTACTTGTTGTTTTTACTTAGAATGGAAAAGCAAATAAAAAGACTTTTGGAAAAATGGAGCGTCGCAAAAGACTTTTATTAAAATTTTGGCTTAAAATATATAATATCGAGAGAGGCTGAAAACTGGGCGAAATTTCCTCCTTACAAAATCATTAAAATTGAGTCCTAATTTCATCTTTAGAAAAAAATTGTTGCGAATATTTTAGAGAAACTGGGGCCAAGTAGCCCCCTCCCCCACACACAACCCTGGTACATACGTATATACCCATTTTCAACTGAAATATTTCAATTAATATTTTTATAGGACATCATTTTAATGGAAATATTGATAAAATTTTCCAAAAAAAATATTGTTTAACCTGTTATTTTACCATTTAAAAGTCCAATGTTTTTGTTTATTTCGTTTTATTAAATTTGGTTTCCTATAGAAAGTTGCACATAAATTTGTGGGCTCATGCTGTTACTTGGCAATACCTACGTTTGGTGGCATGACATTTACTGAGTGCCCCTAATGGAAAATCATAAAAATTTTTATTTATTAAAATTCATAATGATTTCGTTTTCACTACTCATGGAGATACAAATATTCAATCAAAACAGAGAGAAAATATTAGACAAAACAAAATGAAATCGAATAGCATTTTATCATAACAAATGCTTAAAGAATACAATTTAAATAATATACCATGATTTACACTGTGGAGCATTGTGATATAGAGGGAAAGAAAAGATTAAGACATTGGTGGCCTTTTTGGGATCAATACAGACATGGCCCATGACAAAATGGGAGGCGGGTAATATGTGGTTTATATGTAGCTGTTTGAGCTAGCATTTGTTGTCAATCTTGTAAATTTTGCAAGCTCCTAACGGTCAGAATATGCTTGAAATGGCCACCCCATAATTAATAATATAGGGCGTGCTTTTCTGGGTTATAGTTGATTGATGATTTATATGTATACTAGCTGACCCGGGCACGCTCCGCTGCGCCTTCTTTCACTTTATATGGAAAAAAGTTCTTGGAATATTTATTGTCGACAAATAAAGAGCTTTTAATGAATTAACATGCTACGAAAATAGCATATCGATCTACAAACTGTTTAACAATATAAGTGCCTTTATCTGAATCCCATATGATCTTTATTGGTCTTCAAATTTAAGTTTGGATTAGGGGTGTTTTCGTAGGTGAGGCCCTGAAAAAATATCAGCATGGTGCTCTTCTCTCAAATACCATTTATTTAAACCCCATTTTGCCATTGGTTTAGGGGAGTTTACAGGATGAGGCGCCCCCAAACACATGGCCTCAAAATAGGTTATCAAATTTGTTTTCTAATCTCAAATGCCTTTGCTTTGAGCCACATATTGACATGGTCGAAAAATTTTTACCCTTTGGGTGCTGTTTTGCGGATGATGTGATGCCCTAGACACATGGTCCTACATTTGGATATCAATTTCGTATTCTACTCCCAAATTCCTTTATTTGAGCCCCATATTGCGATGGTCCGTAAAAAATTGCTGTTTGTGGGAGTATTTTGGGAAGGTGTAGACATCCAGAAAATTTGTCCCGAAAGTGGGTATCAATTCTTGCTCTACCGCCCAATACCTTTCATTTAAGCTCCATATTGACATGGTCGGTAAATATGCCCGATTTAGGGGTGTTTTGTGGATTGGGCTGGTCCCCTAAAACACTAAGCCCGGAATATACAATATATCAGCAACGTGCTCTATTCTCATATATCTAATTTATCATATATTTGAACCCCATATTGGCATTGGCCTCAAAATTGAATATCAAATCTTTGTATACTAATCTCATTTAAACTGCTTATTGCAAAAGTCAGCAAATATGTCCGTTTTGGGGTATTGGCCCTAAAAAACTATAAATATTTATTACCACTCTCTTTAAACCTCAAATTGTCTTGGTGAGCAAATATGTCCTATTTGGGGGTTTTTATGGTGGTGGGGACGTCCGCTAGACAGTTTGTTCTTAATGTTGATATCAGATACGTGGTCTACTCCCTACTCCCTTTAATTTGAACCTTATATTTCCATAGTCGGAATACATGACCGGATTGGGGGGGTGTTTTGTGGATGGGCGGCCACTCAGTGAGTTGGCCTTGAAAATATATATCGGATTCGTGGTCCACTATAAAACCCAGTTATTTGAGCCTCCTATTATAATAGTCAGCAAATACTTACTATTTGGGTGGTGTTGTGGGGGTGGGGGTGGCGCCATAGACACTTTTGCTGAATATTGATATCAAATTCGTGCTGTACTCCCGAAGACCTTTCATTTGAGCCCCATATTGCGATGTCGTAAATTTGTCCCCTTTGGGGGATGATTTTTTTGAGACACGGCCCCCCCAAACACTTGGTCCCATATTTGGATATCAGATTCGTATTCTACATTCAAATACCTTTTATTTAAGCCCCATATTCCCATGGTCTCTGAATAAGTTCTGTTTGGGAGGTGTTTTGGATATCAGATTCGTATTCTACTCGCAAATACCTTTCATTTGAGTCCCGTATTGCCATGGTCGATAAATATGTCCGGTTTAGGGGTGTTTTGGGGCTTGGGGTGGTCCCCCTAGCACTTGGTCCGACAATTGGATATCAGATACGTTTTCTTATCATAAATACCTTTCATTTAAGTCCCATATTGTCGTGATTGGTATAAATATATGTTTGGTAGGTTTTAGGGTGGGGCAACCCCCCTAGGTACCCCATCCGAAATTTGGATACCGCTGCGCCTTCTTTTACTTTATATGGAACAAAAGTTGCCTTGGAATATTTACTTACGACAATTAAAAAGCTTTATGTGAAATGTCATGCTACGAAAATAGTATATCGCTTGACTAACAGTTAACAATATAAGTGCCTTTATCTGAATCCCATATGATCTTTATTGGTCTACGGATTTAAGTTTGGATGTGAGGTGTACTCCATTCTTAAAATACTTCATTTCAGCCCGATATTCTCATGATGTCTGATTTAGTGGTGTTTTCGGGGGAGAGGTGGTCCCCCGATACTTGGCCTTGAAAAATTCAGCATCGTGCCCTTCTCTCAAATATCATTTATTTAAACACTATATTGGCATTGGCTTAAGAGGAGTTTACAGGTAATCAAATTCGCTTTCTAATCTCAAATACCTTTCATTTGAGCCACATATTGGCACGGTCGAAAAATTGTTCCCATTGGGGGTGTTTTGGGAAAGGGGTGATGCCCTAAATACATGAACCTAAATTTTGATATCAAATTCGTATTCTACTTCCAAATACCTTTATCTGAGCCCTATGTTGCGATGGTCGGTAAAAATTGCTGTTTGTGGGGTAGTTTGGGGAAACGGGTAGACCCCCAGAAAATTTGTCCCGAAAATGGGTATCAATTCTTGCCCTACCCCCCAATACCTTTCATTTGAGACCCACATTGACATGGTCAGTAAACATGCCGATTTAGGCGTGTTTTGGGGATTGGGTGGTCCCCCAAACACTAAGCCGGAAAATATATCAGCAACGTGCTCTATTCTCATATATCTTTATATCATTTATTTGAACCCCATATTGTCATTGGCCTCAAAATTGGATATCAAATTCGTTTTCTAATCTCATTTAAACTCCTTATTGCAAAAGTCAGAAAATATGTCCGGTTTGGGGTATTGGCCCCTAAAAACTATAAATATTTAGTTCCACTCTTTTAAGACACGCTAAGAGACAGAAAAGCCACAAGCTTGACAAATGGACAGTTGTGGGTCTAATTCATGACATTCTCATCATGGCACACTACTGAGAAGAGAACATATGCTTCTCGCATCTGCCACCGACATCGATATTACGGGTCGGTCAACGGAAGAAGCAATTGCAGCCTTTGAAAGTATTGAAAGAAAATCTGCGAAAGTGGATTTGTCAGAATATGGAGATATGACAAAATGGATGATATCGATTCCTACAAAGCCCTATAAACCGGAGCAGATATTGAAAATAGAGAAAGTTGGAAACTACATCTTTGAGATAGACAGCAATTGAGATTTTGTCCTTAATTTTAGGATTTTGGTAATAATTTCGAGCCAAAGATATGCAACTTATAAACAATGATTGCGTCCCAGCGTAAAAGACGAAGTGTGGATATTAACCAAGTACACGACGTTTCAAGAAAAAAATGTATGAATCCTCAACACAAAGAAATGAATACTATAATCAAGGTTTTATCCATTTGAAACCCAACCATATGCAGACTTGAATTGAAAATGTTAGTTCCATAATTTAATTTAAAAATAGAAATTGTATGTTTTAATTAAATAGACATATCCCCTGAAGATGTCAACAAAAATTGACGAAAAGTTGCGACATATGAAATAGAAAGGAATTTTTTTACGGAACTTAGGTCTAAAGAGCTTAAGATAAAATGTAATAGAAATTGATTAAAGTTAGTTCAACTTAATAAATTGACATTGTATTTTTAAGAAAAATAAATCCATAATCTTAAAAGAAAACCACTCGGTTTGAAAATAAGACTGCTTCGATTTCTAGGTAAAATTAGTTAACCTCAACATTAACAATGCTTTTTTCTGCTTTGATGAATGAGCTTATCTTATTTTATTGGACAGTTGTATGTAATTGAAAGAATTATTAAAAAAACCGCAATATATATTCTGAAGTCAAACAAGTAAAAAGGCGTTAAGTTCGGCCGGGCCGAACTTTGGATACCCACCACCTTGGATATATATGTGAACCACCTTTCCTCAAAATCCGGTGCAAAATTCATACCTTATGCCCCATAGCAGCTATGTTCCGATTTGGACCATATACTAATAAATAAAAGTTATTGTTCAATTGTATATTACAAAATATTGGTCTTTTTAGTAGTTATATCTAAAAATAAACCGATCTGAACTATATACCACACGGATATCGAAAAGCATAACATAAGTCAGTGTGTCAAATTTCAGTGCAATCGGATTAAAAATGAGCTTTTTATGGGGCCAAGACTTTAAATCGAGAGATCGGTTTATATGGCAGCTATATGCAAATCATGATCGATCTAGACCAACTTACAGAAATATGTGGAGGGGCTTAACTTAACTCTTTGTCCCAAATTCGGCAACATCGGACAATAAATACGCTTTTTATGGCCCCAAAACCTAAAGCCGAGAGATCGGTCTATATGGCAGCTATATCCAAATCTAAACCGATCTGGGCCACATTGACGGAGGATGTCGAAGGGCTTAACACAACTCACTGTCCCAAATTTCAGCAAAATCCGATAATAAATGTGGCTTTTATGGGCCTAAGGCCCTAAATCGGAGGATCGGTCTATATGGCAGCTATATCAAAATTTAAACCGATCTAAGCCATATTGACGGAGGATGTTGAAGGGCCTAACACAACTCACTGTCCCGAATTTCAGCAAAATCGGATAATAAATGTGGCTTTTATGGGCCTAAGACCCTAAATTGGAGGATCGGTCTATATGGCAGCTATATCCAAATCTGAACCGATCTGGGCCAAATTGACGGAGAATGTTGAAGGGCCTAACACAACTCACTGTCCCAAATTTCAGCAAAATCGGATAATAAATGTGGCCTTTATTGGCCTAAGACCCTAAATCGGCGGATCGGTCTATATGGGGGCTATATCAAGATATAGTCCGATATAGCCCATCTTCGAGCTTAACCTGCTTATGGATAAAGAAAGAATCTGTGCAAAGTTTCAGCTCAATATCTCTATTTTTAAAGACTGTAGCGAGATTTCAACAGATAGACTGCGCTGATCAAGAATATATATACTTTATAGGGTCGGAAATGGATATTTCGATGTGTTGCAAACGGAATGACAAAAGGAATATACCCCCATCCGTCGGTGGTGGGTATAAAAACAATAAACAATGTATACTTGCAATTCACTTTTCAATCGAATCAATATATTTATGTATTTATTTATATCATCATCGTGCTGTATATGTTAATGATAATATTTCAATTATCCTGCTCATCGTCTTTGTTATGATTTTAAAAATCCATTGTTATTTCTGAGTTGACTTTGTTCCTAGTATATTTAGAATGAAAACAAGTAAAAGCGTGCTAAGTTCGGCCGGGCCGAATCTTATATACCCTCCACCATGGAGCGCAGTTGTCGAGTTCTTTTCCCGACATCTCTTCTTAGGCAAAAAGTGATATAAGAAAAGATTTGCTCTGCTATTAGAGCGATATCAAGATATGGTCCGGTTTGGACCACAATTAAATTATATGTTGGAGGCCTGTGTAAAATGTCAGCCAATTCGAGTAAGAATTGCGCCCTTTGGGGGCTCAAGAAGTAAAATAGAGAGATCGATTTATATGGGAGCTGTATGGGGCTATAAACAGATTTAGACCATAATCAACACGTATGTTGATGGTCAAGAGAGGATCCATCGTACAAAATTTCAGGCAAATCGGATAATAATTGCGACTTCAAGAGGCTCAAGAAGTCAAGATCCCAGATCGGTTTACATGGCAGCTATATCAGGTTATGAACCGATTTAAACCTTATTTGACACAGTGGTTGAAAGAAAAAATAAAAAATAAAAAAGTCATGCAAAATTTCAGCCAAATCAGGTAGGAATTGCGTCCTCTAGAAGCTCAAGAAGTCAAGTCCCCAAATCTGTTTATATGACAGCTATATCAGTTTATGAGCCGATTTGAACCATTTTTTCACACTTGTTGGATATCATAAAAAAAACATGTCGTGCAAAATTTCATTCCAATCTGATAAGAATTGCGCACTTTAGAGGCTTAAGAAGTCAAGACCCAAGATCGGTTTATATGGCAGCTATATCAGGTTATGGACCGATTAGGACCATACTTGGCACAGTTGTTGAATATCATAACAAAACACGTCGTGCAAAATTTCATTGTAATCGGATAAGAATTGCGCACTCTAGAGGCTTAAGAAGTCAAGACCCAAGATCGGTTTATATGGCAGCTATATCAGGTTATGGACCGATTAGGACCATACTTGGCACAGTTGTTGAATATCATAACAAAACACGTCGTGCAAGATTTCATTCCAATCGGATAAGAATTGCGCACTCTAGAGGCTCAAGAATTCAAGACCCAAGATCGGTTTATATGCCAGCTATATCAGATTATGGACCGATTTAAACCATATTTAGCACAGTTGTTGGATATCATAACAAAACACGTCGTGCCAAAATTCATTCAAATCGGATAAGAATTGGGCACTCTAGAGGCTCAAGAAGTCAAGACCCAAGATCGGTTTATATGGCAGCTATATCAGATTATGAACCGATTTGAACCATACTTGGCACAGTTGTTGGACATCATAACAAAACACGTCGTGCCAAAATTCATTCAAATCGGATAAGAATTGCGCACTCTAGAGGCTCAAGAAGTCAAGACCCAAGATCGGTTTATATGGCAGCTATATCAGATTATGAACCGATTTCAACCATACTTAGCACAGTTGTTGGATGTTATAACAAAACACGTCGTGCAAAATTTCGTGCCAATCGGATAAGAATTGCGCACTCTAGAGGTTCAAGAAGTCAAGACCCAAGATCGGTTTATATGGCAGCTATATCAAAACATGGACCGATATGGCCCATTTACAATACCAACCGACCTACACTAATAAGAAGTATTTGTGCAAAATTTCAAGCGGCTAGCTTTACTCCTTCGGAAGTTAGCGTGCTTTCGACAGACAGACGGACGGACGGACGGACGGACGGACGGACGGACGGACGGACGGACGGACGGACGGACAGACGGACGGACATGGCTAGATCGACATAAAATTTCACGACGATCAAGAATATATATACTTTATGGGGTCTCAGACGAATATTTCGAGTAGTTACAAACAGAATGACGAAATTAGTATACCCCCCATCTTATGGTGGAGGGTATAAAAATTGTACATAAGTTAACACTAGAAAAAGTAAATGTTTTTTTTTGCACATATTTTGTCTAGCTGGTCAAAATGCCTAATTATACCCACCACCGAAGGATGGGGGTATATTCATTTTGTCATTCCGTTTGCAACACATAGAAATATCCATTTCCGATCCTATAAAGTATATATATTCTTGATCAGCGTAAAAACCTTATTTTTAGATATAGCTAGTGTACTTATTAGTATATGGTCCAAATCGGAACATATTTTGATATAACTGATATGGGACATAAGGTATGAATTTTGATGAAAGGTGGTTTACATATATACCCGAGGTGGTGGCTATCCAAAGTTTGGCCCGGCCGAACTTAACGCCTTTTTACTTGTTTTATATGAATTTAACGTTTTATACCCTCCACCATAAGATGGGGGGTATACTAATTTCGTCATTCTGATTGTAACTACTCGAAATATTCGTCTGAGACCCCATAAAGTATATATATTCTTGATCGTCGTGAAATTTTATGTCGATCTAGCCATGTCCGTACGTCCGTCCGTCTGTCCGTCCGTCCGTCTGTCCGTCCGTCCGTCCGTCTGTCCATCCGTCCGTCCGTCTGTCCGTCTGTGTGTCGAAAGCACGCTATCTTCCGAAGGAGTAAAGCTAGACGCTTGAAATTTTGCACAAATACTTCTCATTAGTGTAGGTCGGTTGGTATTGTAAATGGGCCATATCGGTCCATTTTATGATATAGCTGCTATATAAACCGATCTAGGGTCTTGACTTCTTGAGCCTGTAGAGTGCACAATTCTTATCCGATTTGAATGAAATTTTGCACGACGTGTTTTGTTACGATATCCAACAACTGTGCCAAGTATGGTTTAAATCAGATCATAACCTTATATAGCTGTCATATAAATCGATCTGGGGTCTTGACTTCTTGAGCCTCTAGAGTGCGCAATTCTTATCCGATTGGTATGAAATTTTGCACGACGTGTTTTGTTATGATATCCAACAACTGTGCCAAGTATGGTTCAAATCGGTTTATAACCTGATATAGCTGCCATATAAACCGATCTTGGGTCTTGACTTCTTGAGCCTCTAGAGTGCGCAATTCTTATCCGATTGGAATAAAATTTTGCACGACGTGTTTCGTTATTATTTTCAACAACTGTGCTAAGTATGGTTCAAATCGGTCCATAACCTGATATAGCTGCCATATAAACCGATCTGGGGTCTTGACTTCTTGAGCCTCTAGAGTACGCAATTCTTATCCGATTTGAATGAAATTTTGCACGACGTGTTTTGTTACGATATTCAACAACTGTGCCTAATATGGTTCAATCGGTTTATAACCTTATATAGCTGTCATATAAACCGATCTTGGGTCTTGACTTCTTGAGCCTCTAGAGGGCGCAATTCTTATCCAATTTGAATGAATTTTGGCACGTAGTATTTTGTTATGATATCCAACAACTTTGCCAAATATGGTTCAAATCATTTCATAACCTGATATAGCTGTCATATAAACAGATCTGCGGACTTGACTTCTTTAGCCACTAGAGGTCGCAATTATTATCCGATTTGCCTGAAATTTTGTACGACGGATTCTTTCATGAATCGGTCCATAGCCCGATACAGCTCCCATATAAATCGATCTCTCTATTTTACTTTTCGAGCTCACAAAGAGCGCAATTCTTATTCGAATTGGCTGACATTTTACACAGGTCTCCAATATATAATTGTGGTCCAAACCGGACCATATCTTCATATCGCTCTAATAGCAGAGCAAATCTTTTCTTATATCCTTTCTTTTGCCTAAGAAGAGATGCCGGGAAAAGAACTCGACAAATGCGATCCATGGTGGAGGGTATATAAGATTCGGCCCGGCCGAACTTAGCACGCTTTTACTTGTTTTTATATTTGACGTTTTTATTCATACCTACCAAAGCCCTGCACAAAACCATTCATTGGTTACTGTTTTTGCTGAACTCGTAAACACTGATCCCAGATGATGTTGTATTTCAAGGCTACTGAAAAGCGAGACACTGAAGGTAGGGTAAAACGACCAAGTTGCTGTTGAGTAGATAATGTTAAACAAGTAAAAGCGTGCTAAGTTCGGCCGGGCCGAATCTTATATACCCTCCACCATGGATCGCATTTGTTGAGTTCTTTTCCCGGCATCTCTTCTTAGGCAAAAAAAGGATATAAGAAACGATTTGCTCTGCTATTAGAGCGACATCAAGATAGGGTCCGGTTTGGACCACAATTAAATTATATGGTGGAGACCTGTGTAAAATGTCAGCCAATTCGAATAAGAATTGCGCCCTTTGGGGTCTCAAGAAGTAAAATAGAGAGATCGATTTATATGGGAGCTGTATCGGGCTATAGACCGATTCAGACCATAACAAACACGTATGTTGATGGGCATGAGAGGATCCGTAGTACAACATTTCAGAAAATCGGATAATAATTGCGACCTCTAGAGGCTCAAGAAGTCAAGACCCTAGATCGGTTTATATGGCAGCTATAACATGGTACACAAATTTCACCATAAGTGGTCGAGGGGGTCCCCCACCACCCGAAAACCCCCCAACAGGACTCTTTCACCGCTTAGGTCAATAGCAAATGAAAGGTATTTAAAAGAAGAATACAAATCTGACATAAAAGTTTATCTTTTGGTATTTGAGGCGCCTATGCGTCGGGGGTATTCCACCCCCAAAAACTTCACCCAACAGGACACTTACCGCTTTGGGTATCAAATGAGAAATATTTAATATTTAATAGTAGAGTACGTACGTGGCATACAAAATTTAACCATCCAAAAAACACAACCCAACAGGACACATTTTTTTTTTGGCAATATAGGTATCAGATGAAATGTATTTAAAAGTAGATTACAAATCTGACATAAACATTTATTCCTCGGAGTTTGAGGGGCCTCCCCACACCCCAAAACACCCCAGCAGGACATCTGAACTGATTGGAACAATATGAATATTAAACAAGTAAAAGCGTGCTAAGTTCGGCCGGGCCGAATCTTATATACCCTCCACCATGGATCGCATTTGTCGAGTTGTTTTCCCGGCATCTCTTCTTAGGCTAAAGAGGATATAAGAAAAGAGTTGCTCTGCTATTAAAACGATATCAAGATATGGTCCGGTTCGGACCACAATGAAGTTAAATGTTGGAGACCTGTGTAAAATTTCAGCCAATTCGTATAAGAATTGCGCCCATTGGGGCTCACGAAGTAAAATAGAGAGAACGATTTATATGGGATCTGTATCGGGCTATAGACCGATTCAGAACATAATAAACACGTTTGTTGATGGTCATGAGAGGATCCGTCGTACAAAATTTCAGGCATATCGGATAATAATTGCGACCTCTAGGGGTCAAGAAGTCAAGATTCCAGATCGGTTTATATGGCAGCTATATCAGGTTATGAACCGATTTGAACCTTATTTGACACAGTTGTTGAAAGTAAAAATAAAATACGTCATGCAAAATTTCAGCCAAATCGGATAGGAATTGCGGCTTCTAGAAGCTCAAGAAGTCAAATCCCCAGATCTGTTTATATGACAGCTATATCAGGTTATGAAATGATTTGAACCATATTTGGCAAAGTTGTTGGATATCATGACGAAATACCTCGTGCAAAAACTCATTCAAATCGGATAAGGATTGTGCCCTCTAGAGGCGCAAGAAGTCAAGACCCAAGATCGGTTTATATGACAGCTATATCAGGTTATGAACCGATTTAAACCATACTTGGCACAGTTGTTGGGTATCATAACAAAACACGTCGTGCGAAATTCCATTCCAATCGGATAAGAATTGCGACCTCTAGAGGTTCAAGAAGTCAAGACCCAAGATCGGTTTATATGGCAGCTATATCAGGTTATGAACCGATTTCAATCATACTTGGCACAGTTATTGGATATAATAACAAAACACATAGTACAAAATTTCATTTCAATCGGATAAGAATTGCGCACTCTAGAGGCTCAAGAAGTCAAGACCCAAGATCGGTTTATATGGCAGCTATATCAGGATATGAACCGATTTCAACCATACTTAGCACAGTTGTTGGATATCATAACAAAACACGTCGTGCAAAATTTCATTCTGATAGGATAAGAATTGCGCACGCTAAAGGCTCAAGAAGTCAAGACCCAAGATCGGTTTATATGGCAGCTATATCAGGTTATGAACCGATTTCAACCATACTTGGCACAGTTGTTGGGTATCATAACAAAACACGTCGTGCGAAATTCCATTCCAATCGGATAAGAATTGCGCCCTCTAGAGGCTCAAGAAGTCAAGACCCTAGATCGGTTTATATGGCAGCTATATCAAAACATGAACCGATATGGTCCATTTACAATACCAACCGACCTACACTAATAAGAAGTATGTGTGCAAAATTTCAAGCAGCTAGCTTTACTCCTTCGGAAGTTAGCGTGCTTTCGACAGACAGACGGACGGACGGACGGACGGACATGGCTAGATCGACATAAAATGTCGCGACGATCAAGAATATATATACTTTATGGGGTCTCAGACGAATATTTCGAGTAGTTACAAACAGAATGACGAAATTAGTATACCCCCCATCTTATGGTGGAGGGTATAATAGAAGGTATTTAAAAGTATAGTAAAAAGCTAATATAAAAATTAATTCGATGGTTTTTGACGCGCCCCCACCACCCAAAAACCCCTCAACAGGGCTTATTTACCGGCTGGGATAGTATGTGTATCAAATGAAAGGTGTTTGGAAGTTGAGTACACAGCTGTTATAAGAATTTTTGTCTACGGGGCATGAATGTCCAACGTCACACAATGGGTATAAAATGAAAATTATTTGAGAGTTGACTACGAATCTGATATACATATTCGGGACCGAGTCTGGGACCGGCCCACTCACTAAATACCCTTCAATTGGACGTATAGTTCGATCAGGATAATATGGTAATTTAACGAAAGGTCTGTGACATTAGAGTTCGAATCTTATGTTGATATAAGGATTCAAGAATCTAGGTAACGGCATTAAAAGACTCAAATAAATTGTCTTTTGGGTCTTAGCGTGGGGGGTCCGACGCTATCCTCCCAACAAAAACAGCACCAAACAGTCATGTAGGACCACCGAAAATATATTGTATTCAAATTAAAAGACATGTTAGAGGGAAATCGCCGCACCCCAACCTCCTCCACAATGTGCGTATCAAATGAAAGGTATTGGAAAATAAGAGACAAATGTGGTATTAAAATTTGGGTCTAAGTACTTCTGGGCAGCCTCAACCTCAAAATTCTCCCAAACAGACATATGGGACGTTCATGTCAATATGGGCCCCAAATGAAAAGTTTTCGACAGTAGATTACAAATATGGCATAAAAAATTAGGTCAAAGTAATAGACCCCACCCTCAAATACCACCAAATTGACATATTAGCCGACCATGTCTATATGGGACTCAAATGAAAGGTATTTGGGAGTAGATTACGAATATAACATTAAAATTTGTGTTGAAGTCTAGGTGGCGCTTCGAACGAATCGCATTACCAATTACCGAGATCTGGTGTTTTTGAAAATTAGGATAATTAGAAGTGATTTTTAGGGGAGGGATGGCACTCAGACATTTTGACTCAAATATGAATATCAAATTCGTGCTGCACTCCTAAATCCATTTAATGTGAGCCCCATATTGCTATGGTCTGTAATATGAACTGTTTGGAGGGTGTTTTAGGCTGGGGCGGCCACGGACACTTTTCCCTGAAAATATACAGCAAATTCGTTCTTTACTCCCATATAGTGTTGATTTAAGCTCCATATTGCCATAATCGGAAATGAAGTTCAGTTTAGGGGATGATTTAGGGCGTACCCCCAAACACTTGGCTCGAAAATTGAATAACAAATTCGTTTTCAAATATTTCAAAATTTTCTTACTAAAATTAATGCTATTTTTGACTTTTAATCAAAGTCGTGTGGTCTCCTTCAATTTATAGATAATTTCTTTATTATACCCTACACCACTACTGTGGTGCAGGGTATTATAACGTAGTGAATTTGTTTGTAACACACAGAATAAAGAGAATAAGACCCATTGATAATATATCGAACGACCCAGAATCACTTTTTGATTCGATTTAGATATGTCCGTCTGTCTGCCCATGTTAATTTGTGAACAAAGTACAGGTCGCAATTTTCCTCCGATCGTCTTCAAATTTGGCACAAGTATTTTCTTGGATCTCGAGAGGAAACCTATTGATATTGGAAAAAAATCAGTATAGATTTGTTCGTCTATATATATGTTCGTCCGATTTGGACTAAAATTGCAATTATATCTTCATTTGTAAACCGATTCTCACGAAATTTTGCACGAGGGGTTCTCTTATAAGTCTGGACATTATTGGTGAATTTAATAGAAATCAGCTCAAATTTAGATAAAGCTCCCATGTATATGTTTGTCCGATTTATACTAGTATAGCAAGATTCTCACGAAAATTGACACAAAGGATTCCCTTATGACTCCCTGTATTGCTGTTGAATTTAATAGATATCGGTTCATATTAAGATATAGCTCCATTATCTATATTTTCGTCCGATTTTGAATAATAGTCAATAATTTAGTAGTTTTTTAAACAGTCTTCACAAAATTTGGCACGAAGGTTTCTCTTATAACTATTCTGATGGTTGATGAATTTCATAGAAATTTGTTCAGATATAGCTCTCATATATTGTATATGCCTCGCTTGATTTTAACTTTTAAGGCCTTTGCTAACACATTTATCAATCGATCTTCTCTAAAATATGCACAACGGTTTACATATAAAATTTAAACAAATTTTAAATTCTACCACTTCGACAGCTGTTAAAATGGATGAAGCAGCTTCAGCAAAGAAGTTTTTTGAAGGCTACCATAAAAGAAAGCATAAAAGAGGAAAACCAAAACTCCAATGGAGTGACCAAGTGAAGATCGACATCTCGAAACTGGGTACCAGAGATTGGAGCAGAAGCGCAGATGATCTAGGTGCTTGGACATCTATTCAACATTCGGCTAGAGAAATAAAGTCTCTGTAATGGCCAATTAACGTAAAAGTAGGTCTCATTACATATCACCACTCCTGCAGGTGACGACCATTTGAACCAGTTTTCTATGCATATAATTTTACAATTCATCTGAGCGAAAGGGATCCAAATGCTCCATGTAATGTGCCAAATGTGCCAAGAATTCTAGAAATGCAATGTAATTCCGCCAGACCAGGGGGTTTCAATTGCAACGCTGAGAAGACACAGACCAGCATGTTCACAAGGGAAACGAAGAAAGGTTAATACGAGGACCCGCAAAAAAGGACATCTTAAAAACTTTATACAGATTCTTACGGACATGTTGTATTGGCATGGATGACCGGTCATAACGCCCAGGGGACATAACGCCCAAAATTTTTTGGGCTTTATGTCCGCTTTAGAGTAGGTCATAACGTCTAATGTTTGCAGATCGATCTAGCTATGTACATCCGTCCGTTTGTCAAAATCACGATAGAGGTCAAGCGCGTAAAGCTAGCTGCTTGAACTTTTGCACCATACTAAATAGCGATGTAGGTCATTGGGGATTGCAAATGGACCTTATCGGTTCAGATTTAGATATAGCTTCCATATAAACCGATCTCCCGATTTGACTTATTGAACTCCTGGAAGCCGCAATTTTTGTCCGAGCTGGTTGAAAATTTGAATGTAGTGTTCCTTTATGACTTCCATCGGCGATTACAATTGGTCATAGAGTCAGAGCTAAATTCTGTACTGCTTCCCAAAATACTTTTTATAGGCCGATGGTTAACTTTGCGAATATCTTAGTTTTGTAGCGAAAGTTTCGCCGAATCAGCTTCGGTATTTTGATGAAACTAGTTTTATGATTTCAACAGGTTATTGTTTGTGTCAGTCTATTGGTTATAAATGACTTTCATTTCTATTGTATAAAATGTTACGTAAACAAACAAATAACCTGTATTTACGAAGAACCGTCTACATTCTGCTGTCTCTAATTTCTTCTTCGAACTTCATTCAAATCGATCGAAAATCCGTTTTTGGTGGAAGAGATGTCCGGAAAAAATTGCTTCCAACTTTGCCGTATCTGGTTATAATTTGCATCATATCTTTATAAGTCTTAAAATATTCCTTATTTATTGGAGATAAAATAAGAAAGGGTGGTAGAACTACCAAGTTAAAGCGTGCTAAGTTCGGCCGGGCCGAATCTTATATAACCTCCACCATGGATCGCATTTGTCGAGTTCTTTTCCCGGCATCTCTTCTTAGGCAAAAAAAGGATATAAGAAAAGATTTGCTCTGCTATTAGAGCGATATCAAGATAGGGTCAAGTTTGGACCACAATTAAATTATATGTTGGAGACCTGTGTAAAATGTCAGCCAATTCGAATAATAATCTCTATTTTTATAGGTCAGTTGGTATTGTAAATGGGCCATATCGGTCCATGGGTCTTGACTACTTGAGCCTCTAGAGTGCGCAATTCTTATCCGATTGGAATGAAATTTTGCACGACGTGTTTTGTTATGATATCCAACAACTGTGCCAAGTATGGCTCAAATCGGTTCATAACCTGATATACAATAGCTGTCATATAAATAGATCTGAACACTTGACTTCTTGAGCTTCTAGAGGGCGCAATTCCTATCTGATTTGGCTGAAATTTTGCATGACGTATTTTATTCTTACTTTCAACAATTGTGTTAAATAAGGTTTAAATCGGTTCATAACCTGATATAGCTGTCATATAAACCGATCTGGGATCTTAACTTCTTGAGCCTCTAGAGGTCGCAATTATTATCCGATTTTCTGCAATTTTGTATGACGGATCCTCTCATGACTATCAACATACGTGTTTATTATGGTCTGAATCGGTCTATAGCACGATACAGCTGCTATATAAATCGATCTCTCTCTTTCGAGACGAGCTCAATGATCGCACATTTTCTTTTGCAAATGGAAAAGGCAAGCCAGACACACCATCCACTATGGGACGCGTTTCGTCTTTGGTTAGAAGACTTTTCAATCATATTAGGTGTGATGGCTTCAAGGGCCGTGCGTTGGTATGTTGTATTTGAATCGTATTAATTGCGAAAACGCATCTATTATACAATTACCACATAATCCACGCTCGAAAACCCTGTCAATTTCTGTATTGTTTCCAATGCATGTGTTTTTATACCCACCACCGACGGATGGGGGTATATTCATTTTGTCATTCCGTTTGCAACACATCGAAATATCCATTTCCGACCCTATAAAGTATTTATATATTCTTAATCAGCGTAAAAATCTAAGACGATCTAGACATGTCCGTCCGTCTCTCCGTCTGTCTGTTGAAATCACGCTACAGTCTTCAAAAATAGAGATATTGAGCTGAAATTTTGCACAGGTTCTTTTTTATCCATAAGTAGGTTAAGTTCGAAGATGGGCTATATCGGACTATATCTTGATATAGCCCCCATATAGACCGATCCGCCGATTTAGGGTCTTAGGCCAATAAAGGCCACATTTATTATCCGATTTTGCTGAAATTTGGGACAGTGAGTTGTGTTAGGCCCTTCAACATCCTCCGTCAATTTGGCCCAGATCGGTTCAGATTTGGATATAGCTGCCATATAGACCGATCCTCCAATTTAGGGTCTTAGGCCCATAAAAGCCACATTTATTATCCGATTTTGCTGAAATTCGGGACAGTGAGTTGTCTTAGGCCCTTCGAAATCTTCCGTCAATATGGCTCAGATCGGTTTAGATTTGGATATAGCTGCCATATAGACCGATCCTCCGATTTAGGGTCTTAGGCCCATAAAAGCCACATTTATTATCCGATTTTGCTGAAATTTGGGACAGTGAGTTGTGTTAGGCCCTTCAACATCCTCCGTTAATGTGGCCTAGATCGGTTCAGATTTGGATATAGCTGCCATATAGACCGATCTCTCGGTTTTAGGTTTTGGGGCCATAAAAAGCGTATTTATTGTCCGATGTTGCCGAATTCGGGACAAAGAGTTAAGTTAAGCCCCTCCACACATTTCTGCAAGTTGGTCTAGATCGATCATGATTTGCACATAGCTGTCATATAAACCGATCTCTCGATTTAAAGTCTTGGCCCCATAAAAGGCGCATTTTTAATCCGATTGCACTGAAATTTGACACACTGACTTATGTTATGCTTTTCGATATCCGTGTGGTATATAGTTCAGATCGGTTTATTTTTAGATATAACTACTAAAAAGACCAATATTTTGTTATATACAATTGAACAATAACCTTTACTTATTAGTATCTGGTCCAAATCGGAACATAGCTGCTATGGGCCATAAGGTATGAATTTTGCACCGGATTTTGAGGAAAGGTGGTTCACATATATATCCAAGGTGGTGGGTATCCAAAGTTCGGCCCGGCCGAACTTAACGCCTTTTTACTTGTTTCTGTAACAATTACACTACTTCCTTGGTACACATTATTCTGTGCATCTGTTGGAAGTTGTATTTATGGCTTCGAATGCCAGACAACGACAACGGCTCTTGCTGTTGCTCCGTGTACCCAGGTTCGAATCCCGGAAGGGATCTACCGATTTTCTTCATTTTCAAGTTTTTTGCCTGTTAGGGCGAATATCATTTAATTTTACAATTTTTATTTGTTTCTCTTTCGAGACGAGCTCAGTGATCGGCGATTTTCTTTGCAAATGGAAAAGAAAAAATGTAATGATCTTCGCCCTAATAGGCAAAAAATTTTAATATAAAAATAATTTTTCCCGTCATGTTCTGGGGGAAAATTGGCTTGTCGAAAGTCGGCAATTTTTTATATCCCAAAATTCACACGAAAACAATTCGCAACATTCTTAGGAGTGAGATTTCTAGAATTCGTTTTAATGTCTTGTTGCATTTGATGGTTTCTATATTAAAAATTATAAATAAAAAATTATTTATGGCAATAATCCTACTTTTTTTTGACAGCAGGTGCGATTTTATGTCTAAGTCATGAAGAGAAACTTTCTTCGCGAAATGGTCATAAAATATTAAGAAAATGTTTTTTTTTTTGTTACAAATACATAGGGGCTCAGGAGATAAAAAGATATTTGTTCAAAAATTTTTAAAATTAAAAATATTAAAAAAAAAAAAAATTTTCCGTCAATATAAATTCTCTAAACTAAAATTATATAAAATTTTATCACAATCGAATCGAGGGTCAAGCGCAATGGGATAATATTTTGTCGTTATAACTTTTTATTGAAATTTGTCTATAGAAAAATTTTTGGGAAAATATTGTTTAGACAGATAAGCAAAACACAAGACTTTAAAAATGTTTAGGCAAAATAAGGTGTCGCAAAATGCATTGAAATTTTGGTTTTGAAAAATAATTTTCGAGGTTAGGTTATCTTTAGAGAGTTTTTCACTAAAATTTAATCATTAAATTTTAGTCTTCAGAAAAAAATTGTTGATCTTTTTCATAAAAATGTTTTTTTTTTTCTTCCGTCGCTAAGCACTGAAGATTTAGTAGTAGCTAGCCTTGAAATAAAAAGTCTCATTAATTGCTGGCTTTCCTATATATGCCAGACGATTCAGATATGCCGCCTTCAACATTTAAGTCGCTGGTTGAAGCTGCTTCTGTGGGAAGAATAGCCTCATTTTAGGAAGTGATGCTAATGCATATCACCAGATATGGGGAAGTTCGGATGTCAACGAATAGGCTTAGCTGCTTATTGAATATGTTATAAGTTGCAATCTGGCGATTTGTAATAAAGGGTAAACCGACCTTTATTACCAGGAACAGTCAGGAGGTACCAGATATTACCTTTGTATCGGAAGATATAAGAGGAAGAATATGCGACTGGAAAGTGTTGATGACTACAGCTTCTCTGATTATCGTTATATTAGTTTTAGCCTTGGAGAAAAAATACTGAAGTAGTGGTCCCTCCGCTAAACAGAAGAAAGGTGGGTTGGGATAAATTTCGGCACAAATTCTGCACCCTTCTAGACTAGAAAAGGAAGTGGAAACTACGCAGGATATAGATATAGTGGTCAAGCTGATCACGAAGGCCCTGAATGACTCGCTTGTGCCAAGCCAAGGGGCAAACAGCGACCGCCATAGTGCCAGAGCTGGTAGGTCTAAGGAAGGACTGCAGAAAACTCTTCAACAGAGCAAAAGCCACAAGAGCACCACACGATTGGGACATCTATAAGGTTGAGCTTAGAAAATATTTGGGCGACCTTAGAAAGGCTCAAAACAAATAATGGGTAGAATTCTGCAGCTCCGTGTAGGACACATGTGAGGACTCTAGGCTAAGCAAGATGCTTTTCTCGAGACCTATTACGGTGGGGTATATTCAGAAGACAGAGAATGTATGGACAATGATTAGTGAGGACACACTAGAACTACTCGTTTATACACATTTCCTGGGAAATTCTCCAACGGACAACTTGGTGCCAGAAGAAATTGTCACTGATATGCATTCTTCGGAGGCCATTAGGGAAATTGTGTCTGAACCGAAAATCCTTTGGGCGATAAAACAGTTTCGACTTCTTTAAGTCACCAGGCCCTGATGATGTACCACCGGTTGAATTACAAGCTCTGTCTGATAGACTGGTTCACTGGCTTAGAGAGATATACTCTGCTTGTATCTCTGTTGCAATGCAGGTCATTTTCATTCCGAAAGCAGGTAAACTTTACCACACGAAGGCGAAAATTTTCGTCCTATTAGCCTGTCATCCTCTATGCTGAAGACTCTTGAGAGGTTGGTAGAAACATAGCTTAGGGCAAAGATCCCTGGAGATCGCCTGTCGCGGCGGCAGCATGTATGTAGTAAAGGCAAAGCCACTGAAACAACCCTTCACGACCTAGTCGGCTACATAGAGGGTTCTCTCGCTGTCAAGGAATATACAATGGTAGCATTTCTTGACATTGAAGGTGCTTTCAATAATGTAAAACCAATGTCAATCATGAAGTAGTTGGAGTTTCTAGGCATCAACTCCACCGTAAGAAAGTTTATTAATAACTTACTAAAAGATGCATTACGGCAGGCTTGGGATCTGTGGATCTAGAAAGATGGGTCAGTAGAGGAACTCCTCAAGAAGGTGTTTGGAATATAGCCATTAACAATATATTTTTTTTCTGGAAGATAAATTCTTAAAAGTTGTAGCGTATGCTGATGACGTGGCAATTGCGGTTAGGGGAAAGTTTCCCAGCACTCTCAGAGATATATTTCAGGAAGCTCTACGTGGAACACCAAAGTGGGCTACCGAAAGTGGTCTGGATATAGATCCGGGCAAGACAGAGGTAGTTCTTTTCAGCAGGAGATACAAGTTGCCTACACTAGAACCTGTCTCCTTGGGCGGAGAGAATGTGCCATTTACAGAAAGCGCAAAATACCTGAGTGTTTTGCTGGACAGGAAATTGAACTTCAAATCCAACATTTTGGAAAGGGCAAGAAAGGCCACTCTTGCCCTATACACCTGCAAGAGAGACATTGGCAAAAGTTGGGGTTTTAATTTTTTAATTTCGTTGCGTTTAATATGAATTAAACTTTTTAAATTATTTTAGAGAAAACACGAGCTTTGCAGTTTTTTATATAGTAGGAGTGCATAATAAATATCGTCATTATATAAAAATTTTCTAGCATATAAATGTCCTTCGCTGGTATTATTTATATAACAATTTGCTGCTCCTACGTCTACGGGCAATGATATTAAATTACATAATCGCATCAGGTTTAACTTTGAATTGATAAAAAAAAACAAGTAAAAGCGTGCTAAGTTCGGCCGGGCCGAATCTTATATACCCTCCACCATGGAGCGCATTTGTCGAGTTATTTTCCCGACATTTCTTCTTAGGCAAAAAATGATCTAAGAAAAGATTTGCTCTGCTATTAGTGCGATACTAAGATATGATCCGATTTAGACCACAATTAAATTATATGTTGGAGACCTGTGTAAAATGTCAGCCAATTCGAATAAGAATTGCATCCTTTGGGGGCTCAAGAAGTAAAATAGAGAGATCGATTTATATGGAAGCTGTATCGGGCTATAGACCGATTCAGACCATAATAAACACGTATGTTGATGGTCATGAGAGGATCCGTTGTAAAAAATTTCAGGCAAATCGGATAATAATTGCGACCTCTAGAGGCTCAAGAAGTCAAGATCCCAGATCGGTTTATATGGCAGCTATATCAGGTTATGAACCGATTTGAACCATACTTAGCACAGTTGTTAGAAGTGATACTAAAACACTATGTGCAAAATTTCAGTCAAATGGGATGAGAATTGCGCCCTCTAGAGGCTCAAGAAATCAAGAGCCAAGATCGGTTTATATGACAGCTATATCAGGTTATGAACCGAATTGAATCATACTTAGCGCAGTTGTTGGATATCATAACAAAACACGTCGTGCAAAATTTCATTCCAATCGGGTAAGAATGGCGCTCTCTAGAGGCTCAAGATATCAAGACCTAAGATCGGTTTATATGGGAGCTATACCAGGTTATGGACTGATTTGAACCATACGTAGCATACTTATTAGAAGTAAAACTAAAACAATATGTGCAAAATTTCAGTCACATCGGATAATAATTGCGACCTCTAGAGGCTCAAGAAGTCAAGATCCCAGATCGGTTTATATGGCAGCTATATCAGGTTATGGACCGATTTAAACCATACTTAGCACAGTTGTTGGGTATCATAACAAAACACGTCGTGCGAAATTCCATTCCATTCGGATAAGAATTGCGCCCTCTAGAGGCTCAAGAAGTCAAGACCCAAGATCGGTTGATATGGCAGCTATATCAGGTTATGAACCGATTTGAATCATACTTGGCACAGTTGTTGGACATAATAACAAAACACGTCGTGCAAAATTTCATTCCAATCGGATAAGAATTGCGCACTCTAGAGGCTCAAGAAGTCAAGACCCAAGATCGGTTTATATGGCAGCTATATCAAAACATGGACCGATATGACCCATTTACAATACCAACCGACCTACACTAATAAGAAGTATTTTTGCAAAATTTCAAGCGGCTAGCTTAACTCCTTCGGAAGTTAGCGTGCTTTCGACAGACGGACGGACGGACGGACGGACAGACGGACGGACATGGCTAGATCGATATAAAATGTCACGACGATCAAGAATATATATACTTTATGGGGTCTCAGACGAATATTTCGAGTAGTTACAAACAGAATGACGAAATTAGTATACCCCCCATTTAATGGTGGAGGGTATAAAAATAGGCAGAAATAGTACTCCAGTGCCTTTTTCTAGACACGAAAACAAGTTGAACCGGTATTTCAAGTAATAAGTTTTGTAATAACTCGATAAAAGTTAATTGTTTAAACAAATTGAATAATCTCCAAAAAGATGAAATAATCCCCAAAATTTTTTGGAATGTGTTTAATTTTTTTATTTGGAAATTGTTGCACATTGAAATAATATCCAAACAGTATTGACGAAATAAAACCCAAAAAACATATCCCAGATACTAAATTTATATTTACTACAAACTTATGCCCATATTCACAAAACTTAAAGTAGCGTTAAGTAAAACTGTCAAATAAACCTTCTATAAACCTGTTTTAAGTTTTGTGAATACGGGTGTTAGTACTTAACAATTAAATAAAACCCTGACTGATAACATCTCCCATCAAGTTTCTTTCATTTATTCAGACGCGCAACATGGGTTTCGTAAAGCTCGATCAACAGATACAAATGTTTTAAAGTTAGCAACTCTTATCAATGATGGATTAAGGCAGAGGAAACAGACTGATACTATCTACATCGAATTTAGTAAGGCGTTACTAAAGTCAATCATGGCCTACTTTTGTTAAAGCTCTGTAAAATCGGGGTTTCTTCTGTATAAATAAATTGTGTTAATTCTTACTTATCTGGACGTGTTCAGAATGTACACTTCTGCGATTCTTATTCTAAGTCAATTATTGTGAAATCCGGTGTTCCACAAGGCAGTCATCTGGATCAAATTCTTTTTAATCTATTTATAAATGATTTACCTTGTGTTACTGATGACTTCAAAATTTTCCAATCGTGTTCCTTCTGAGCTGGATTTGTTATAACTCGAACTTGATGAACTTTGTTTGTGGTGTTATATTATTTTAATGGAACTAAATATCTCGAAATGTAAATTAATGTCTTTCTATAGAACGCAACACTTGCCAAAAAGTCATCCTATTAACGGTCGTGAAATTGACATAGGAGAAACTTTGGTAGATCTTGGCATCCTCCTATATCGTAAATTGAATTTAAGACAACATTTGTCTATAATGGTGAATAAATCTTTTAGTTCTCTTGGATTTATGACAAGATGGAATAAAAGAATTTGACTATCCGTCAGTTACAACTTATATATTTCACTTGTCCGAAGTATACTTAAATAAGGATCCGTTATTTGGGATCAGGTATACAATTTTCACAGAAATAAAATTGAGGCAGTACAGAAACAATTTCTACTATTTTACCTTCGAAATCGTGGTTGGAATTATCAAACACTTCCTTCCTATATTTTTGCTATACGTTTAGATTAAATTTAAAAAAATTTAACAAAAAATGCGCCTTTTTATGGGCCCAAGACCTTTAATCGAGAGATCGGTCTATATGGCAGCTATATCCAACTATGGACCGATCGAGGGCAAACTATAGAAGGCTGTCGAGTAGCCCAACACAACTCACTGTCCCAAATTTCAGCTAAGTCGGATAATAGATGTTGCTTTTATGGGCCTAAGAACTTGAATCGACGGATCAGTCTTATGGGGGCTATATCAAGATAAAGTACGATATAGGACATCTTCGAACTTGACCAACTTCTGTACAAAACAAAAAAAATAAAATGTGAAAAGTTTCAGTTCAATATCTCTATTTTTAAAGACTGTAGCGTGATTTCAACAGACAGATGGACAGACAAGGCTAGATTGTCATAGATATATAAATATATGTATTGTAGTAAAGTAAGTATGCTTCAGTAGTTTGGTGGACTGCTATGGACAAAACGTGCAACATAAGGACCAGACAACAGGTCAAGAGAACATGTTGTCTTGGTATAGGCGGAGCTATGAGGACCACGCCCAATAGGGCACTGGAGACAAGTCTAGATATCCGACCCATTGACATACATATTAAGTGTGAGGCAGCCACAGCGGCTATGAGTCTTAAGGCGAGGGGAGAATGAATTGAGGATGGGAGCAGCTCATACCATCGCGATATAATCAAGGCGACGATAGGCAACCTGGAGGAAGGGGAAATGGTTTCCGATCGGATACCTGAGATGAACCTTGAAGTCGAGTGCGAGGCACTGGTGCCATCGGCACAGTCATGGATTGACGGAACCCTAGTATTACCATCTGGAAGATCATATTACACAGATGGATCAAAGCTAGAGGACAGATTGCGCCTGGGGGTTTACATTGAGAACCTGGGGTCTGAGATCTGTTTTAGACTGCCTGACCATAATACGGTCCTGCAGGCGGAGATTCGGGCGATCACGGAATACGTGAGGTGGTGGAATACTAACGGGAGGACGACGAGTGTGAACATCTTTACCGACAGAAAAAGTGGCATAAGGACAATAACTACCAGGAAGGTGAGGTCACGCACAGTCTTGCAGTGCAAGAAGGAGATTAGCGCCTTATCTGAGGATGGCAAAACCCGATTCGTTTGGTTGCCGGGCCATAATGGAGTAAGGGGGAATGGAAGGGCAGACGATTTGGCGCTGAAGGCCAGAGGACTGTCGTCAATAAACTTGATTAACCCAAAGACTTTCGGGTCGACGCAGTCCGAGTTAAGGGAGTGGGTGACGAATGCGCATGCAACATTGTGGAACAGCGAAACGGTAGGTAGGACGAAAGGCGAAAATCCTATAGGGGGATCCAGATCGTGAGAAGACGAGGCGATTACTGAAAGGAAGCAAGAAGGAGGTCAGTATAGCTATTGGTATCATAACGGGACACATAGGACTACGAGCTCACTTATGTAAAATCGGTGCGGCAATGTGTAGGGCCTGCAGGGGAAGATGATGAGACGTTATAGCATTTCCTTTGACATTGCCCAGCTTTCGCGTCTAACAGATACCGACAGATAGCAGACATGAATCAACTTAGGGAAGTGGTATTGAAAACAATTAAGGATTTTGTAAGTAGCACGGAATTCCTAACTTGAAATATTTTCTTTAGAGAATATTTAGAGAACAACAAACCGATTACTGGCTTAGGTGTATGTCCATAGTGGCATGGGGCGGATTAATATCTGCAACCTCTTTTCATCCTAACCTAATCTAAGCAATAATGTTGTTATTTGTCAACCGCAGTTATTATATTGGGTTGCCCAAAAAGTAATTGCGGATTTTTTAAAAGAAAGTAAATGCATTTTTAATAAAGCTTAGAATGAACTTTAATCAAATATACTTTTTTACACTTTTTTCTAAAGCAAGCTAAAAGTAACAGCTGATAACTGACAGAAGAAAGAATGCAATTACAGGGTCACAAGCTGTGAAAAAATTTGTCAACGCCGACTATATGAAAAATCCGCAATTACTTTTTGGGCAACCCAATATATATTCTTATATATATATATAAATAAAATATATATGAATTTATAGGGTTGGAAATGGATATTTCGGTGTGTTGCAAACGGAATGACTAAATGAATATACCCCCATCCTTCGATGGTGCATATAAAAAGGGGGAAAAAATTAAAAACAAGTAAAAGCGTGCTAAGTTCGGCTGGCCGAATCTGATATACCCTCCACTATGGATCGCATTTGTCGAGTTCTTTTCCCGACATCTCTTCTTAGGCAAAACAAGGATATAAGAAAAGATTTGCTCTGCTACTAGAGCGATATCAAGATATAGTCCAGTTTGGACCACAATTAAATTATATGTTGGAGACCTGTGTAAAATATCAGCCAATTCGAATAAAAATTTCACCCTTTGGGGGCTCAAGAAATAAAATAGAGAGATCGATTTATATGGGAGCTGTATCGGACTATAGACCGGTATCGGACTATAGACCCCATCCTATGGTGGAGGGTATGCCGAATTTTCTAAAATTAATTTCAAGACAAAAAAATAAAATTTGTTTTGACTAGCCGGGGGATTTGAACCTGGGTTCGCAAGTACTTAGTGGCATGCGAATAATGCAATGAAATTCGTCATTCGGTAATGAAATCCTTTTCATTGATTTGTTGTCCAATTAAAAATTGGAAAAATTAAATTTTTAACGTGTTTTTTGTATACCCACCACCATAGGATGGGCGTATACTAATCTAGTTATTCCGTTTGTAACACCTCGAAATATTCGTCTAAGACCCTATAAAGTACATATATGTATATTCTTGGTAGTCTCAACGTTCTAAGTCGATCTAGCCATGTCCGTCCGTCCGTCTGTCGAAATCACGATAGCGGTCGAACGCGTAAAGCTAGCCGATTGAAATTTTGCACAGATACTTAATATTGATATAGGCCGTTGGAGATTGTAAAGGGGTCATATCGGTTCAGAATTCGATATAGCTCCCATATTAACAGATTCAACTTGTTGAGCTCCTGGAAGCCACAATGCTCGTCCAATTTGGCAGAAATTTTGAATGTGGAGTTTCTTTTTGACTTCCAACAACTGTGCCAAGATCGGTCCAAATAGGTCAAGAACCTGATATAGCTCCCATATAAACCGATCTCCCGATTTGACTTCTTGAGCACCTGGAAGCCTCAGTTTTCATCCGATTTGGCAGAAATTTTGCACATAGTATTCTGTTATGACATCCATCACCATTCTGTTTGTAACACCTCGAAATATTCATCAAAGAACCTATAAAGCATTTATATTCTTGATCTTCACGACATTTTGACATTTTAAATAGATCTAGCGATGCCCGTCTGTCTATCTGTGGAAAGCATGCTAACTTTCGAAGGAGTAAAACGCTTGAAATTTTGCAAAAATACTTCCTCAAAAAATAGTGTCATCGATATTTTGCCAGCTCTAATTTGTGAAGGTCGGTTGGGATTGTTAATGGGCCATATCGGCCCATATATAGATTAGCTCCCATATTGGCCGATTTGGCTGAAATTGAAATTCTTCTATAACCTCCACATACATGTCAAATATGGTCTTAATCGGTCCGACAAACGCCAATTCTTCTCCGCTTTGATTGACATTTTGCACAATGACATCTACTATGGTCTCCAACATCCAATCCAAGTATGGCCCGAATCTGTTCATAATTTGATGTAGCTCCAATAGCAATTCTTATTCATTATCATATTTTGTTTATATAGATATACCAGGCAAAGAACAAGGCAAATGAGATCCATTGTGGAGGGTATAAAAGATTCGTCCCAGCCGAACTCAGCATAATTTTACTGTGTGGAATTTTCTATAAAATTCCGAAAAAATGAAATGTTGTGGTCGTAGTTGCAAGTTATTACTTGCAACTACGACCACAACATTTCTAGCTATTAACCTTTGATCTAGGAGATCGCCATAGCTCAAAAGTAGCACTTCTGCCTTTGACGTCGGACGCCTGGGTTCGTATACTGGCGAAAACGTTAGACAAAATTTTCAGCGGAGGTTATCTCCTCCTAATGGTGACGAAAGAAGTGCTGCATATTTCGCACGCCGTTCGGACTTTGCTATAAAAAGGAGGTCCTTTGTCAATAAGCCTCAAAACTTGAATCTTACAGTCCTCATTAATATGTGAGAAATTCATCCCAGTTCCGTAATGGAATGTTCATAGGCTACTTTGAATTTTTGCCACCTTAGAGCCAGCCCCTAAATTGACCGGATTCAACAATGATTTGTTGTAGATCAAAGGGTTCTTTGTATATTTAATAATTGGGAAAACATACACTTCTCTCTTGCGAATGACAATGCACTTCACTGTTGTGCTAATGAATTTTCTTTTAATCAGTTATTGCCAGTTACTTATCTTTGGACTTGGGAGAACCCTTACCTGTATTTTCGAAGTGTACTTAGGAATTTGATTATCGATGTGGTGGGCATGAATCTGAAATTAAACAAATTTTCATTTTGAATGTTCATTTGATCATAAAAAGAAATGAATTTTAAAATTATTGAAGAAAAACAAACCGCTTACACATAATCGATTCCCAGTAGGATACTTTAATTAAAAAGAGACAATAATTTTTTTTAACAATAGAAGACAAAAAATTGCAAAGACAAAAGCCAGCTATACATGCCATAGACAGAGCGAGAGAGAAGAACACACCAGTTGATAGGTAGATGGGACAAATGCAGAATCATAGTAAAGCTGCAGCCAAACACCGCAGGTATTCACATTCCGGATAATATCAAAGTGGTTACAATGTCAACCGTAGAGGGATCACTGGCTGTGTTGGTTGTGTTTTTGTACACAACCAAGAACTCCGAAAAAAATAACATCTTTAACCCTAACGACAATTCAGTTACGAATATGAAAAAAACCTGTACGGGTATCGTAAAACCCATCGTCATTCTCAGCATCATAACCATCATACAGACCGTCATCATAACTCCCATAATCTTCGTACACTTAGTTAATATTTTCTATTAGGGATAGCAACATCATCATTATCACCATCATCGTGATCATGATTTTACAAGAATCGTAGTTTTAGCTCGCTAAGCGAACATGCACCCATTCCTCTTACAGCAATAACAACAACAGCTCGCCTTAGACACTTGTTGCACTGTGAATAATGCTGTGCTGTTATAAATTAAATCGTATCCATTAAGAATCTTTTGTTCGTGCCACCAAAGGTCTCGCGATGCATGTAAACGTTGTAGGAAAACAACTTATTTTTATTTCTTGCCTCACGATTCTAATGCCGAAACGAACGGTGTCCACTTTTTGTGAGTTACTTTTCCTGCCATATTTCCTATGAAATTTTGAGGAGAATGGCGAATGCCAACCAATATATCGAACTATGGGCAGCGACAAAAAGGTGAATTAGAGGAATTCTATTTAATACAATCACACCGCCAAAAAACACCGTAGTCAGTATCACACGACAAAATTTTTTCAATCATTTTTCAGCCATGGATTGGCACAGTGGGGTAGACGAAATATCGTTTCAAGTGTCTCTAATGATGATGTTTTTAATATCAACTTATACACATTTTATATACACGGCTACTGTGCACTCTTCAACTAATGCGAACATGATGTAAGAACTAGATTGGGAAGCAATCAAATCAAAGGTTTGGAGATTCCCTACTTCACCGGCTTCCCACCACTGCAAACTGGTTCCATTTGTATGGAAAGGTACGACACAAATAGTTTTAGTTGAGGTATCGACTTCAAATTTATAGGTAAGGGTCATTGGCACAAAGTTAAAAAAATACTTAAATAAAGGCCTGATTCAACATGTTTCACATGTTTTATAGTATATATTACCTGACCCGGGCCCGCTCTGCTGCGCCTTCTTTTACTTTATATGGAACAAAAGTTTCTTTGGAATATTTATTTTCGACAATTAAAGATCTTGTAGTGAAATACCATGCTAATTTGACTAACAGTTTAACAATATATGTAAGTGCCTTTATCTGAATCCCACATGATCTTTATTGGTCTACGAATTTAAATTTGGATGTAAGGTGTACTCCATTCTTAAAATAGTTCATTTCAGCCCGATTTTCTAATGATGTCTGATTTAGTGGTGTTTTCGGGGGAGAGGTGGCCCCCAGATACTTGGCCCTGAAAAAATATCAGCATCGTGCTCTTCTCTCAAATACCATTTATTTAAACCCCATATTGCTATTGGCTTAAGAGGAGTTAACAGGACGAGGCGTCCCCCAAACACATCGCCCCAAAATAGGTTATGAAATTCGTTTTCTAATCTCAAATACCTTTCATTTGAGCTATGGTCGTAAATTTGTGCCCTTTGGGGGATGTTTTTGGAGAGAGACGGCCCCCCAAACACTTGGTCCCATATTTGGATATCAGATTCGAATTCTACATTCAAATACCTTTTATTTAAGCCCCATATTCCCATGGTCAGTAAATTAGTCCTGTTTGGGGGGTGTTTTGGGGAAGGGGTGGACCCCCAGAAACGTAGTCCCACATTTGGATATCAGATTCGATTATACTCGCAAATACCTTTCATTTGAGTCCCATATTGCCATGGTCAGTAAATATGTCCGATTTAGGGGTGTTTTGAGGGTTGGGTGGTCCCCCTAGCACTTAGTTCGACAATTGGATATCAGATACGTTTTCTTTTCCTAAATACCTTTCATTTGAGTCCCATATTGTCGTGATTGGTCTAAATATATGTTTGGTAGGTTTTAGGGTGGGTCGGCTCCCCTATGACCCCATCCGAAATTTGTATACCAAATTTTTATTTTTATGGTACTACAATATATGAGAGCACACAAAATTTCGCTTAAATCGCACCACCTATCTCCGAGATCTGGCGTTTCTGAAAATGAAGGTAAGGGGGAGGGTCAACAAATTTGCTTGAATGATAACCGTTGATTTTAAGTCCGACATTCTCCACCATAGACTTTGATCGGTGTAAGAAATACAATTTTTTTCCGATCTCTGCAGTCAACACCTTTACAAACAATACAATGATTTATAGATAATGAAATTTTATGATATCCAATATATAACAACATTCACCGTTATATTTGTATATAGCGTTATTGTTGGAAACATGTGAGGTTGGTTATAAACAAGTATCAGAGCTTTGTTCTGCGAACGCTGTAGTGACATAAATTCCATATTTCTCCAGGACAAGTATACTATAGGAATATAATTAAAACGACTGTGTATAAAACCATTGTAAAGTAAAAATTTATTTCTAAATGTATATAAAATACTCCTAGCCTGAGCTATCTTGCCACGTAAATAATCCAAGTGCACGTTCCAAGACATATTACATTGAAATGGATTTCCAGAGACTTAATAGAATCGGATACAGTCACATCTTTACCCACATTATTTTCGTTTTCCCACTGTTCATAACAAACTTGTTAATTCTTGCAAACTCCGCAATCTTCTGAGCATCGCTTTCCATTTGAGATCTGTTTATATGACAGCTATATCAGGTTATGAACCGATTTGAACCATACTTAACACAGTTGTTGAATATCATAACAAAACACGTCGTGCAAAATTTCATTCCAATCGGATAAGAATTGCGCACTATAGGGGCTCAAGAAGTCAAGACACCAGATCGGTTTATATGGCAGCTATATCAGGTTATGAACCGATTGGAACCATACTTGGCACAGTTGTTGGATACCATAACAAAACACGTCGTGCAAAATTTCATTCCAATCGGATAGGAATTGCGCACTCTAGAGGCTCAAGAAGTCAAGACCCAAGATCGGTTTATATGGCAGCTATATCAAAACATGGACCGATATGGCCCATTTACAATACCAACCGACCTACACTAATAAGAAGTATTTGTGCAAAATTTCAAGCGGCTAGCTTTACTCCTTCGGAAGTTAGCGTGCTTTCGACAGACAGACGGACGAGATATTGATGATTAAATATGCCAAATGTGGCCTATTTCAATGTATTTCGCAAACTTCAAGTGCGTTGATATCAAAATCAATACAGTGGCGCATGGATCAAGATAGCATTACACCGACAACACTGCAACCTGTCGGGCAAGTAAGTCTTGATGCGGTAATCCTGTAAAAGACAGTTTTAAAACAAAATTTCATGATCTATCAAACCAAAAGCTTTTGAAATGTCATAGAAAATGCCTGCAACTCCACAGTGTTCGTTATCAATGCCATCGCATATCAGTCTCACGACATTTACTACAGCCTCATGTGTTCCACTTCCCTTTCTGAAACCAAATTGAAAATTGATGAAGTAATTGTTTCGATCAATTTATACCGTCAGTAGCCAATGTATGATTTTTATACCCTCCACCATAAGATGGGGGGTATACTAATTTCGTCATTCTGTTTGTAACTACCCGAAATATTCGTCTGAGACCCCAGAAAGTATATATATTCTTGATCGTCGCGACATTTTATGTCGATCTAGCCATGTCCGTCCGTCCGTCCGTCCGTCTGTCTGTCGAAAGCACGCTAACTTCCGAAGGAGTAAAGCTAGCCCCTTGAAATTTTGCACAAATACTTCTTATTAGTGTAGGTCGGTTGGTATTGTAAATGGGCCATATCGGTCCATGTTTTGATATAGCTGCCATATAACCGATCTTGGGTCTTGACTTCTTGAGCCTCTAGAGTGCGCAATTCTAATCCGATTGGAATGAAATTTTACACGACGTGTTTTGTTATGATATCCAACAACTGTGCCAAGTATGGTTTAAATCGGTCCATAACCTGATATAGCTGCCATATAAACCGATCTTGGGCCTTGACTTCTTGAGCCTCTAGCGTGCGCAATTCTTATCCGATCAGAATGAAATTTTGCACGACGTGTTTTGTTATGATATCCAACAACTGTGCCAAGTATGGTTCAAATCGGTTCATAACCTGATATAGCTGCCATATAAACCGATCTTGGGTCTTGACTTCTTGAGCCTCTAGAGGGCACAATTCTTATCCGATTTGAATAAGTTTTTGCACGAAGTATTTCGTCATGATATCCAACAACTGTGCCAAGTATGGTTTAAATCGGTCCATAACCTGATATAGCTGTCATATAAACAGATCTGGGAATTTGACTTCTTGAGCTTCTAGAGGGCGCAATTCCTATCCGATTTGGCTGAAATTTTGCATGACGTATTTTATTATATTTTTACTTTCAACAACTGTGTCAAATAAGGTTCAAATCGGTTCATAACCTGATATAGCTGCCATATAAACCGATCTGGGATCTTGACTTCTTGACCCCTAGAGGTCGCAATTATTATCCGATATGCCTGAAATTTTGTACGATGGATCCTCTCATGACCATCAACAAACGTGTTTATTATGTTCTGAATCGGTCTATAGCCCGATACAGATCCCATATAAATCGTTCTCTCTATTTTACTTCGTGAGCCCCAATGGGCGCAATTCTTATACGAATTGGCTGAAATTTTACACAGGTCTCCAACATATAATTTAATTGTGGTCCGAACCGGACCATATCTTGATATGATATGATTTTAATAGCAGAGCAACTCTTTTCTTATATCCTTTTTAGCCTAAGAAGAGATGCCGGGAAAACAACTCGACAAATGCGATCCATGGTGGAGGGTATATAAGATTCGGCCCGGCCGAACTTAGCACGCTTTTACTTGTTTCAAATAATTTCCAAATTATAGGGAGAAGCGAAATGAATGTAACATTAACATTCCGTTCCATTATTGAAAAGATATTATATACTGAACGTTGAGAAACCTAAAATGTTTCATACAAAAACAAAAAAAAAACCGGTCCTATGGTGGTGGGTATAAAAATGCAAAATAATACCTTCAAACAATATTTTGATACCCTACACTGCCACTATGGTACAGGGAATTATTTAGATGTGCAATTGTTTGAAAACCCCAGAAGGAAGAGAGATAGACCCATTGATAAGTATACCGATCGACTCAGAATCACTTTCTGATTCTATTTAGCTATGTCCGTCCGTCTGTCTGTTCGTCTGTCCATGTTAACTTGTGTACTGGTCGCAATTTTCACCGCCCGACTTTTGCCTTTCCTTACCGGTTTTTCTTTGAAAGCTTTATGTGTATAGCAGTGTTTATGTATATATGTACTTATGTATGTTGTGTGTAGTCTAAAGGCTAGGAAACCGGATAATCACTCATATATAAATAAAACCTGCAAAGAAAAAAATTATTTTTAGAAAGTATTTTTTTGCTTTAAGAAAATATGTCGAATGTTTACTTTAGCACTAACACTGAACACTTAACATTTCACTCACTTATGTTATGTTTTTATATCCACCACCCTAGGATGGGGGTATACTAATCTAGTCATTCCGTTTGTAACACATTGAAATTTTAATCTAGGACCCCATAAAGAATATATATTCGGAAATTTTGAACACATACTTTATATCAATGTAGGTCGTTGGGGATTGCAAATGGGCCGTATCGGTTCAGATTTGGATATAGCTCCCATATAAAACGATCTCCAGATTTTCCTTCTTGAGCCCATGGAAGCCGAAGTTTTTACAATAATTTCAGAAACGTCAGATTTCGGAGATGGGTGGTGCGATTTAAGCGAAATTTTGTGTATTCTCATATAGTACCTAATGAAATATATCTTATATATAACAAGTAAAAGCGTGCTAAGTTCGGCCGGGGCGAATCTTATATACCCTCCACCATGGATCGCATTTGTCGAGTTCTTTTCCCGGCATCTCTTCTTAGGCAAAAAAGGATATAAGAAAAGAGTTACTCTGCTATTAAAAACGATATCAAGATATGGTCCGGTTCGGACCACAATTAAATTATATGTTGGAGACCTGTGTAAAATTTCAGCCAATTCGTATAAGAATTGCGCCCATTGGGGCTCACGAAATAAAATAGAGAGAACGATTTATATGGGATCAGTATCGGGCTATAGACCGATTCAGACCATAATAAACACGTTTGTTGATGGTCATGAGAGGATCCATCGTACAAAATTTCAGGCATATCGGATAATAATTGCGACTTCTAGGGGTCAAGAAGTCAAGATCCCAGATCGGTTTATATGGCAGCTATATCAGGTTATGAATCGATTTGAACCTTATTTGACACAGTTGTTGAAAGTAAAAATAAAATACGTCATGCAAAATTTCAGCCAAATCGGATAGGAATTGCGCCCTCTAGAAGCTCATGAATTCAAATCCCCAGATCTGTTTATATGAGAGCTATATCAGGTTATGGACCGATTTCAACCTTACTTGGCACAGTTGTTGGATATCATAACGAAATACTTGGTGCCAAAAATTCATTCAAATCGGATAAGAATTGCGCACTCTAGAGGCTCAAGAAGTCAAGACCCAAGATCGATTTATATGGCAGCTATATCAGGTTATGGACCGATTTGAACCATACTTGGCACAGTTGTTGGATATAATAACGAAACACGTCGTGCAAAATTTCATTCTGATCGGATAAGAATTGCGCCCTCTAGAGGCTCAAGAAGTCAAGACCCAAGATCGGTTTATATGGCAGCTATATCAGGTTATAGACCGATTTAAACCATACTTGGCACAGTTGTTGGATATCATAACAAAACACGTCGTGCAAAATTTCATTCTGATCAGTTAAGAATTGCGCACGCTAGAGGCTCAAGAAGTCAAGACCCAAGATCGGTTTATATGGCAGCTATATCAGGTTATGGACCGATTTGAACTATACTTGACACAGTTGTTGGATATTATAGCAAAACACGTCGTGCAAAATTTCATTTCAATCGGATAAGAATTGCGCACTCTAGAGGCTCAAGAAATCAAGACCCAAGATCGGTTTATATGGCAGCTATATCAAAACATGGACCGATATGGCCCATTTACAATACCAACCGACCTACACTAATAAGAAGTATTTGTGCAAAATTTCAAGCGGCTAGCTTTACTCCTTCGGAAGTTAGCGTGCTTTCGACAGACAGACAGACGGACGGACAGACGGACGGACATGGCTAGATCGACACAAAATTTCACGACGATCAAGAATTTATATACTTTATGGGGTCTCAGACGAATATTTCGAGTAGTTACAAACAGAATGACGAAATTAGTATACCCCCCATCTTATGGTGGAGGGTATAAAAATCAATTTATGTTTGTTTGTAGGTTTGTTTGTTTGTTTGTATGTTTGTGTGTTCCTTATAGACTCAGAAACGGCTGAACCGATTTTCTTGAAACGCCAGATCTCGGAGATGGGTGCTGCGATTTGAGCGAAATTTTGTGTGCTCTTATATAGTACCCTAAAAATTAAAAATTTGGTATCCAAATTTCGGATGGGGTACCCAGGGGGGGCTGCCCCACCCTAAAACCTACCAAACATATATTTAGACCAATCATGACAATATGGGACTTAAATGAAAGGTATTTAGGATAAAAAAACGCGCCCCAAAACACCCATAAATCGGACATATTTATCAACCATATCAATATGGGACTCCAATGAAAAGTATTTGCGAGTAGAAGACGAATCTGATGTCCAAATGTGAGTCCACGTTTCTGGGGGTTCACCCCTTTCGCAAAACACCCCCTAAACAGAACTTATTTAGTGACCATGGGAATATGGAGCTTAAATAAAAGGTATTTGAATGTAGAATACGAATCTGATATTCAAATATGGGTCCACGTGTTTGGGGGGCCGTCTCTCACAAAAATCATCCCCCAAACGGGAAAAATTTACGACCATAGCAATATGGGGCTCAAATGAAAGGTCTTCGGGAGTAAAGCAAGAATTTGATATCAATATTCGGGAAAAGCGTCTATGGGGCCACCCCACCCCCACAACACCACCCAAATAGCAAGTATTTGCTGACAATTCCAATATGAGGCTCAAATGAGAGGGTTTTTTAGAACACGAATCCAATATATATTTTCAAGGCCAACTCACTGAGTGGCCGCCCATCCCCCAAAACTCCCCCCAAGCCGGTCACGTTTGCAGACTATGGAAATATGGTGCTCAAATTAAAGGTATTTGGGATTAGACCACGTATCTGATATCAACATTAAGAACCAACTGTCTAGCGGACGTCCCACCAGCATAACAACCCCCAAATAGGACATATTTGCTCACCAAGGCAATTTGGGTCTTAAAGAGAGTGGAACTAAATGTTCATAGTTTTTAGGGACAATAAAGAGTTTAAATGAGATTAGAAAACGAATTTGATATCCAATTTTGAGGGCAATGGCAATATGGGGTCCTAATAAATGATATATAGATATATGAGAATAGAGCACGTTGCTGATATATTTTCCGGACTTAGAGTTTGGGTGACCACCCCAAAACACCCCTAAATCGGCCATATTTACCGGCTATGTCAGCTTAAGTGAAAGGAATTGGGGGGTAGAGCAAGAATTTTTACCCATTTTCGGGACCAATTTTCTGGGAGTAGGGGGTAGCCCTTTCCCAAAATACCCCACAAACAGCAATTTTTTAGTGACCATCGCAGTATGGGGCTCAAATAAAGGTATTTGGGATTAGAATACGTATTTGATATCTTAATTTAGGACTATGTACTTAGGGCATCACCCCTTTCCCAAAACACCCCCAACGGAAAAAAAATTTCGACCATGTCATTATGTTCAAATGAAAGGTATTTGAGATTAGAAAACGAATTTGATAACCTATTTTGGGGCGATGTGTTTGGGGGACGCCTCATCCTGTAAACTCCTCTTAAGCTAATGGCAATATGGGGTTTAAATAAATGGTATTTGAAAGAAGAGCACGATGCTGATATTTTTTCAGGGCCAAGTATCTGGGGGACCACCTCTCCCCCGAAAACACCACTAGATCAGGCATCATGAGAATATCGGTCTGAAATGAAGTATTTTAAGAATGGAGTACACCTTACATCCAAACTTAAATTCGAAGACCAATTAAGATCATGTGGGATTCAGATAAAGGCACTTATATTGTCAAACTGTTAGTCATGTTAACATGGTATTTCAATAAAACATCTTTAATTGTCGAAAATAAATATTCCAAGGAATCTTTTGTTCCATATAAAGTAAAAGAAGACGCAGCGAAGCGGGTCCGGGTCAGCTAGTTTAGGATAAGAAAACGTATCTGATATGGAATTGTCGGACCAAGTGTTAGGGGGACCACCCCAAGCCCCAAAACACCCCTAAATCGGACATATTTACCGACAACGGCAATGTGGGACTCAAATGAAAGGTATTTGCGAGTAAAATACAAATTTAATATCCAACTGTGAGACCACGTTTCTGGGGGTCCACCCCTTCCCCAAACAGGACTTATTTACTGACCATTTGAATATAGAGCTTAAATTAAAGGTATTTGAGTGTAGAATTAGAATCTGATATCCAAATCGGGTACCAAGTTTTTGGGGGGACATATTTACGACATTGCAATATTGGGCTCAAATGAAAGATCTTTGGGAGCAAAGCACTTACCTAATATCAATATTTGGGAAAAAGGTGCCTATGGAGACGACCCCACCCCCATAACACCACCCAAATAGTAACTATTTGCTGACCATTGCAATATGGGGCTTAAAAAATAGGTATTTTAGAGTAGAATACGAATCCGATTTATATTTTCAAGGCCAAGTCACTGAGTGGCCGTCCATCTCCGAAAATACGCCCCAAACCGAACACGTTTGCCGACTTTGGAAATATGGGGCTCAAATTAAAAGTATTTGGGAGTAGACCACGTATCTGATATCACCATTAAGGACAATCTGTCTAGGGGACGTCCTACCACTATTGAAGCCGGCAAATAGGACGTCCTTGCTCAGCAAGATAATTTGGGTCTTAAAGAGAGTGGAACTAAGTATTTATTGTTTTTAAGGCCAACACCCCAAACCGGTCATATTTGCCGACTTTTGCAATAATGAGATTAGAAAAAGAATTTGATATCCAATTTCGAGGACTAATTGTTTGGGAAACCTCCCTACTCCCCAAAACACCCCCTAATCTTCAATATTTACCAACCATGTCAATGTGGGGCTCAAATGAAAGGTATTGGGGAGTAGAGTAATAAATTGATACACAATTTTGGGACCAATTTTCTGGGAGTCTACCCCTTTCCCAAAATATCCCACAAACAGCAATTATATACTGACCATCGCAATATAGGGCTCAAATAAAGGTATTTAGGAGTAGTGCACGACTTTGATATCCAAATTTGGAACTATGCGTTTGGGGCACCGCCCCTTTCCTAAAACATCCCCCAGAGGGTAAAAATGTACCGACCATGCCAATATGTGGCTCAAGTGAAAGATATTTAAGATTAGAAAACGAATTTGATAACCAATTTTAGGGCAAAGTGTTTGGGGAAGCCTCATCTTATAAACTCTTCTTAAACCAATGGCAATTTGTGGTTTATATAGATGGTATTTGAGAGAAAAGTACGAAAACATCCTTAAATCGGACATCATGGAAACATCGAGCTAAAATAAAGTATTTTTCACCATACATCCAAACTTAATTTCGTACACCAATAAGGATCATATGGGACTCAGATAAAGGCTCTTTTATTGTTAAATTGTTAGTTAAACGATTTACTATTTTCGTAGCATTGTATTTCACTAAAAGCTCTTTAATTGTCAAAAATAAATATTCAAAGGAAAATTTTGCTCCATATAAAGTAGAAGAAATCGCGGCGGGCCCGGTTCAGCTAGTAAAACCATAAATATCGAGGGGCTAAATACTGTTACAAGGGGTCTCACTGCTTTAAATTTCAGGAAAGGGGGCTAAGTAATGATATTCCAAATTTCATAAATTCTGGGTTAAAAATGCGGCTTTTGTATGCCTTCTATCGAAAAACAGTGATATAGGCCAGCTTAGCTGTTAAGGGGTCCACTATAACGTCGAAAATGGTTAGTAAATACACATTTCTGGGCTCTAACCCTTGAACCACAAATTTATGAACTCAGCACGGTATAAAGGGTGCAATATCAAGATATAGGCCATCTTTAAACTTTAGGCTGTGATTTCAACAAACAGACGGACGAACATGTTTAGATTGTCTATGAATATAACGATCTCGTATGTATACTTTGTCTGGTTGAAAAATATCATTTGGTGGGCTGCAAATGGAATGATCAAATGGCCAACTCTATTGTAGTGGGCATAAAAACATAAACAGCATTTTAGCTTGTAGAACATTTGGAAGGTTTTGGTCGGGTTTGGAAGGATTTTTCCACCATGGATCGCATTTGTCGAGTTCTTTTCCCGTCATCCCTTCTTAGGCAAAAAAGGTTATAAGAAAAGATTTGCTCTGCTACTAGAGCGATATCAAGATATGGTCCGGTTTGGACCACAATTAAATTATATGTTGGACACCTGTGTAAAATGTCAGCCAATTCGAATAAGAATTGCGCCCTTTGGGGTCTCAAGAAGTAAAATAGAGGGATCTATTTATATGGGAGCTGTATCGGGCTACAGACCGATTCAGACTATAATAAACACGTATGTTGATGGTCATGAGAGGATCCGTAGTACAAAATTTCAGGCAAATCGGTTAATAATTACGACCTCTAGAGGCTCAAGAAGTCAAGATCCTAGACCGGTTTATATGATAGCTATATCAGGTTATGGACCGGTTTGAACCGTTCTTGGCGCACTTGTTGGATATCATAACAAAACACGTCGTGCAAAATTTCATCCCAATCGGATAAGAATTGCGCACTGTAGAGGCTCAAGAAGTCAAGACCCAAGATCAGTTTATATGGCAGCTATATCAGGTTATGGACCGATTCGAACCATACTTGGCACAGTTGTTGGATACCATAGCAAAACACGTCGTGCAAAATTCATTCCAATCGGATAAGAATTGCGCACTCTAGAGGCTCAAGAAATCAAGACCCAAGATCGGTTTATATGGCAGCTATATTAAAACATGGACCGATAAGGCCCATTTACAATATAAACCGACCTACACTAATAAGAAGTTTTTGTGCAAAATTTCAAGCGGCTAGCTTTACTCCTTCGGATGTTAGCGTGCTTTCGACAGACAGATAGACAGACAGACGGACGGGCGGACTTTTTATACCCTCCTATGTTGAAGGGTATAAAAAGTGAACCCCAAATAAGTGAAAATTTAACTAAATGGGAATAAAATTGATATGATTTGGCGCTCAAGATTTTGTTTTTTCCCGTTTGGCATACACAGTTCCTTACTTTAGGTATATGCGAGTGACTTAAAATCTGGTTGAAATTTTCAAGAATTTGGGATATCAGAACTCAATCTCAGCATGTTTTGAACATAATTTTTGTGCGTTCCATTACCACTTTTACACAAATTTTTCGTACGATAACACTAAATATATAACATATAAAATAGAAAATAGTCCTTTTTTTCCCTTTATTGTTCTCTTTTTGCAGTTTTATGAAAATTAATTTCAATGTATCAGGTATAAGGGAAAAAAAAAAAAAAATTAAAGTTTTTTTGCATTTGATAATAGATATATCTAGTTCCTATGAATAATTTACCCAAAGCTAATATATTGTGGAATAAATTGTGGTTTAAAAATTTATTATTTATTATTTTAAAATGTATTATTTTGCTTGCAAATATATAATTGTTTTAACTGTACAATGTTTGCTTAACTAAAAAAGCCATATAAACCGATCTCCCGATTTTATTTATTACCAGCCGCAATTTTTATTCGAAATTTTGCATGAAGTGTTCTGTTAAGATTTCCAACAACCGTGTAAACTTGTCTCTCGATCATCCTTGTTCCGTTCCTAGAAGTTTTAATATTTGCTGATTTGACAGAAGTTTGGTATGTAGAATAAAATTATGCCCCTCAACAAAATTTATTTTGTATACATTTTTAGCAGAATCTTTTGTGGTGGGTGTCCGAGAATCGGCCCGGCCGAACGTAGCACGCTTTTACTTGTTTCTAAGATATGTTATTGTCCATATTCTTCGATTTTTTTGTCAATCTTCTAGATAATTTGGATATATATTTGCTGCAAATAGCCATAGTTGCTGCAAATAGCCATAGTTGCTGCAAATAGCCATAGTTGCTGCTAATAGCCATAGTTGCTGCAAATAGCCATAGTTAGTAGTGTTGATTTTCGCATAGAATGTATAAAATGAAAAATAACGCAAAATAACTTGAAGTAAATATACCATAATTGGGTGATTTTTTAAGAGCTATAGGAATGTTTTCAAAAAAAAAAAAAAAAAAAAACATAAAATTCATGAAATCTTTTTGTTTGAATCGATAGTAAGATCCATATAATTTAATATTTGTAGATTGTTCCATGCAAATGTTGACCGGGACTGCGCCTCAAATGGTCCATTCACATTCGACCCGTCCAGAATGTGAAATAAAATGTTCACCGAACTCGCCTCTCAATAATTCCATTGTTACGTGTGCTGTGTGGCATGTGACACAGTCTTGTTGAAACTGCAAGTCATGCAAGTCAATCTCTTGCATTTTGGGCAAAAAAAAATTAGATCTCACGGTATTCAGCATTAACAGTTATGTTACGATTTTTCTGGGTCCATTGGTAGCTTTTGCAATGCTTCTGGCTGATCTTCACTCCAAAATCGACACCTCTGATTTCTTACGTACCTATTGATCCAACAATTAGCTTCTCGTAAAAAGGAAAGGCGCGCGATTAACTTTCTTAACAGAGCACGCATTTTGATAATAAAATTCAATAATTTATAAGCGTTGTTCGTTTGTAAGACGATTTATGGTTAAATCATAGACCAAACTGAAGATGTTTGACCGTGAAACAAAATACAAAATGTGTGTGGGCAGTTTAAACTGGTGTTTCCAAAAATATAATAGCTAATAAATCATTCTTTATAAAAATTTAGATAGACCAAACCTAAAAGGATATTTATCTGCTGCCTTGGATATTTGCTACAAAAATGGTTGCTGTTGGATTTATATTATACTGGCCGACCCGGGCCCGCTCCGATGCGCCTTCTATAACTCACAATATCTTTTTAGGGTGGGGACAATTTGCCCTGAATGCGGATATCGAATTTACATTGAATATAAATTTTTAAGCTTATTAACACTTTTACTTCACTTTTCATTCGCATTTGAAAATAAATTATTTAAAATACTTGATATTTTACCCACCACCATAGGATGGGGGTATACTAATCTCGAAATATTCGTCTGAGACCCTATAAAGTATATATATTCTTGATCGTATCGACATCGTCAATGCGGATATCGAATTTAAGCCATTATTGCCTATGATGCTGAACGCGTTCAAATCCTGGCGAGAACATCGGACAAAGCGGTGGTTGGCGACATTTGCGAGGTACAATGACATGCATTTTCATTTAAAACATGTTTCCCAAAGAATTGTCGGACTGCGGGACGCCGTTCGGACTCGGCTCTGAAAAAGGTCCCTTATTATACCCACCACCGAAGGATGGGGGTATATTCATTTTGTCATTCCGTTTGCAGCACATCGAAATATCCATTGCCGACCCTACAGAGTACAATATTTATTTTCTGGATCAGTGTAAAAATCTAAGACGATCTAGACATGTCCGTCCGTCTGTCTGTTGAAATCACGCTACAGTCTAAAAAATAGAGATATTGAACTGGAACTTTGCACAGATTCTTTTTTTGTCCATAAGCAGATTAAATTCGAAGATGAGCTATATCGGACTTTATCCTGATATAGCCCTCATATAGATTTTTAGGGTCTTAGGCCCATAAAAGCCACATTTATTATCCGATTTTGCTGAAATTTGGTATAGCGATTTACGTTAGGCCCTTCGACATCCTTCGTCAATTTGGTGCAGATCGATCCAGATTTGGATATAAATAGCTGCCATATAGACCGATCCTCCGATTTAGGGTCTTAGGCCTATAAAAGCTACATTTATTATCCGATTTTGCTGAAATTTGGGACAGTAAATTGTGTTAGGCCCTTTTACATTCTTCTTCTCATCGGTCCAGATTTTGATATAGCTGCCATATAGACCGATCTCTCGATTAAATGTTTTGGGCCCATGAAAAGCGCATTTATTGTCCGATGTAGACGACATTTGGGACAGAGAGTTAAGTTATGCCCCTTGACATACTTCTGCAATTTGGTACAGATCGGTCCAGATTTGGATATAGCTGCCATATAGACCGATCTCTCGATTTAAGGTTTTTGGGCCATAAAAAACGCATTTATTGTCCAATGTCGCCGCAATTTGGGACAGCGAGTTGTGTTAAGCCCTTCTACATTCTTCTTCTCAGATCGGTCCAGATTTGGATATAGCTGCCATATAGACCGATCTCTCGATTAAATGTTTTGGGCCCATAAAAGGCGCATTTATTGTCCGATGTAGCCGACATTTGGGACAGAGAGTTAAGTTAAGCCCCTCCACATATATTGGCAATTCGGTCAAAATCGATCAAGATTTGCATATAGCTGCCATAGAGACCGATATCTCGATTTAAAGTCTTGGCCTCAAAAAAGGCGTATTTATAATCCGATTTAACTGAAATTTGACACATTGTCTTATGTTAGGCTTTTCGACATCCATGTTGTATATGTCTCAGATCGGTTTAGTTTTAGATATAGCTACTAAAAAGGCTAATATTTTGTTATACACAATTGAACAATGACTTGTACTTATTAGTATTTGGTCTAAATCGGATCATAAATACTTCGATGTAACTGTCATGGGACATAAGGTATGCAATTTTCTCCGGATTTTGATGAAAGGTGGTTTACATATATACCCGAGGTGGCGGGTATTCAAAGTTCGGCCCGGCCGAACTTAAGGCTTTTTTACTTGTCATTGAGTTTAAATTGAATCGGAAAGCACTCATTGATGTGTTAGAATTTGTCCTTTCTCGGTTCCTGGTGGTAATATTCTTCCTTAGGTTAATTTTCTTATTAGGGGAGGGATTTTACCTCAGATATTTCGACTCAAATATGGATATCAAATTCGATATGCACTTCCAAATCACTTTAATTTGAGCCCCGTACTGCCAGGGCCGGTAAATATGAACTGTGAACGGCACTTTGCACTGAAAATAGATATCAAATTCGTTCTATAATCCCAAGGTAATGAAGTTCAGCTTAGGGGGTGTTTTAGGGCGTACCCCAAAACACTTGGCTCCAAAATTGGATATCAAATTCGTTTTCTACTCTCAAATACCCTTCGAATCGGATAGGAATTGCGCACTCTGGACGCTCAAGAAGTCAAGACCCCAGATAGGTTTATATGACAACTATATCAGGTTATGGACCGATTTGAACCATCCTCATCACAGTTGTTGGAAGTCATAATAAAACACTTTATGCAAAATTTCAGCCAAATTGGATAAGAATTGTGCCCTCTAGTGGCTCAAGAAGTCAAGATCCCAGATCGTATTAGATGGACGGACCGACGGACGGACATGGCTTGTTCGATTTAAAATGTCATGACGATCAAGAATACTTTGTGGGGTCTTAGACGAATATTTCGAGGAGTTACAAATAGAATGACGAAATTAGTATATCCCGATCCTAAGGTGGAGGGTATAACAAAACGTGCTGTTTTGTAAAGGAGTGTATCTTCTACAAGAAGTTAATGAAAGCGTCTTAAAAGTGCATTTACATACTGGTGGGATCATGTATACCATATTTCATTCCCCACTAACTAAAAAATGTTATAGTAAAGTTGCTTTTACAAAGTGTTGAAGTTCATACTGACATGTAATCAATAAAAATTTGCTTCTGAATTTTTTTCTCTACAAAATTTTTTTGGTTTGTCATAGACTTCAATTAAGGATGTAAGTTTTTCTTCCGCGAGTATTTTCGAACGAGAATTTATGTTTTTTAAACTGGTGGTTTTGTTATTTCGCGCCTCTAATACGTAATGGGTCATTATTTTGGAAGGAAAATGTAAGTCTCTTAAGGGTAGCTACGTTAGCGGTATCCATTAGGCGGTTGATGATCTGTGTCTGTTTACAGTGGAGAGGCAGTTGTAGAGCCCGGCAGTAGGCTTAGAATGGACTCCAAAGACCCAACAGCTGCGGTGGTGGTATTAGGCCGTTGCATGTTGTCTGCTTCTAAGGCCTCGACTGGTGGAGCGGCTAAGGCTCCACTAACCGACAGACGAGTGGTCAGCAGGGGCTTTTGACGAAGACACCTGGTTTGAGTCTAAAGGACAAGGCCGAACCTATTCTTTCTTCGCATGCCTATAATTTGCTAGGCCATCGGCCTTCCCCGGCAAACCAACAGGCTCTTTAAGAGCTTGGAATAATAGAAGACGTATCGCTCTCAGGTTTATTGAGAGGCTTGGTGCGAATGATCCTAAGACTCTCACTAATAGGAGAGAGACTCCGTAAATTGGGCTTGGGGACTTGCTGCACAGGATACCTCAAAGACTACACATCTAGATTCGGAAACCGCAGTCAGCCAAAAGGCTGCGGTCACCTGGAGGGCATCCCATGCCTTAAAGAACTAGGGCGAACAATAGTAAGATGGGTCCAAGGACCTTTGCTAATGTCGCTAGGGACAGTTTGGTGATGGCAGTTGTCGACAAGGTGGAAGAACAGGGCTGCATAACTAGGAATAATTGGAGTGGGACAGTCAATGGAACGGAATTTCCTGGATCTCCTTCAGTTTGTGACGATGCAGGCTGGTATCGGGGCCCATACAGACTATTTATTTGCAGGCTGGTATCGGGGCCCATACAGACTATTTATTTGCCTTCGGGGATCAGCGCTCAATTAAAATGTATCGTTGTGCGCTAAAAAAGATTGGTGAGATCTGGCCAGTAATCCCGAATACTGCATGTCCCCGGAGTTTAGTACATGCAGTATACTAAACTCCGGCTGTCTCGCAGATCTCAACAAGTTGGAACTCAGATCTGTAGAGGCATCGAGACGGGACCCGACAAGCCCTGTGTGGGTGGGTCATCCAGTTGGTCTGTGCTCAAGGTGTGCACCAGCGGGGAAGCACGGAACTCAAAAAGTACTTCAACAGCAGCAGCTAGTGAAACATCTTAGGGGGAATCGTCCGCACCGCAAGTGTCAAGTGCCCAGAAGAAGTCATTCCACAGCTTTCTCACCTGCCCCTGGATACGTACGGAAGCTCTCTAACGAATCTTGTGAGAATGAACTCTTGGCGGAATCAGAAGACGAGACTAACACAACAGTGGTGGATGTTTTGAATACTGACATTGGTCCGGTTTCTATAGATAAATTTCCGCCATTGTAAGGCCGCTTCGGCGGCACTAAAGGTCCTCGTGATGACAAGGGGATTTGACGTGATTCTTATCCAGGAACCATGGGTGTGTGGAGGAATGGTTCATGGACTAAGAACTCCGGGATTCAAACTATTCAAGGGTACGGGGAATGGAAGACACAGAGCCTGTATTCTTGCAAAGAGTAGTCTAAATTTTTTTCTTCTTCCGTCGCTAAACAATGAAGTTTAAGTAGTCGACAGCCTTGAAATACAATAAATAAGCCTCATCACTTGCTGGCTTCCCTATATATGGCACACGATTAATGGGAGGAACTTATGCTAATGCACATCACCAGATATGGAGAAGCTCGGATATATTATAAGTTGCAATCTGGCGATTTGTAATGAAGGAGATAAAAAGACCTTTATCACCAAGAACAGGCAGGAGGTACTATTACCTTTGTACCGGAAGACCTTAGCGGAAGAATATGCGACTGGGAAGTGTTGGATGACCACAGATTCTCTGATTATCGCTATATTAGTTTCAGCCTTAGAGAAAATACAGACGTGCAGAAGTGGTCCCTCGGCTAAACAGAAAAAAGGCGGATTGGGATAAATTTCAGCACGTCTATCCCTTTTAGATCAGAAAAGGAAGTGGAAACTGCGGAGGATATAGACATAATGGTCAAGCGGTTCACGAAGGCCGTGAATGACTCGCTTGTGTCAGCATGTCATAGTGCCAAGCCAAGGGGCAAACAGCGACCGCCATGGTGGACTTTAGAGCTGGTAGGTCTAAGGAAGGACTACAGAAAACCCTTCAACAGAGCAAAAGCCACAAGAGCACCACACGATTGGAACATCTATAAGCATGTGCAAAGAAAATATTAGGGCGAGCTGAGAAAGGCTCAGAAGAAATCCTGGGTAGAATTCTGCAGCTCCGTAGAGGATACATCTGAGGCCTCTAGACTAAGATAGATTCTGTCCTCAAGACCTATAACGATGGGGTATATTCACTAGCCAGAGAATGTATGGACAATGTCTTGTGAGGAAACACTAGAACTACTCGTTGATGCACATTTCCCGGAAAATTATCCAAAGCACAACGAGGCGCCAGAAGAGGTTCTCTTAAATGAGGAAACACTAGAACTACTCGTTGTTACATATTTCCCGGGAAATTCCTCAACGGAAAACGTGGCGTCAGAAGAGGTTGTCACTGTTATGCATTCGTCGGAATTTATTTGGAAAATTGTGTCTGATTCGAAAATCCTTTGGGCGATCACTTCCCGGGAAATTGTCCAACGGACAACGATGCTTCAGAAGAGGTTCACTTTAATGAGGAAACACCAGAACTACCCACTGATACACATTTCCCGCCAAATTCTTCAACGGAAAACGTGGCGCCAAAAGAGGTTGTCACTGGTATGCATTCGTCGCAGTTTATTTGGGAAATTGTGTCTGATTCGAAAATCCTGTGGGCGATAAAACAATTTCTACTCGGTTAAGTCGTCAGGCCCTGAAGATATATCAAAGGTTGACTTACAATCTGTGTCTGATAGACTGGTTCTCTGGAGATATACTCTTTTTGTATCAGCGTGTCATACATGCCTGTGGGAAGGAACACGAGGTTCATTTTCATTCCGAAAGCAGGAAAACTTTACCAAACGAACGCGAAAGATTTTCGTCTTATTAGTCTGTCATCCTTTATGCTAAAGACTCTTGAGAAGCTGATAGAAACATATTTTAGGACATATATTCCTGGAGATCGCCTGTCACGGCAGCATCATGCATGTAGAAAAGGCAAATCCACTGAAACAGCCCTTCACGTCCTAGTCGGCTACATAGAGGGTTCTCTGCTTTCAATAATGTAAAACCGACGTCAATCATGAAGGAATTGAAGTTTCTCGGCATCAACTCCATCGTAAAAAGTTGATTTATAACTTACTTACTTAAAGATGCATTACCGAATGCTTGTCATCTGTAGATCTGAAACAAGTAAAAGCGTGCTAAGTTCGGCCGGGCCGAATCTTATATACCCTCCACCATGGAGCGCATTTCTCAGTTCTTTTCCCGGCATCTCTTCTTAGGCAAAAAATGATATAAGAAAAGATTTGCTCTGCTATTAGAGCGATATCAAGATATGATCCGGTTTAGACCACAATTAAATTATATGTTGGGGCCTCAAAAAGTAAAATATATGGGAGCTGTATCGGGCTATAGACCGATTCTGATCCTAATAAACACGTATGTTGACGGTCATGAGAGGATCCGTCGTACAAAATTTCAGGCAAATCGGATAAGAATTGCGCTCTCTAGAGGCCCAAGAAGTCAAGACCCAAGATTGGTTTTTATGGCAGCTACATTAGGTTATGTACCGATGTGAACCATACTTGGCACAGGTTATGGACCGATGTGAACCATACTTGGCACAGTTATTGGATATCATAACAAAACACGTCGTGCAAAATTTCATCCCAATCAGATAAGAATTGCACACTCTAGAGGCTCAAGAAGTCAAGACCCAAGATCGGTTTATATGGCAGCTATATCAGGTTATGAACCGATGTAAACCATACTTGGCACAGTTATTGGATATCATAGCAAAACACGTCGTGCAAAATTTCATCCCAATCGGATAAGAATTGCGCACTCTAGAGGCTCAAGAAGTCAAGACCCAAGATCGGTTTATGTGGCAGCTATATCAAAACATGGACCGATATGGCCCATTTACAATACCAACTGACCTACAGTAATAAGAAGTATTTGTGCAAAATTTCAAGCGGCTAGCTTTACTCCTTCGGAAGTTAGCGTGCTTTCGACAGACAGACGGATGGACGGACGGACGGACAGACGGACGGACATGGCTAGATCGACATAAAATGTCGCGACGATCAAGAATATATATACTTTATGGGGTCTCAGACGAATATTTCGAGTAGTTACAAACAGAATGACGAAATTAGTATACCCCCCATCCTATGGTGGAGGGTATAAAAATGGGTCAGCAGAGAAACGTCTCAAGGAGGTGTAATGCCTTCCCCCCTCTGGAATGTTGCCATTTACAATTTATTGTTGTTTCTGGAAGAAAAATGTGTTAAAGTGGTGATAAGTATGATGATAACGTGGCAATTGCGGTAAGGGGAAAGAAGTGGACTACCAAAGTGGTCTAGGTATAAATTCGTGCAAGACAGAAGTAGTTCTTTTCAGGAATAGACACAAGTTGCCTACAGTGGAACCTGTCTCCTTGGGAGGAGAGAATGTTCCATTTGCAGAAAGCGCAAAATACCTGGGTGTTTTGCTGAACAGAAAATTTTACTTCAAATCTAACATTTTTAAAAAGGGCAAGAAAGGCAACTCTTGCAAGGGAGCCACTGGCAAACGTTGGGGGTTGAGACCGCGTGTCATGCATTAGGTATATACTGCAGTTGTGAGACCTTTAATGCTATATGGTGTTGTGGTCTGATGGACTGCGCTTTAAAAGTTCATCTACTGCTCAATACCTAACCCGATCCAAAGGATGGCTTGTTTGTGCTTACAGCCGAAGACGACACCATCTGATGCACTGAATTTAATGATATATCTAATGCCTCTGGACATTGTGGCTAGACAAGTTGCAGCGTCCCCTGCCGTGAGGCTAAGGGAGGTTTCTCATTGGTCATGTGGCGGCTACGGACACTGTGTTATCCTTGATACAAATTCCGATGTTCCAAGCAGTGTGGATTACACCCTACATGAGGCGCTTGTTGATAAAGATTACTGTACCACTATTCCTGATAGAACCGATTGGAACTGTGAAATCCCTGTTAATAGAATTTATATAGACTTCTATTCGGATGGTTCCAAACTAAACGACCAGGTGGGCTTTGGGGGAACTCGAAAGATCTAGAACTGTTATCGAAAATGTTACCCTCCACTGCAGTGTGTATCAAGCGGAGATCCTTGCAATAAAGGAAGTGGTGGAATGGCTAAGATATAATGTCATAACGAAGATTGGCATAAATATCTTCTCAGGCAACGATTAAATCCTTGGAGAACGTATTTATGAACACAACAAGTAAAAGCGTGCTAAGTTCGGCCGGGCCGAATCTTATATACCCTCCACCATGGATCGCATTTGTCGAGTTCTTTTCCCGGCATCTCTTCTTAGGCAAAAAGATATAAGAAAAGGGTTGCTCTGCTATTAAAACGATATCAAAATATGGTCCGGTTCGGACCACAATTAAATTATATGTTGAAGACCTGTGTAAAATTTCAGCCAATTCGTATAAGAATTGCGCCCATTGGGGCTCACGAAGTAAAATAGAGAGAACGATTTATATGGGATCTGTATCGGGCTATAGACCGATTCAGACCATAATAAACACGTTTGTTGATGGTCATGAGAGGATCCATCGTACAAAATTTCAGGCATATCGGATAATAATTGCGACCTCTAGGGGTCAAGAAGTCAAGATCCCAGATCGGTTTATATGGCAGCTATATCAGGTTATGAAACGATTTGAATCTTATTTGACACAGTTGTTGAAAGTAAAAATAAAATACGTCACGCAAAATTTCAGCCAAATCGGATAGGAATTGCGCCCTCTAGAAGCTCAAGAAGTCAAATCCCCAGATCTGTTTATATGACAGCTATATCAGGTTATGGACCGATTTCAACCATACTTGGCAAAGTTGTTGAATATCATAACGAAATACTTCGTGCAAAAATTCATTCAAATCGGATAAGAATTGTGCCCTCTAGAGGCTCAAGAAGTCAAGACCCAAGATCGGTTTATATGGCAGCTATATCAGGTTATGGACCGATTTAAACCATACTTGGCACAGTTGTTGGGTATCATAACAAAACACGTCGTGCGAAATTCCATTCCAATCGGATAAGAATTGCGCCCTCTAGAGGGTCAAGAAGTCAAAACCCAAGATCGGTTTATATGGCAGCTATATCAGGTTATGGACCGATTTGAACCATACTTGGCACTGTTGTTGGATATAATAACAAAACACGTCGTGCAAAATTTCATTCTGATCGGATAAGAATTGCGCACGCTAGAGGCTGAAGAAGTCAAGACCCAAGATCGGTTTATATGGCAGCTATATCAGGTTATGGACCGATTTGAACTATACTTAGCACAGTTGTTGGATGTCATAAAAAAACACGTCATGCAAAATTTCATCCCAATCGGATAAGAATTGCGCACTCTAGAGGCTCAAGAAGTCAAGACCCCTGATCGGTTTATATGGCAGCTATATCAAAACATGGACCGATATGGCCCAGTTACAATACCAACCGACCTACACTAATAAGAAGTATTTGTGCAAAATTTCAAGCGGCTAGCTTTACTCCTTCGGAAGTTAGCGTGCTTTCGACAGACAGACGGACGGACGGACGGACGGACGGACAGACGGACGGACATGGCTAGATCGTCATAAAATGTCACGACGATCAAGAATATATATACTTTATGGGGTCTCAGACGAATATTTCGAGTAGTTACAAACAGAATGACGAAATTAGTATACCCCCCATCTTATGGTGGAGGGTATAAAAACCACCCTCGACTGCCGCAGATCTCCCAACGAGATGGCTGAACAGTTCAAAATTCACCTGTTCTGGGTGCCGGGCCAAAGACATATTATAGGGAATTGTAAAGCGGACGAGCTTGCAAGACTAGGAACTTCACTACACATTCCAGGGATACTGCAATCTGTGGGTATGCCTCTAGCAACATGTAAGCTAAGATTTTAGGACCAGAACCAGGACAAAGAATTATAGATGGTCTTAAAGAGGGAGCTGTGAGCATTTCAAAACTATGTGCCGTAATCTAGAATGGCTAGAACAGACGTCTCAGTCATGGTGAAAGTGATGACATATCACTGTTTAATCGGAAAACATGCTGGCAGCTTTTGCAGAAGCTGTGAGGACATCGAAGAAAGAGATACTGTAGAACACCTTCTGTGTGTGAGTCCCGCACCAGTAGTCAGAAGGAGTTCCTCTTTAGGTTCTCATTTCGTTAAGAACCTGTCTGATTTAGGGAATGTGAACATTCGCAAGTTTTTGGGCTTTTCAAAGCCGTCTGGATGGTTTAACGGTAGTAACTATTGTAGAAAGAATCTTCCTTCTTCTGTTCCTGTGGTATCACAATGAACGATATCGTCAGACAGCCATTTAAACCTAATCTAACGATACCCTTTTTTCAATGTGTTCCTCGAAATACTTTGAGAAATACTCACCCTGCAAGCCACCCCATCAGGCCACGCTTCAATCGAGAGTTCATCGTTGAAGGCGTCCACCCTACCAAAAAGCTTTCACGGGGCAGGGCTTATAGCATGATCTGCACCAATCATAGGTCCATTTTAGGCTAGCTGGTCGTCCGTTCTATCCTCACTAGCCCTTCATGGGCCGTTACGCAGCAGAGCCTGACAGCCTTTTCCATGGTTAGAACATGCAAAAGGTTTTCGCATCTTCTAACCAGTGTCGATCTCACATGGCACGACGATGGAAGATGTACAATACAGCAACTAGCGCCGACATTGTCCACTTAAGTTGACTTCTTCTTTAAAAATAGTTTTTGATATACGCGGAGTCATATGCATGTAGGTAAGATTCATTGATCATGTAATGAATGGTGAAACCTGTACGGATGATGTACGATACAGCATCTAGCGCCTACATTGTCCACATTAGTTTACTTCTCCTTTAAACAAGTTTTTTATATATGCGGATCCATAGGCCTGTAAGCCAGATTTATAGATCATGTAATGAATGAAAGTCGTCCAATGAAGAAATGCATATACTACTCCACGATAAATATTTCTCGAAAGGAAACACTGGACGACCCACTGGACCCAAAATGTGTTACTGCTGATATACTTTCTTCTTCTTCAGAGATTGAAGGTGCGTTGACTGACGCTCAAGACGCAGAGGAGGTACCAGAATCATATTTGCTGCTGAGTAGAATGAAGATTGAGGAATCACTATGGGCCATCCGATGACCACAGGGGATACTAAACTGATTTGTAGGTATCATTATCTTTCAAAATAACCTACTGTAGGGAAAACAGTAAATTGGAGGGATTACTTCAGTGTCCTGAAATGAGCTGAAGAGAGTGATTTTTTAAACGCTTTTTACTCAGCACTATACGCTTTGCACTGGTAAAAGGCTTTATATTTCTTCTAATCAATGCCCAATTGGATCGAATGACTATTCTGTGCAAGTGCAACTAGAATAAGTATGTGTAATACAAGAGATATTTTTCGCATAACCATTGTATGGTTTACATTGGCATGTATTTGACATTTTCTAATAAAGTCATACTATAGAGCCATTAAGAGGTAAATATTATATACTAACGTAAGAAAAGACTCTGTTTAAACATTTTACTCTTACTCCTAGCGAACAGTTGATTCTTGGATAGCAAGAATACGAAAATTTTTATATCCACCAGCATAGGATGGGGGTATACTAATCTAGTCACACCTCGAAATATTGATCTAGGACCCCATAAAGTATATATATTCTTGATCGTCTCGAAAATCTGATTCGAACAAGACATGTCCGTCCGTCTGTCGAAATCATGATAGCGGTCGATCGCTTGAAATTTTGCACAGATACTTTATATTGATGTAGGATACTTTATATTGGGGATTGCAAATGAGCCATATCGGTTCAGATTTAGATAAAGCTCAAATCAGGGACGTAGCCAGGGGGGCCCTCGGGCCCAAGCACCCAATTATTTTTCTTAAGGACAAAATTGTAATGAAATTCTTTGTAAAAACAAAATTTTAATGACATTTTTTCTAAAAGAAATTTAATAATATTTTTCTAGAGACAAAATTTCACGTAATATTATCTTATAACAAAACTTCAGCACGAGCGGGACCTCCCTCGAAATTATTTTTTTAAGACAACATTTCTTTAAAATCTTTTCTAAAGATAAAATTTTTTATAAAAAACTAAATTAATTAAATTTTTTCTACTACATTAATGAACATTTTATGGATTTACATTCAGCGAAAAATTCTCTACAGACAACTTAGCCTCGAGATTATTTTTAAAACCAAAATTTAAATTTTCCATAAACATTTTTATAGTCTTTTTATTATGTTTATCTGTCCCTTACAATATTTTCCAAAATTTTTTTCTATAGACAAATTTCAATAAATATTTTCAAATGCAACATTTTAACCCATTACGCCTTACCTAATCGATGGTAAGGCGTAATGGGTTAAAATGTTGCATTGTCGATTTTGTATTCTGTTATAAATATCAAAAACAGAGCCATATGCGGCTTAAATTTATGTATATCCTGATATAGATCCCATATATACCTATTTCCCGATTTGACTTCTTGAGCGATTTTTATCCGATTTGGCTGACATTTTGCATATACAGCCCAATTCTGAAAACTCCCTGGGAATTAATTTCTCCCACGAATAAAATCCTCCTATTCTGATTGAATAGGGAATGAAAAATTTATGGAGAGGAATTTCGAATTTTCGAAAACAGCTGTTTTGCTTCAGCTGTTTTATTTTGGCTAAACATTTGACTGTTATTTTTTGGAAAAAAGAACATAAAATGGAAAAATAAGCAAAAAGAAGTTATAAAGGTTACTAAAAAAGTTTACAAACATGTTTAGTATTGCTTTTGTAATGTATGGCCAACGGCTTGTCGCCAGCTTGTCTGGGCTATGAAAACAACTTTCTGTCTTCATCCAACAATCGTCGGCTAAATTAGATGCTTCCAGAGTGGTCTGGTGGACAGATAAATAGATTAATTGTGTCGTACTCTCCCTGGTTGCATGCGGGGCACACATCCAGCATGTTGGCATTTTCCCTTGCCAAAAGGAGTTAAGGTGGCTGAGTTGTATTGTAATATAGAGGTTTGCTTCTTCTCGTCGTCATAAATGCTGTGGTGGTCAGCCAGATACGCCGCTTTATCTAAAGACCTACTTTAATGGGGCTATAACTTGAAAATCTAATCGACATTTCCAGGCGGCGGCCGATTTTCTTGGTGGTTGGCACGGCTGCTGGACATAGTGCTACCGAAAAGCGACTTATGGATTTATTCCTACTCCAGTGGAGTAAATGCTGCCAAATTTGGCTTCAAGAATATTTGAATAATTGCCCACGAACATTCTATTAAGGAACAGGCAGAAGACTTTTTGCACATCATTGATAGCAGCCCGATTCTACTTTAAACTCAATGATAAGGGACATCCTTTTAGATCCGACTCGGAACGGAGTGCTAATAAAATTGAAAAACTTAAGAAAATCATCTATGGTGGGTACATGACATTTAAAACGGAGAAAAATAATTTCCATACATTTTAAATTGTTCGTAAACAATAAGAAGTGGTACCATTTTTTTATAAAAACATTAAATTCACAATTTTTTATCCTAACTCCCTTTCATTTGTTTAGAGGAATTTTTCCCAAGTTTTATCGCCTCATTCTCCCTTTTATATCGATTCAGAATAGCTATTTTTTCCCTGGGAGATATTTCCCTTTTTCGTAGTTTGTTTAGAATAAGGGAAAAGGGATTAGGGAAAAAACTCCCAGTAAATTGTTATTCAGAATAGGGTAAATGGGAGTGGGAATAAACTCCCAGGGAATTATTATTCAGAATAGGGCTTTATCCTTTATTTGCCTAAAACGAGATACCGAAAAAAAACTCGACAAATGCGATGCATGGTTGAGGGTACATAAGATTCGTCACGGCCGAACCTAGCACACTTTTACTTGTTTAAATTATTGACTATACCTATAGGTATTCCTTTTTCAAAGACCTACATTTTTCTTTTTCCTTCAATGTGTTTCAGTAGAATCCCCTTTTGTAAATACGTGCCTACAACTTACCCTACTGTGCTGCACAATCATTGTCATCATCATTCAACTTCGTTTTTATTGAGAAATTTATAGATTGCATTTCATAGATACATTTTCCTTCAAACCGCTCTCCCAAGTAAATAACCCAATAACAACAAAGTCTGCTTCTATTCAATGCCTTTGCTAGAACCAACCACAATGTTTGTTTTTATTGGAATTTAGAACATCTTAGAAAAATTTTACTTTGTAAATTGTGAAGGGCGATTCCATAGTAGATATTAATGCCACGGCTGGTTGGTTGATCATGCGATAGAGGGGCTAGGTGATGTCTTTTTGGTATGCAAGCATTTCTTTAGAATGTCCTTTCTTTATTCACTGAGCTGTATGATTTTCGGGGGGAGATAAACGAAATTAAAGATAAACAATGTATTTAAAATAAAAATAAAATCAAAACAAACTTCAAATCAATTGACCAATCTTTTTAATAACTCAGCAGACGGAAATAAAAGCTCTGTTTTTCAACAAAACCAAAGAAAATCAAATGATTTCGGTGCGCATCTGATAAACGGCCATCACATTTAAAGCACATTCGAATGCAATGATGACTAAGTCAAATATTATCATGAATGTTGAAATTTTGAGTGTGGGAATTTCCCCCGAAATCGTTTTATAATCCAATAAGAAAATGACTAAAACAAAACATTGAACTAAGTCAGACCAGGGAATAACAAATATTTTGAAAACTATTATGGTAACAATTCTAAAACCACAAATTATGATTGCATGGTTGGGAATGGCTGAGATTCATTGGCAGTTGCATTATACATGAATGTAATTTTGTGGAAATAATCATGACTAGCAATGTCACAAGCCTGGGGAAAAATTGAACTATAAAAACAATTGTTTCGTGTTTCGTGAAAATTTTCGAAAATAGTTCAATTATAAATAACTAGCTGGCCCGGGGTGCTTCGCTATACCCTTACGTGTTTAGGGCCCTCTCTTGACATGATCCATAATTTATTCATTTCGTATTTTACTAATTGAAATAACTTTCGTTTGAGTCCCACATTGTCCCTTTTGGCGTCCCGCCTGGGAATAGACCCCAAATTTTTATATAAATAAGTTTCATGTGAATGAACACATTTCGAACCGAACACTGATTTTGGTAATAAAATTCAATGATTTGCAAGCGTTGCTCGTTAGTAAGTCTATTCATGATGAAATGTCAAAGCATACTGAGCATCTTTCTCTTTGACACCATGTCTGAAATCCCACGTGATCTGTCAAATACTAATGCATGAAAATCCTAACCTCAAAAAAATCACCCTTTATAAATATTTTCGATCTGAAACATATTTAGGTCGGATATCGGGAGGATTAAAGCAACTCGAAATTTAAAATTTCAGCGAAATGGGGTAATAAATAAAGCTTTTATAGGCTTCAGGCCATTTATCGGCAAATCGGTCTATATGGCAACTATATGGCAACTATATCCAAATATGGTCAGATTTGGCCCGTTCAAGGACTTAATATTATATATACCAAATATCAGCTCAATATCTCAATTTTTGAAGGCTTACAAAAGACGGACGTACAGACGGACATACACTTGTACATCGTTAAATCGTCTTAGAATTTTACGACGATATGAAATATATGTACTTTGTAGGGTCGAAAATGGATATTTCGATGTGTTGCAAACGGAATGACTAAATGAATATACCCCTTATCCAATGGTGGTGGGTATGAAAAAAAAAACAATGCGCAACACTTTAATTTTCATATAACAGACTAACTGGCCTATATTCGACATGGACTATCATCCCTACCCGAATTTTCAGAAACGCCTGATCTCGGTGATGGGTGGTGCGATTTAAGTGTGTGCGATTTTTTGTGTGATCTGTTAAAGCAACCTTAAAATAAAAATTTGGTATCCAAATTTCGGATCGGGTACCTAGGGGGGCAGCCCCACCCCAAAACCTCCCAAAGATATATATAGACCAATCATGGCAATATGGGATAGAAAACGTATCTGTTATCTAATTGCCGGACTAAGTGTTTGGAGGACCACACCAAACCCCCAAAATCACCCCTAAATCGGACAGTTTTACCGACCTTGGCAATATCGGATTCATATGAAAGGTGTTTACGAGTAGAATACGAATTTGGTATCCAAATGTGGGACCAAGTTTCTGGGGGTGCACCTCATCCGCAAAACACCAAGTGTATGGGGGAGGCCCGTTTCAAAAACAACCCTCAAGGTGGACAAATTTACTGCAGCAGCAACATGAGGCTCAAATGAAAGGTCTTTGGGAGTAAAAGACCTTTCATTTGGTCTTTGGGTTTGGTGGCCCCATACACACTTTTTCTTTGGGGCTCAAATGAAAGGAATTTGGGAGTAGACCAAGAATCTAATATCAACATTCGGGACCAACTGCCTAGGGGACGTCCCACCCCCATATCGACGCCCAAATAGGATGTATTTGCTCACCATGACAATTTTGGGTCTTAAAGTGAGTGGATCTCGATATCGATAGTTTTTGGGGCCCATACCCTAAACCGGACATATTTGCTGACTTTTGCAATAAGGGGTTTAAATGAAAGGTATTTGAGATTAGAAAACGAATTTGATATTGAATTTTGAGGCCAATGGCAATATGGGGTTTAAAAAAATGATATATGAGAGTAGAGTACGATGCTGATACATTTTCAGGACCAAGAGTTTGGGGGACCACCCCACTTCCCAAAACACCCCTAAATCAGGCCACATTTGCACATTTACGAACCACGTCAATGTGCAAATGAAAGGTATTGGAGATCTACCTCTTTCCTAAAACACCCCACAAACAACAATTATGTACTGACCATCGTAATATAGGGCTCAAGTAAAGGTATTTGGGAGTAGAATACGAATCTGATATCCAAATGTGGGGCCATGTATTTGGGGCATCGCCCCTTTCCCAAAACACACCCCAAAGAGTAAAAATTTTGGGGCCAAATGTTTGAGAACACCTCATCCCATAAACTCACCTTAAACCAATAGCAATGTAGGGTTTAAAAAAATGGTATTTGGGAGAAGAACACGATGGTGATATTCTTTTCTGGGCCAAGAGTCTAAGGGACCACTTTACCCCCGGACATCATGAGAGTATCGAGCTAAAATAAAGACTTTTAATAATGGAGTAAATCTAACACTCAAACGATAATGACCCTAAGCCCTGCGAGTGAATTCATAGACCAGTGAAGATCATAATGGACCCAATAAAGACATTTAAATTGTTATGCTTTTACGATATACGTATATTATTTTCGTAGCATGATATTTCACTAAAAGCTCTTTAATTGTCGAAAATAAACATTCAAAGGATAATTTTGTTCAATATAAAGTAAAAGAAGGCGCAGCGGAGAGGGCCCGGTTCAGCTAGTAATTTGTTTTTTAATTTGTATTTAACTCTCGAGTACCTTTCCTAAGAATACCATAGCGTCCCGTTTGGTATATATACATTTGGAGCATAATTTTGGCGTAGGGCGACCCCCGGGAGTTGACCCCACTGTTTATATAACTTTCGTATTTTACGCTCAAATACCTTTCGTTTAAGTCCCATATTGTCCTGTTCGGTGTACATGTCCATTTTGGGCATTATTTTGGGGTGGGGTGACCCCTTGGAATTTGTATATAAGTTTCGTATTTCATATACTTGGCACAGTTGTTGGATATCATAACAAAATATGTTGTGCAAAATTTCATCTCAATCGGATAAGAATTGCGCACTCTAGAAGCTCAAGATGTCAAGACCCAAGATGGGTTTATATGACAGCTGTATCAGGTAATGACCCGATTTGAACCATACTTGGCACAGTTATTGGATATCATAGCAGAACACGTCGTGCGAAATTTTATCCCAATCGGGTAAGAATTGCGTACTCCAGAGGCTCAAGAAGTCAAGACCCAAAATCGGTTTATATGGCAGCTATATCAAAACATAGACCGATATGGCCCATTTACAATACCATCCGACCTACACTAATAAGAAGTATTTGTGCAAAATTTCAAGCGGCTAGCTTTACTCCCTTGGAAGTTAGCGTGCTTTCGACAGACAGACGGACGGACATGGCTAGATCGACATAAAATGTCGCGACGATCAAGAATATATATACTTTATGGGGTCTCAGAGGAATATTTCGAGTAGTTACAAACAGAATGACTAAATTAGTATACCTCCCATCCTATGGTGGAGGGTACAAAAATTGAAAGGATTTTGTGTTAAGGGTTTTAAAATAAGCAAAAGCGCTTTAAGTTCGGTCGAGCCGAAACTTGAAAACCCGCCACCATGGATC